>NW_020172591.1:5315339-5395236 GCF_003031525.2 Neophocaena asiaeorientalis asiaeorientalis
TAGTTTATTCCTAGATATTTTATTCTTTTTGTTGCAATGGTAAATGGGAGCGTTTCCTTAATTTCACTCTCAGATTTTTCATCATTAGTGTACAGAAATGCTAGAGATTTTTGTGCATTAATTTTGTATCCTGCTACTTCACCAAATTCATTGATTAGCTCTAGTAGTTTTTTGGTAGCATCTTTAGCATTCTCTATGTATAGTATCATGTCATCTGCAAATAGTGACAACTTTGCCTCTTCTTTTCCAATTTGGATTCCTTTTATTTCTTTTTCTTCTCTGATTGCTGTGGCTAAAACTTCCAAAACTATGTTGAATAATAGTCGTGAGAGTGGGCAACCTTGTCTTGTTCCTGATCTTAGTGGAAATGGTTTCAGTTTTTCACCATTGAGGATGATGATGGCTGTGGCTTTGTCATATATGGCCTTTATTATATTGAGGAAAGTTACCACAGTGCCCACTTTCTGGAGGGTTTTTATCATAAATGGGTGTTGAGTTTTGTCGAAAGCTTTCTCTGAATCTATTGAGATGATCATATGGTTTTTCTCCTTCAGTTTGTTAATATGGTGTATCACATTGATTGATTTGAGTATATTGAAGAATCCTTGCATTTCCAGGATAAACCCCACTTGATCATGGTGTATGATCCTTTTAATGTGCTGTTGGATTCTGTTTGCTAGTATTTTGTTGAGGCTTTTTGCACGTATGTTAATCGGCAATATTGGCCTGTAGTTTTCTTTCTTTGTGACATCTTTGGTTTTGGTATCAGGGTGATGGTGGCCTCGTAGAATGAGTTTGGCAGTGTTCCTCCCTCTGCTGTATCTTGGAAGAGTTTGAGAAGGATAGGTGTTAGCTCTTCTCTAAATGTTTGATAGAATTCACCTGTGAATCGATCTGGTCCTGGGCTTTTGTTTGTTGGAAGATTTTTAATAACAGTTTCAATTTCAGTCCTTGTGATTGGTCTGTTCATATTTTCTATTTCTTCCTGATTCATTCTCTGAAGGGTGTGCATTTGTAAGAATTCATCCATTTCTTCCAGGTTGTCCATTTTATTGGCATAGAGTTCCTTTTAGTAATCTCTCATGATCCTTTGTATTTCTACAGTGTCATTTGTTACTTTTCCTTTTTCATTTCTAATTCTGTTGATTTGAGTCTTCTCCCTTTTTCTCTTGAGGAGTCTGGCTAATGGTTTATCAAGTTTGTTTATCTTCTCAAAGAACCAGCTTTTAGTTTTATTGAACTTTGCTATCATTTCCTTCATTTCTTTTTCATTTATTTCTTATCTGATCTTTACGTTTTCTTTCGTTCTGCTACCTTTGGGTTTTTTTTTGTTCTTCTTTCTCTAATTGCTGTAGGTATAAGGTTAGGTTGTTTATTTGAGATGTCTCTTGTTTCTTAAGGTAGGACTGTATTGTTGTAAACTTCCCTCTTAGAACTGCTTTTGCTGCATCCCATACGTTTTGGGCCCTCGTGTTTTCAGTGTCATTTGTTTCTAGGTATTTTTTGATTTCCTCATTGATTTCTTCAATGATCTCTTGGTTATTAAGTAGTATATTGTTTAGCCTTCATGTGTTTGTATTTTTTATAAATTTTTTCCTGTAATTGATATCTAGTCTCATGGCGTTGTGGTCAGAAAAGATACTTGATACAATTTCAGTTTTCTTAAATTTACCAAGGCTTGATTTGTGACCCAAGATATGATCTATCCTGGAGAATGTTCCATGAGCACTTGAGAAAAATGTGTATTCTGTTGTTTTTGGATGGAGTGTCCTATAAATATCAATTAAGTCCATCTTGTTTAATGTATCATTAACAGTGTTCTGCCTATGTTTTCCTCTAAGAGTTTTATAGTGTCTGGCCTTACATTTAGGTCTTTAATCCATTTTGAGTTTATTTTTGTGTATGGTGTTAGGGAGTGTTCTAATCTCATACTTTTACATGTACCTGTCCAGTTTTCCCAGCACCACTTATTGAAGAGGCTGTCTTTTCTCCACTGTATATTCTTGCCTCCTTTATCAAAGATAAGGTGACCATATGTGCGTGGGTTTAACTCTGGGCTCTCTATCCTGTTCCATTGATCTATATTTCTGTTTTTCTGCCAGTACCATACTGTCTTGATTACTCTAGCTTTGTAGTATAGTCTGAAGTCAAGGAGCCTGATTCCTCCAGCTCCATTTTTCTTTCTCAAGATTGCTTTGGATATTCAGGGTCTTTTGTGTTTCCATACAAATTGTGAAATTTTTTGTTCTAGTTCTGGGGAAAATGCCAGTGGTAATTTGATAGGTATTGCATTGAATCTGTAGATTGCTTTGGGTAGTAGAGTCATTTTCACAATGTTGATTCTTCCAATCCAAGAACATGGTATATCTCTCCATTTGTTTGTATCATCTTTAATTTGTTTCATCAGTGTCTTATATTTTTCTGCATACAGGTCTTTTGTCTCCTTAGGTAGTTTATTCCTAGATATTTTATTCTTTTTGTTGCAATGGTAAATGGGAGCGTTTCCTTAATTTCACTCTCAGATTTTTCATCATTAGTGTACAGAAATGCTAGAGATTTTTGTGCATTAATTTTGTATCCTGCTACTTCACCAAATTCATTGATTAGCTCTAGTAGTTTTTTGGTAGCATCTTTAGCATTCTCTATGTATAGTATCATGTCATCTGCAAATAGTGACAACTTTGCCTCTTCTTTTCCAATTTGGATTCCTTTTATTTCTTTTTCTTCTCTGATTGCTGTGGCTAAAACTTCCAAAACTATGTTGAATAATAGTCGTGAGAGTGGGCAACCTTGTCTTGTTCCTGATCTTAGTGGAAATGGTTTCAGTTTTTCACCATTGAGGATGATGATGGCTGTGGCTTTGTCATATATGGCCTTTATTATATTGAGGAAAGTTACCACAGTGCCCACTTTCTGGAGGGTTTTTATCATAAATGGGTGTTGAGTTTTGTCGAAAGCTTTCTCTGAATCTATTGAGATGATCATATGGTTTTTCTCCTTCAGTTTGTTAATATGGTGTATCACATTGATTGATTTGAGTATATTGAAGAATCCTTGCATTTCCAGGATAAACCCCACTTGATCATGGTGTATGATCCTTTTAATGTGCTGTTGGATTCTGTTTGCTAGTATTTTGTTGAGGCTTTTTGCACGTATGTTAATCGGCAATATTGGCCTGTAGTTTTCTTTCTTTGTGACATCTTTGGTTTTGGTATCAGGGTGATGGTGGCCTCGTAGAATGAGTTTGGCAGTGTTCCTCCCTCTGCTGTATCTTGGAAGAGTTTGAGAAGGATAGGTGTTAGCTCTTCTCTAAATGTTTGATAGAATTCACCTGTGAATCGATCTGGTCCTGGGCTTTTGTTTGTTGGAAGATTTTTAATAACAGTTTCAATTTCAGTCCTTGTGATTGGTCTGTTCATATTTTCTATTTATTCCTGGTTCAGTCTCGGAAGGTTGTGCATTTGTAAGAATTCATCCATTTCTTCCAGGTTGTCCATTTTATTGGCATAGAGTTCCTTTTAGTAATCTCTCATGATCCTTTGTATTTCTGCAGTGTCAGTTGTTACTATTTGTATTTCTACAGTGTCATTTGTTACTTTTCCTTTTTCATTTCTAATTCTGTTGATTTGAGTCTTCTCCCTTTTTCTCTTGAGGAGTCTGGCTAATGGTTTATCAAGTTTGTTTATCTTCTCAAAGAACCAGCTTTTAGTTTTATTGAACTTTGCTATCATTTCCTTCATTTCTTTTTCATTTATTTCTTATCTGATCTTTACGTTTTCTTTCGTTCTGCTACCTTTGGGTTTTTTTTTGTTCTTCTTTCTCTAATTGCTGTAGGTATAAGGTTAGGTTGTTTATTTGAGATGTCTCTTGTTTCTTAAGGTAGGACTGTATTGTTGTAAACTTCCCTCTTAGAACTGCTTTTGCTGCATCCCATACGTTTTGGGCCCTCGTGTTTTCAGTGTCATTTGTTTCTAGGTATTTTTTGATTTCCTCATTGATTTCTTCAATGATCTCTTGGTTATTAAGTAGTATATTGTTTAGCCTTCATGTGTTTGTATTTTTTATAAATTTTTTCCTGTAATTGATATCTAGTCTCATAGCGTTATGGTCAGAAGAGATACTTGATATGATTTCAATTTTCTTAAATTTACCAAGGCTTATTTGTGACCCAAGATATGATCTATCCTGGAGAATGTTCCATGAGCACTTGAGAAGAATGTGTATTTTGTTGTTTTTGGATGGAATGTCCTATAAATATCAATTAAGTCCATGTTGTTTGATGTATCATTTAAAGCTTGTGTTTCATTATTTATTTTCATTTTGGATGATCTGTACATTGATGAAAGTGGGGTGTTAAAGTCCCCTACTGTGATTATGTTACTGTCGATTTCCCCTTTTATGGTTGTTAGCATTTGCCTTATGTATTGAGGTGCTCCTTTGTTGGGTGCATAAATATTTACAATTGTTATATCTTCTTCTTTGATCGATTCCTTGATCATTATTTAGTGTCTTTCTTTGTCTCTTGTTATAGTCTTTATTTTAAAGTCTATTTTGTCTGCTATGAGAATTGCTACTCCAGCTTTCTTTTGATTTCCATTTGCATGGTATATGTTTTTCTATCCCCTCATTTTCAGTCTGTATGTGTCCCTAGGTCTGAAGTGGGTCTCCTGTAGACAGCATATATACGGGTCTTGTGTTTGTATCCATTTAGCCAATCTATGTCTTTTGGTTGGAGCATTTAATCCATTTACATTTAAAATAATTATCGATATGTATGTTCCTATTACCATTTTCTTAATTGTTTTGGGTTTGTTATTGTAGGTGTTTTCCTTCTCTTGTGTTTCCTGCCTAGAGAAGTTCCTTTAGCATTTGTTGTAAAGCTGGTTTGGTGGTGCTGAATTCTCTTAGCCTTTGCTTGTCTCTAAAGGTTTTAATTTCTGCATCGAATCTGAATGAGATCCTTGCTGGGTAGAGTCATCTTGGTTGTAGGTTTTTCTCCTTCAACACTTTCCTGCCACTCCCTTCTGACTTGCAGAATTTCTGCTGAAAGATCAGCTGTTAACCTTATGGGGTTCCCTTGTGTGTTGTTTATCCCCTGTTGCTTTTAATATTTGTTCTTTGTATTTAATTTTTGATAGTTTGATTAATATGTGTCTTGGCGTGTTTCTCCTTACATTCATCCTGTATTGGACTCTCTGTGCCTCCTGGACTTGATTAACTATTTCCTTTCCCATATTAGGGAAAATTTCAACTATAATCTCTTCTAATATTTTCTCAGTCCCTTTCTTTTTCTCTTCTTCTGGGACCCCTATTATTCAAATGTTGGTGTGGAGGTCTCTAGAGGTCTCTGAGACTGTCCTCAATTCTTTTCACTCTTTTTTCTTTATTCTGCTCTGCAGTAGTTATTTCCACTGTTTTATTTTCCAGGTCACTTATCCGTTCTTCTGCCTCAGTTATTCTGCTATGGATCGCTTGTAGAGAATTTTAAATTTCATTTATTGTGTTGCTCATCACTGTTTGTTTGCTCTTTAGTTCTTCGAGTTCCTTGTTAAACGTTTCTTGTATATTCTCTATTCTACTTCCAAGATTTTGGATCATCTTTACTATAATTATTCTGAATTCTTTTTCAGGTAGACTGCCTATTTCCTTTTCATTTGTTAGGTCTGGTGGGTTTTTGCCTTGCTCCTTCATCTGCTGTGTGATTTTCTGTCTTCGCATTTTGCTTAACTTACTGTGACAAATGCACACTTGGAACAGAACTTGTTCATATGTAGGGGACTTACTGGTCCGTGGTCCCCAGGACTGTCGCGGCTTCGGCTGCTGGGTCACCTCCAGAGCTGGCAGCCTCAGTAAGGCTCCCCTCCCTTCGGGCTCCGGGGTAGTTCAGTGACGGCGGAGGGAAGAGACCCCGAGCCAGGAATTCCAGCCTGCAGAAACACGGGCTCCATTCTGGGTGCAGGGGGTGGGACTGCTCTGCTATACTCTTTTTAGAGTACTAGTTTATGTAGTCCAATAGTCCCTAAGTCTTCCAGTATTCTGATGTCTCTCTGTCTTTCAATGTCTAAATGACATAACTCACACTTCATGTCATATAAAAATGGAAAGCACAAACCTCTTGTCTATTTTTTTTTCAAGATTCTAAAGATGGCACTTATCTTTTCCTGGTGGTTTTCCATCACTTCTTGTCTTGAATTTTCTCTTTCTAACTCAGTTATTGATTCCTGTCTGTCATGATGGACACCTTTCTAGGTTGCTGTCCCACTTTGCCTTGTTCTTCAAGTGGCCTCTTTACCTTCATGACTTATAGTACCACTGCCACAGGGCTATTGTGTAAGCATCTTTTGCTGAAAGTTTGTACACAATGCAAGGGCTTATGCAAAAAAAATAAAAATATTAAAAAAATAAACAAATGAAAACAACATCAAATATCCTGAATTTTGCTATTCAGTTCCTTCCCAGAAAATCAGTTTTCTTTTTTAAGCACTGGCTGCTACCCCATTACTGGGACTCCTTTACTCAGTTTCAGTCTTTTTTCTCACTCTCAACTTTTCTCACACATTTTCTTCTCCAAATCCCCAAGCAACCAAGACTTCCTTCTTGAGCCCCCATGAAGCAAATTACAAATCTGTTTTTTTTTTTATCCAAATAAGCAATTTAACTCCCTTTTGTCAATTCATTGCTTAGTCCACAGTTGTCCAGGATTTCACTCTCAAACAGAATGCCCTTAAGTAGGCCTTTCCAAACTAGAAGCATTATTTGTTGAAATGAGGAAATCAGTTTGAAGGTAGGTTCCATTTTTAATGGTGCTATTTTCTTTTGAACCTCCTATCATATTTACATCATTGTAAATTAAAATCGGTTTGTATATACTGTTTACTAAGTTTTTACAAGAACACTGTAGACAAGATAATTATAACATTTCTATTGGAAAATGTACACAGGCTGTCCATATTTATCCCTAGTCTCTTCTAGTGGCTATGGTGTAAAGACTAAAATCCAATAACTATGTTTTCTTGACTCCTTTGTCAGAAGGGTTGTGCCAGTTGAAAGTAGAAGATATGGAAAGCAGAAGGGAGGCAGCAGTCATTTTTCCTCTGACGCTAGTAAGTTTTAGCACTCATGGATTTTATGTAGCAGCACAACTCCCCATTTCCCTGGCTGGGGCACTGTGGAGAAGTGGTTTCCTGAAGTTTTCTGTTATCTGGATATTTGTACCAGTTTCCTAGTGTTTGGATTGCATCTTCTCTGAGCACTTCTTAAAGGTTTAGTGATTTCCCAGTTCTTCCAAAATATTTGTAAGCATTTAATTTCTACATTCAGACCTGTACCAGTTAGCTATTTCTTCACAAATACTGCTTGATATGGCCACCCCCAAGTCCAGGGGCTTAAAACAACAATCCCCTGGTCTCATGAATCTGCCACTTTTTATGATTGGCTGACCTAATCTGTGTGTGACTAAGCAGTGTGGTTCTGCTTCAAGCTGTCTGTCCGGCTGGGCTTGGCTTGGGCAACTTCACTGCACATATGTTAAATCTTGGGTCTATGTGAAAGAGGCAGCAACTACCTAGCTGGAGGGGAAGTCTTCCTATGGCAGTAGCAGAAGTACAAGGGGGCAAACAGAAACATGAAAGGGCACTTAAATCCTTGGCTCAGAACTGGTACCTTGTTACTTTTGTCTATAAACCACTGGCTAATGCAACTTACATGGCCAAGCTCAAAGCCAAAAACTGGTGGAGCATACTTGTGGAGAAATTATACCAATGGTGTTAATCACAGGTGTTAAATTATTGAAAACACTTACGAGACTCTGCAGAATATATTCATGCAAGGCTTTAATAATGGTGAAGGGTATGGTGAAGCAGGAGAAAGAATGCAGAGTAGAGAGGATCAAGTTACCCAGGATAAGCTTGGTCTTTGGATGATAAACCACCGAGAGATGTGTGAGATACCTTGATTTCAAAGAAGCCAGTCTCATCTGAGCAGGAAAGGTCTTTTATACGTCATTGGTCATATAGCTAAAACAAAGCTGCATGATCAAGCTCAATAAGAGAAACTCAGGTAACATAACCAATACCAGGTATAAACCACTGATATGCATATTTTCTATAAAACATAGTGACAAGTTCATACAGGCTTCCCTTTGGTATGTTTTGAATTTTAGCTCAGGACAGGGCTAATCACTTGTTTGTGTATTCTATTCAGGTTTGCTTAAGGGTCTGTACCATGACTCCTGGAGTCCCTGGAGAAAAGCACAAACTTGCAGTGCATACGCTCTGCTAATGATGAGGTCATGACTAAGGTGTGGAGAATTGGAGCCATTGATTCTGTCTTCTACAAGCCTAGTCATACTTGAAAACATAGAGGTGTTCTGTTTCTTTGCAGTGAACTCTGATGGACACAGACCCAATGTTTAAATGAAGACCTTGAAGGTAAAGTTAACCTAGTTAGTTAGTTGTACGGATGAAATTTGGAACAAGGTTTTCTGATTGTAAAAATAGTGCCCTTATTACTCTATCAAGTATTTGAATCAATATGTAACTAAGATTTGGTATGATCAAGAGCCAGTGCAAATTGATAAGTAAAACTATGAAATGGGAAAACTATGAAATGGGTGCTTAGCATTGGCATCAGCATATCGCTGACTTTCCTCCTGGTAGCTTTATAACCAACATGTCCATCTTTGTCTCTCTCTTTCACACACACACACACACACACACACACAAACACACAGAGTCTTGGAGCCCTTTTTTTTTTCATTGCTGTACGCGGGCCTCTCACTGTTGTGGCTTCTCCCGTTGCGGAGCACAGGCTCCAGACGCGCAGGCTCAGCGGCCATGGCTTGGAGCCCTTTTTGTATATTGTGGATACTAACATATCTAGTCGGCTATCCCATAAATCTGTGCTTTTCAAACTTTAATGTATAAATGAATTACCTGGTTATCAGGTTAACATGGAGATTTTGATTCAGGGAGTCTGGGGTGGACCTGAGTTTCTGCATTTCTAATATACTTCCAAGTATTGTGATGCTTCTATGCTGATGGACTGCTCTTTAAGGTTCAATACACTAGAATAACATTTCCCTACATCCCTAATCTTCTTCCCCTACTTTAAAACTTTCTCTTTCTGTTATCACATTCCTTCCAGGTTCTTTTTGAGGTGACAATAAAAAGTGTTTCAAGTGTTTCTCTTATGATAAATGAAAAATGTTTTTCTTGTAGATATACCTTTATTTATAGCCCTTAAGTCTTCTCAAACATGCCAAGGAAGATTATTTTTAGGGCTAGATACAACTCTGAATGTCCTTCAGTTGTTGCATCTCTGTTAGGTCAGCTCAAGATGTGGACAAGGCTTATTTGGACTAGACTGTCTGACTCTCTGCTCTTCATCTATGGGCAGCTAAACAAATTTTCCTCTGAACATCTGGTCTGGTATCAGGAGTAATTGCTTCTTCTTTTGAGTCTGAATTCTTGCCCCATTCTGACAAACTGGGATATTTCTTTTCATGTTCCCAAGCAGGAGTCTTGACTTTGAAGCTTAGTCCAAGAGGTGGGTAGAGCCAAACTATCCAAGCCCACATCTCACCTCCCAGGTGGCCTGGATCTCTGCATATTTCCTGGGCCCTGACTCCTGGTAATCATTGTCTGTCCGCCAGGATAGCCCTTCTTCTTTCTTGCCAGAATTCACAAACATTAGTGGCTTGATCAGTCTATCCCTCTGTGCACCAGACTGTAGTCTGACGTGAGCATCCAGTTTAGAATTCCTCATTGGCTTCCTATTACCCGAAGAGCAAAGTCCAAGCTCCTCAGCATTGCTTACTATAACCTTTATGACTTGTCTTCTACATATCTATCCAGCTCCACCCCTCACTGTGACCCCCTCCTTCTACCATCCTGACATAGTGAACCACCTATATTTCTAAGATTGCCTCAGCTGTGTCCTTCTTGCCCACATTTGTTCCTGCTATCTCCTCTTCCTGGAATGCCTATTTCCTTTTCCTTTACCTATCCAGCCTTTACTCATAATTTATCATTATTTCTCAGACTGTTTAGATGCCCCTAAAGTACCCTGTTCTTAGTTCTTGTGTAGACACTATCATACCTTGTAATAGTGTTCTTCTTGTCAATATGTGTGCTTGGAGACTGAACTATTTAAAGGCAATGAAATGCTCTTTTATATTCCCTGTACCTAGCACAGCAATTGCTCTTTATTTTTTCAACAAATATTTATTGAGTAAATAAATACAATGTGCCTGTAGCTGGGCTAGGTCCATAGAATACACAATGAACAAGATGCTCAAGGAGCTTCCAACAGGTGAGATAAGTCGTAAACAGATATTTAGGATATGGGTTGAGAAGTAAAGGAGACCTGCTATAGGATTAGAGAAGCAAAGATATGGGTTGCCTCCTCTAGTTCTGAGGGGTATCAGAAGGAGTCTGGCAGGCATATAGTGGGAGCTTAAGTTAATACTATACTTGTGGGTTAAATGAACCCTTGAATGAATTATCTAGATGAATGAATGGATGAAGATACAGTTTTACCTTTTTGAATGAATTTTTTTTCCCATGAACCAGTGAAAATGACAGCTAGACTTCAAAAATAAGGAATTCAATTCATAGGACTCTATTTTCATTAGTGGCTGTCCAACAGAGATAATTTTGGCTTATAATGACAAGATTTAAGAGCTTGCCTCTTGTAAGTTAATCTGAATTACTATGACTTAATAAGGGTATCTGGGTATTTCTTTGTATCAATGGAGGCTCCTATGAAATAGGTAGTATCAGAACCAAAGAAAAGAATTCAAAGGCTACAAAATACTTATTGAATACTTGTGTGGAAGATGTTAGAGAATGTTAGCAATGTGCTTCAAGCACTTTCTTAGAGATAAACGTTCCATATATATATTAACATTTTTGTCAGATATTAAAATGCAATACTTGGTAAGGTGCAAACTCTCCAGATCTGTAGGGTCTGAACTTTCTTCTAATTAGCTACTTTTCCTCTCTAAACTTCAAATTCTCTATTAATTGTGTTCCATCACAGAATACTTTTTTTTTTTGGTTCTAAAATTCAGTGTCTCTGATACAGTGGGTGTATTAATTTTCTACTGCTACATGAAAAATTGCTGCAAACTACTGGCTTAAAACAATACATTTTTGTTGACTGCCCAAAATGTTAAAATATCTTAAGTTCTGTAGGTCAGCATTCAGGTGGGCTTGACTGGGTTGACTGGGTTCTCTCCTTAGTGTCATGTAAAGCTGAAATCAAGGTGTTGGCCAAACTGCATTCTCATCTAGAGAATCTGAAGAAGGATTAACTTCTGAACTAATTCGGGTTGTTGGCAGAATTTAGCTTTTTTGTGCCTTTAACTGAGATTTCTGTTTTTTTCCCTTTCTTTCTTTTTTTTTTTTTTTTTTTTTTTTTTTTTTTTCTTTTTTTTTTATGTGGCCTCTCCCATTGCAGAGCACAGGCTCCAGACGCGCAGGCTCAGCAGCCATGGCTCACGGGTCCAGCCGCTCCGCGGCATGTGGGATCTTCCTGGACCAGGGCACGAACCCGTGTCCCCTGCATCGGCAGGTGGACTCTCAACCACTGCGCCACCAGAGAAGCCCTCTGTTTTTTTTTTTAATGGACTATCAGACAGGTTTGCTCTCAGCTCCTAGAGACTGATCTTAGGTCCTTTTGAGGTAGCCCCCTCCATCTTTAAAGCCAGCAAAGTTGTGCCACATCCTTCTTGTCCTCCAAATCTTTCTGACTTCTTCTGCAACCAGCCAGAGAAAGCACTCTGCTTTTAGGGGCTCATGCGGTTTGGTTAGGCCCACTGAGTTAATCTCCCCTATCTTAAGGTCAACTGTGCCACATAATATAGTCACATGTTCTGCCTACACTCAAGGAGAGAAAGTCATTCAAGGACAAGTGTCATTTGGGGGTCATTTTAGAATTCTGCCTACCACAGAGTGAGGTGGAGAAAAGTCATTGGTAAAACTTGTTTCCACCTAGAGGAATGTCACAAGCCAGTCTTTGTCCTCTGAATTTCTCATCGTAAAAAGGAAAAAACCTTCCTATTGGAGGGAAAAACCTCAGTTCAGTCTATCTCCTGTGTGTTTCTTTCCTGTGTGTCCTCTTTACTTTTACACAGAAAATTTCACTTCTGACACTTCTGGTCACCAAATGTATGGAGGTTTTTCCCCATATCAACAAGAAATTCTTGGACACCCTGCTGGTATCTGAGAATTCAACTCAATTCTGACACTGTCTACCTGGAGATAGCATCAGGTTCTACAGATTAATGGCTCAGTCCCTCAAGACTGTCCATCCCCCACCCCTCACACAATTCAGATTTCAGTTGCAAACCCAGGTTGTCACCTGGGCTTCTGATCAGTCAATCATAGATGGAAGGTTCCAATGACTCCTCTTCAGGTTTGGTTAATTTACTAGAGTGGCTCATAGATGCTGAGCTTCCGTGTCCTCTCCAGGCTCCCACTCTCCCATCACCTCCATATGTTCACCAGTCTGGAAGCTCTCTAAACCCTGTCTTTTCATTTTTTATAGAGGCGTCATTACATGGTCACGATTGATTAAATCATTGGCCTTTGGCAACTGATTCAACCTCCAGCCTCTCTCCCCTCCCCAAGGTCTGGGTGGGACTGAAAGTTCCAACCCTCTAATCACAGGGTTGGTTTCCCAGCAACCAGCTCCCATTCTGAGATTCAAAACTTACCTAATTAATGTAACAAAACATACTTTTTATTGTTCTCATCATTTAGGAAACCCCAAGGGTTTTTGGAACTCTGTGCCAGGAAGTGGGGGGCCAAGACCAATTTACATTTTCTATTATCTCACACACCTGAAAGGGCCACCTAGTGAATTCACCAACTGAGAAATATTAATTTCATAGAGAGGACTGTTTCTGTAGAGGTAATTCCATTTTTGATAGGGGCCTTGATTTTCTGCAATAGCATCCTATAGGAGAGTATTGCCAGACACCAAATTCTAGGATAGAAATCAGAAAGTCTGTACTCTGGTCTCACATCTATTACAAATCAAGTAAGACCTTGTGTAAGCCACATATATATTCTGTCCTCTATTTATTTAGAAAGTAGACCTTGGCATTATCCAAAGGCTAAAGGATTAAGTTTAAGAATCAACTTGGAGAGTAGGAAGTGAAACTGTTTACCTGAAAAGAAAAAAGAAAAAGCAAAGATAGCCAGCTATTTCTCCAGCAAAGATGAGTTTACTCAAGATTAGCAGAGAATTGCAATTCAGGGTCTGCGACCATGGTGAGCCACGTGCAAGTCTCCACACAGCAAGGGAAAGAGAACGCTTTTATAGAGGGGAAAAGGAAGTTGGGAGGGCTAGAGTGAACAAAGAGTCCAGGGCTTTTCATTGGCTGAGTCCTTGCCAGGAGAGAAGAGGAGTCTTTCTTCTTCCTGTTGAGCTCTGCTATCATCTCAGGGTGTGAGAGCTGCCCTTTCTGGTCTCCCAACTCTATTTAATTGAGGCTTCTTTTGATTAATTTTTTACAAAAGAAAGTGATTATCTAGAGTAAATAAATTACCTATAATAAATTTATCTAGAATAAACTCTTTTTGACCTTAGAAATGTAATAAAAATACTCAGAAGCATTCTTTGATTTTGATCAAGATACTGTTTTGGGACTCTGAGTCATTGCACAGAATTTTCTTTATTTGACTAAGGAAGGCATCCATCTAGTTTCCAGATTCCACGTACTCCGGGCTAGTCATAACAAAGCTCCATGTTCTTTAGTTTGTAAACGCGAAAGCCCTTCTGACAAATGGCAGCCTTATTGGAAACATTTAGCCACCTAGCAAGACTACTTTGAAAAGCCAGTACACATATTTTTAATTAATTTACTTAAACATTGAGACATAGACAACGTTAAGTTAAGGAATTCAGTGATATGAGGTTTTGTCATTTTTCTAACGTAGTTCATGAACTCCTGTTGCCTGATCATATAATAAACAAAAAAGCATGCTGAAAATCTCTTACGTCCTGCAGTTTGACTCGTGACCTTAGGAAAATTCAGTGAGGAGCTCCCTACCTGTCTCTGACCAGTCCTGCCCTCTACTTGTGTGAGTTGTGCAAGGATGAGACCCCAGACTCTTCTGGACTCTGACTTAAATTGTTAAAAGGAAGAGGGGTTTTGTCCGTTTTCTTGCATTATTTTAGGTAAAGCCACTTTTATTGTTCTGTGTAAAGATTTCTTTTAAAAATGTGATTGTGGGACTTCCCTGGTGGCGCAGTGGTTAAGAATTCGCCTGCCAAGGCAGGGGACATGGGTTCAAGCCCTGGTCTGGGGAGATCCCACATGCCACGGAGCAACTAAGCCCATGCACCACAACTACTGAGCCTGTGCTCTAGAGCCCGCGAGCCACAACTACTGAGCCTGCGTGCTGCAACTACTGAAGCCCGCGAGCCTAGAGCCCGTGCTCCACAACAAGAGAAGCCACTGCAGTGAGAAACCCGCACACCGCAACAGAGTAGCCCCTGCTCGCCACAACTAGAGAAAGCCCGCGCACAGCAGCTAAGACCCAACGCAGCCAAAAATAAAATAAGTAAATAAATACATTTAACAAAAATAAGTAATAAAAATGTGATTGTTTCTGATCTTTCAGGACCTGTAAAGACTGGTTGCTATTCAAAACCTAGTTGCTGGGCTTCCCTGGTGGTGCAGTGGTTGAGAGTCCGCCTGCTGATGCAGGGGACACGGGTTTGTGCCCCGGTCCAGTAGGATCCCACATGCCGCGGAGTGGCTGGGCCCATGAGCCATGGCTGCTGAGCCTGCGCATCCGGAGCCTGTGCTCCGCAACGGGAGAGGCCACAACAGTAAGAGGCCCGCGTACCGCAAAACAAAAACAAAACCAAAAACAAAAACTTAGTTGCTATCAGGATGTTGATCACACACACAATGAAAACTCATGGAAATACATGTTTAGAGATAGAATTGTATCATTTAGGAAGCTTTCATCTGCAACTTACAGAAAACTCAATCTTAGTTTAAGAAAAAAGTTTGGAATTTACTGGCTTATGTAACTCAACAGTCCAAGGGTAGCTATAACTGTAGGGGAGTATTTATCCAGGATTTAATCAATATAACCAGTTTCAGCTTCTTTTTTCTCTCAATTTCTTGGCTCATTGTGAACAGATAGAGCCTGTTCTGTTCAGACAGAGCCAAGATTTTTTAGAAGCTGACTCTGAGACATGATTAAATGTGCAAGAATATTATTAGGGGAAATGCTTATGTGAATGGAAATAGGGAGGAAGCTGGGAGTGTCTGGAGAGCCATCAGACCTCAGTGCAGTGAAGGAGAGAGAGAAAGAGAGAGAGAGAGAAAGAGACAAACAGAGACAGAGAATAGGTAGAAGTGTCATAGACATCTGTTCAGTGTAAGGAAAGCTCAGTGAGCTTTCTGGTAGTCCTTGAGCTGAAGTCAAAAAGCAAAGAAATTCTGTGTCTCTTAGGAGTTCATTTTAGAACTCTTAACTTGGTAAGGAGCTGCACTTGGTAGGCAAGACCTTGGCACAAGTCTGGTAATGAATTTTAAAGTGCAGCACTTGAGGTGCTCTGTCACTCACGTTCCTATAGCAGAAGATCTGTAGGCATGTTCTCATGGATGCCACAGGCAAGTTGTCCCATCACAGTGCCAAGATAGCTGTCAGTAGAGCCTAGGATGATGTGTATCCTTATTTACATTCACTTCGAAATAAAAAGAAAGTCACGTGCCCAAAGTTTCAAGATTAAAATCTCTTTAATTATGATTGACTGAACCTGGTCATGTCCTCAATCCTGACTTAGTCACTGTGACTGGGGTTTAGATACGATATTGGCTTAAGCCCAAGAGGGCCTCCCAAGGAACTGAAAGAAATATTTGTCCTATCCTATATCTGTTAGGTTGCTTTTGACTGCATGTGAGAAAAACACCAACTGGAATTAGATTAAACAATGAAGACATCTATAATCACATATAACAGAAAGTCAGAGAGAAAGTGGGTTCCAGGTATGGTTCAAATAAGATATTGGCTCCATCTTTTTACAATTCTTCAAAGGTTAGCTTTACTATCAGGCTGACCTCCTATGAGGTTTCAAGATGTCTAACAGCAACAACTGAGACAAAATACCTCCTTTTTTATAACAAACATGGGAAAGAGAAAATGCCACTAGCCATGATTAGATTAGGTGCCTTAAGCCATATGGGCAGTGTGATGATTAATTTTATGTGTCAACTTGGCTAGGCTATGGTGCCCAGTTGTTTGGTCAAACATCAGTCTAGATGCTGCTTTGACAATAGCATTTACAATCAGTAGACTGACTAAAGCAGATTATTGTCTATAATGTGGATGGGCCTCATCCAAACAGTTAAAGGCCTTAAGATCAAAGAAAAGAAGGAATTCTGCCTCAAGACTACAACATAGAAATCTTGCCTGAATTTCCAATTGCTGGCCGGCCTCTCATATTTCATGCTGAAGACTACGTCAACTCTTATCTGAATTTCTAGCCTGCTTGCTTCCCCTACCGTTTCAAATTTGCCAACCCTCCTCACAATGGCGTGAACCAATTCCTTAAAATAAATCTCTCTTTCTCTATATATCCTGTGGGTTCTGTTTCTCTGGAGAATGACTAATAAAGACCAAATGGGGGAAGATTAAATGTTAGAACAGAATTTGAATTCTGTGAGAAGCAAAAGGAGTGAATGGATGTGGGGTTGTCAACAATAATATTTATTACACCGACAGTAGCTCCACAGTCAGGAAATTCAGAGGAAGGTACAATGGCTATTGAGAAAACTGACAACAAATAATCCTACAACAATATAGGTTTGTCACATCCGATTTGTTTAGGAGTATGCATAAAAGTTTACTAAATTTTGATAACTCAAGACTAGTCACTCCTAAAAACCTCCACAGATTTCAATTTCAAGTGAGCTATACAGGGAACCACTGGCTCACCTAGTTTTGATTTGAGTCTTAGGACATGCAAAGACTGAATTTGACACATCATTTTTGAGGGAAAGAAGAGGGAAAGTGTAACTAGGATTTGAACTAATGACTAATAACTAATAAGCTACACACATAATAAACAGTGTAGGTTATATCTTTAAAATTATTGTATTTATTGTTATTATTACCTGATCTTATGATGGCTAAATCATTTTCTCAGAGTTGATCATCTTTTTTTTTTTTTTTTGCGGTACGCGGGCCTCCCACTGCCGCGGCCTCTCCCGTCGCGGAGCACAGGCTCCGGACGCGCAGGCTCAGCAGCCATGGCTCACGGGCCCAGCCGCTCCGCGGCATGTGGGATCTTCCCGGACCGGGGCACGAGCCCGTGTCCCCTGCATCGGCAGGCGGACCCTCAACCACTGCGCCACCAGGGAAGCCCTGATCATCTTTTTAGTCTTGGAACGTTTGATGGAGTGAACACAAACTTATCAGACAAAAAGCATGCTTTTTGTGCCCTTCCATCACTCTCTAACTTGCCACTTCTTCACCTTGGTCTAGGTGATTCCTAACAGGGGTCACTGGAACAAAATTTGACAGTCCCTGATGAAAAGAAGTAATTTTTTTACAGTGAACCCTTAAGTGAATCACTCGCTCCTGTGTTGAGTCACACTTCTTGTCCTGAAACAGATCATTTCTTTCAGCTGAATGCACAGTATTGCTTTAGTGTTTATTCCCTGATCTCCCAAAGGGAAAATTCCATTTCATTCCAGCACTTGTTTCATGTTGTATCATACTGACTGGCAAGAGTGGCTATGGCTAAAAGACAAAATAAACCAGAATTTTGTTTCTCAGATCAGACCAGGTTTCAGTTCAAATGTTCACTGTCTGTCCTCTCCCTGCAGAACCCCCCTCAGGGAGGGCTTATTTCTTTCCCTTTCTTCCCCATCATGTTTCTGGTTAAAAAAAAAGAAAACAAAGAAAAAGAAAAGGGTTAGCACAAGTGATATTTTAAAAGTAGATGCTAAATCCTGAGGTTATTATACTGTGAGAACATTTCCTGGGCTGTGAAACAACTTCCCGACAAACTTAAAATAGAAATGCATTGGGTGAAATCCTATCAGTATGTCATGAAGCATTGTCAGCGTTCAGGGAACCAAGAATTTCTGTTCTAAGCTAATTTTTTCTTACTTTGTTAGAGATGGCAGTTCAGGGAAAACCAGCTACAGTAGGATAATTTTTAGTTTTCATGTGTCCTAGCAAACTACTATAGTCAGTTATAAATTTCAAGTACACTAATTCTAAATAAATAAAAGAAATTAACATTTGTTTGGTTGTTACTCTGTGCCAGGTGCTTTTACTTCTCTCAATATCCCCATTTTACTGATGAGGAAACAGAGGCTCTAAGAGGTTAAGCAACCTGCCCAAGTTCAAACCAGGGTCAGTCTTCTACAGCTTGATGAGTTGAATTTTCCAGTGCCTTAAATGTGATTCCTCATGAATCCCCACATCAATAGGATGATCATTTTCAGGGAGGTGGGAAAGTCATCCACAGTTACTGAACACCCAGTTTTCACCTGGCACCTGCTGGGCAGTTTCATTTATGACATCTTAAATTTCCCATTTTTGTAGATGAGGGAACTAAGAATTTGAGAAATGTAGTAAGCCCAAGATCACATAGTGTGCATAGAGGAACAAAGAGTTAAAATCAGATACTTCTGACCCCACCTCCCTCCACTGGGCAAAATCTGCATCACTTTGGATGAAAGTTTACAAGGCTTCAAGGTACCATTGTTATTGGGACTAAGTTATTAGTAAACTTGAATTTCATTTTGTAAATCAGCAAAGCACCTAAGAGCAATTAATGACAAGGACATGGAACAGACATACATAAATTCATAGACTGGGAAACATATTGTGTCCTCTCTCCACTTGTGAATGGGCTGAGAAAGTGTAGGTCCTGAGAAAGTGGTTTAGAAAATGCTCCACACCCTTGTGTTCATAAAACCAGTATAGTTAAGTAAAGTATTAATCCTTCTGAGAATCCATTTTCCTCCCTGCATATTCCTTCTCCCTCTCTTACATGATGTCAATATCAGGGCATTTTTACTGTGAAATTGCAATTATAAAAGAATTAATTGCTGTCTTCTTTACAATTAATTAAGCCATCCTTCCTTCCTCGGAATTACTATGTAAATGACACTTAGTTGTGAATGTCTTTATTTTTTATTTTTAAAAATTTTGTATTGGAGTATAGTTGCTCTACAATGTTGTGTCAGTTTCAGGTGTACAGCAAAGTGAATCAGTTATACATATACATATATCCACTCTTCTTTAGATTCTTTTCCCATACAGGCCATTACAGAGTATTGTGTAGTTTCCTGTGCTATACAGTAGGCCCTTATTAGTTGTCTATTTTATATATAGTGTGAATGTCTTTAAAACCCGTAAGTATGTTTGAATTGGGAGCCTAGTTTTTATAGCAAGATATGAAAGCTATGTGACATATTTCTATATTGATAACTCCTATTAAGTTGGATAACAAATTATGCTAACAATTACAGTTTATTTCAGCTTAACAAATATTTGTTGGACATCTGTCATGTTTCAGGTACTAGACTAATGGCTGGGGATGTTTAGCTGAACAAAACTGTGCCTGTCCAGTTGTCCTAAAGCAGCAGGTGAATAAATAGATGGTTCCCACTTTCTGGGATAAGAGATAAGACAGAGGAGGGCACAGAAATGTGGACATGTACAGGTGGTAGACTTCTTGGGAGCAAATGACCAAGATTCCCAGTTCATAGATTTGCTCATGGTCCATCCTTTCTGTGGTTATTTGTTCTTAGAAAAGGAGGACAGGAGCATGATAAACTCTGCTTCCTTGCATACATTATTTGCATGCTTGTGTCTTTCCTGCATAACTTGGTAAGTTAACTTGGTAGGAGGAAGACTCATTTTTCATTTGATTTACTTTGACCATTAGAGTGAGATGGATTTCTAACGTTACTTTGGGATGAACAAAACCATTAAATACACACCATACATGTGGTATGCATATTACATTAAATTTGAACTGGAGATTTCTGATTTGGGGATTTTCAGAGTACTATTTTTGAGTGGAGAATCAACCATGTTGATTTATCTCATTCCTATTGTTCAATAAATAGGCTATTCAGGTCTTAAATTAGAGCAAAGAGTTTTCATGAAATTAATAGAGTCCATTAGCTCTTGCAAAAGCAATTCATTAGGATGAAGATATAAGAAATTTAATAAATAGGTCAAAATTTTGGGAAGCTTACCTTAAATCATGATTTTAAATTAATTTCTGTTCCTTTGTTGGATATGCCTAAGTGCTCTGATAAACATGCTAATGTGTACAAGAAAGCAAAGTTTTTGATGAAATCACAAACTGGGTGATGCTTAATCATCTGAAAAGACATTCAACCTCATTTATAATGAGTGATGCAAATAAGGCAACACTGATATGTTGTATTTTACCCTTTAGATGGGAAAAATCCAAATTGTCAACAACAGACTCTATGGCAAGCAGGAATTAAATACTCTCACATATTATTGTTGAGATTACAAAATGGTAAAATACCAACAGAGGAAAATCTGGCAGTTATGTAGTATATAAATTAATTTGCTGGGTAACAAACTACACTGGCAATAATTAATTTATACACTATATTTAGTAGCTTAAAACAATAGCCATTTATTCAGTGTACAGTTCTGTGGGTCGGAAATTTAGGCTGCCCTCAGCTGAGCAGTTCTTCAAATCTTTGCTTAGTTCTCGTATGTCTGTTGTCTGTTGAGGATCAGGTTGGCTGACCATGGCTAGGCCATCTCACATATCTGGGGCATTGGCTGAGAAAATCAGGTTGACTTGGCTCTTCCCTAAGTGGTGTTTTATCATTCAATAGGCTTGACTGAACTTGTTCATCTCTTAGAGGCAATGATCCCGAGAGAGGGAGCAGAAGTATTACAAGGCCTTTTGAGACCTGGGATCAGAAGTGCACAGGATCACTTTCACCACATTCTATTTACCACAACAAGTCTCAAGGCCAGCTGATTCAGTGAGTGCAGAAATAGACTGTATTTGTTGATGGGAGGAGTCACAGTGTCTCAAGGCAAGTGTGTGTAAATACAGGTAGGAGAAAAGTTGGGGTCATATTTGCAAATAATTTACCACATCTAGTAAAATAAGAATTGCTTTGACCCTGTCACACAGAAATCCCAAGTCTAGGCATCTACCCACAGAAAACATGAAAAAGTCATATGTATAAAACTATTCATTGGAGCACTATTTATGATTTCCTAGCAAAAGACAGAAAACAGCACAGCAGTCCATCAACAGTCGATTGGTTCAGTAAAGTATGGTGCACCCACACAATGGCATATTGAGCAGGAGTATATGTGGAACAAAAGTGCCTAGGAGTTGAAAATTGTTGAAGCCAGATCTTAGTACCTTATGTTTTCTTCTCTACTTTCATACATGTATCAAAATTTTCATAATAAAAAGGAAAAAAATGGACCTGATTCCTTTTTTCATGACCCATAAACACAAAACCAAGAAATAAAATGAAACAGAAAATGAACCCTACTACCTAGATTTTGTCAGAGGGTAATGCTATGTTTCCAAGAGGTAAGCTATTTACATCTGAAGTGCTGTAAACCATTTAGCAGCAGTCAAAAACTATTCATCAATATTCGAGTTTTCTTGGCTAAGGGAGAATTCCATCAGTAGGCAAGCCTGGCAGCATCTCTCTAGAGGCACAGGGAGAAAATAATTGAGTGTTCAGGGTAAACATTCTCAAACTTTCTACAGCCTGCATCTTGTTAAATAAACTACTTGAACTGACTTTTAGAAACCAGCAGCTGATGTAAAAAAGTTTCCCTTTTTGACATTTTTTTTTTTTTTTTTGCCATTGCTATATCAGCACTTTGTTTAAAGCATGAATAAACTTCTACTGTTTGAGACCCCATGAATCCAAAAGTTTGGGTTCTTTCCTGAACATGTTAACAAGCTGTCCATAAATTTCTCAAAATAGCCCTGATTCTCATATTTCAAGTTTTACAAAAAGCTTATCTCAATTGAAGCTCTTTGACAAATATCTCCAACCATACCAGTTGCTGGAAAATATCAGAAGTGCCATATCTTTAAGGGGAGTTGAGTTCCTTTTTATTAGGGGTTGAGGAGCAGGGTTCTGTTGTCATCCCATATTTGGAATGGAATTTATTCTGAGGACTGGGTAAGGGCTTATAGATGTGCTAGACCAATCAATAGAGCAAGAAGCATTTTGTGTCCTCAGTTTGTAAAGTTATTCTTCTGGTCTCACACGCTGAAAATTATAACAGTTCCAGGGAGTCTTTAATTGTACTCTACATTTTCTGACTTGTTTTGATAGGTGAATGAGTACAATGAGCAGCTAGCAAGAAGATGACACGTGAAAGTGACATTGAGCTTTTCTAGCATTTGCAATTGATTTCTTGACTCACTATGCAATTGAAACTTTTAATGATTATTGGATGGTATAGCTTCTTCTCCATGTTTATTTTCAACTGATTTGCCTTTTAATTTCTTCATCAATTTATTTTCATTAGATCACCAAGAACCTCTCTCATCTGTTTTGTAAGCCACACCCCTCTCCAATCTTCATCACTTATCCTACACTCTCCTTGGACATCTCTGAAGTATTTATGGGTTAGCCATCAAACTCTTGCTTGAGTTTGTTTGTTATAAACATTATGAAGTATATAGTGTCCAAAAATGTGTAAAATATCATGTTCTTTGGAAATATAGTATCTACTTGCAAAGCATTGGAAAACAGATGTTAGAATGAGGGCATTGGATCATATGGATCTCTAGTCTTTGAAAATACAATTGCATATCTGATGAAAATATATTCATCAAAAAGAAATTCTAACATTAAGACAGATGGGGGTGAGGGGAAGGATTTTAATAAAAAGAGGAAAAATTAAAGTATATGAATTTTCATTCTATTTTATAGTTGCTGAACTATTTTAACCAAGGACTAAAATACAATAATTTTTTTCTGCCATGAACATACTCATTCTACTAGACTTGGTACTTGAAGAAGTTAATCAAGCCCAAGAGAAATAAAAATGTAGGCAAATGAGAGTTTCAGTAGAAGTCAAGTTCTTATCTGGCACTGCATTTCTTTGAATTACCAGCATTCAGGTCTTTAGAAGAATCATCCTCATGACATATACATTAGCAAGAACATCAAAGTATTTTTGAAACCTGGGGAAAATGTGTGCCAATTAATTAACCTGTTTTTATCTGTTACTCTCTCACATGGTAAATTAAATAGGTAATTATTTAAAGCAAACTCCTCAAAAATAGAAGCCTGTTTTTTGAAGAAGGAAAATAAAAATACTGAATTTAGCTTAAAGTTAACTTAGCGTTCAAAGAAAATACAAGAAAATTTGTCATATAAAAAGTGAGAAAATAATTAGTATTATTTTTCTAAGGATATTGTGGCAGAGAATATTTAAAATGAGTCAGAGTTAGGCTGTTAATTAGGCAAATGACCCTAGGTAGCTCACATAATCACCCTGGTTTCCCTCTCTATAAACTGAAGTGTTTGAGCTATTTAAATTCAGGGGACATCCTTGAACTATTGTTTTATTTCATCATGGGGGAAGATTTAAAATCAGGCATCAGTATGGATATACACCTGGAGTAGTTGTATTGAGCTGTCTTCTTGCATGGGATCGGGTTAAAAATCAAATACATTAGCCTTACTCATGTTCTCCAGATTACCTCTTATTTTAACAGACACATTAACAGGTCACTCTGATGAAGATCACATTAACAGAAAAATATTATTCCTTAGAAAAATGTGTTTTAAAGCCTTGCATTATTTTAATGGGTCTCAAAATAATTAACCTACTCTATCAAGGAAATGAAATAACTCCATGATTAATATTTTACTCTTATGAATACTTCCCTTCCAAATTCCACCATAGTTAACCTCTAATGTTCAAAATTCTTCTTGAATGTCGCCTTGCTATTTATCTTAAATAGTTTCCATCTGAAAATATGTAACTCATTTTTCTTTATCAGAGTTAAATCACCATGATTACAAGTTCTTTAATAGTGAAAGTCAAAAGAGGAGTTAAAACATTTTCCTTGTTATTAAAATTCAGAAAGAAGAGTGACATCTCCATAAAGAATACAAATGTGATGGGAAATAAAATTCTATAATAGCTACTTTATTCAGTAATTCAGTTTGTCAACAAATATCTATTGTCTTCCATGGGAAGGGCACTGACCAATGTACCTGTAAGAAATTTCTTGTGCTTCAGAAGATTTTTACTTTGTAACAGAAGGAAACAGGCAATTAACAACCGAACAGAATAAATGTGTATGTTATATAGTATATTAAAGGTGATCAGTGCTATAGAAAAATGATGGTCCAAAGCAGGAAGGGGTGATCAGGAGCGCTGAGGGGCAGGGTGAAGAGAGTCAATTGCAGACTTAAATGGATGCTCAGGGAAGAAGAACTCATTGAGGAGACATCTGAACAAACACGAGGCTAGAGAATTAGTCATGAGGGCCTTTCAGGGGAGGGGCATTCACAGTGGGGAGAGCAATCTTTGCAAAGGCTCCAAAATAAAGCGTGCTTGGTTTCTTGGAGCAAAGAGGAACATTGGGGCTGGTGAGTGAGGTGAGGAGTGGTCAGAGTGAGGGTGAGATGGATAATAGGGGAGCAGGAGGCTTTGAAAGTCATTGTAAAGACCTTGGCTTTTGTTCGAGTGAAATGTAGAGTCTTTAGAAAATTTTGAGCAGAGAAGTGATAAGATCTGACTTTCATTTTAAAAGTGTCAGATCACTTGGTTGTGCAGATAATAGAATGAGGAGGCAAGAGCAGAATGAGGGAGACCAGTTAGAAGGCAACTGCAGGAATCCAGTGACATGATGATGGTGGCTCACACCAACATGGTAGCATAGAACTAGTGAGAAATGGTCACATTTTAAACATGCTCTGAAAGTAGAACAAAAAGATGGTTGTATTTACTTCCTGGGGAAGGTTGAGCTTATACCAAGGGTCCTGGTTCTGAATTGAATTCTGCTGATGGAGTTGAAACTCCAAGTGCGCAGGCCTCCTCTGCTCTTCCACTGATGAAGGTAGAAGGCCTAGGGGAGCCATGGTCTCAGTCCAGTGTAGGGTTACTTTTGACCCCCATTAGGGATGGAATGAATTTACTTCAGGTGTGTCAGCTTCATCTTGCACCCTGCTGATGGATGTTCTTTTATCAAAACAGCAAATGTGTGCTTCATGGTGACATAAAATCAAAAGTTCATTCAGCAAGAGAGTCAGTTATAGACCTCTAAACATAATTCTTATAAAAGTTTGTTCACTAAAGCATTTAGAGGCAGTGTAGAACAGGGGTTAATCATTTGACTTTTACAGCCAGTTTGCCAGTTGCAAATCCCAGTGTGGCTATTTTGTTATTCTATCTTACTTGCTTTACTAACTCTGCCTTATAGGGTTGTGAGCATTAAATGAAATGACATACGTAAAGCATTTAGAACACTTTCTACATAATAATAAGCACTATGTAAGTATCTGTGAATACTATTATTTCCTTTTGATACAGAGTGAAGGTAATGTCATGTGTCAACGCTATGGCTGTCTTTGAACACCTCTTATCAATCCTTCTCCAAAGTCTTCATTAGATCCTCAGCTAATTCTTCATCTATGAAGAAAGCTAATCACTGTCTTCTGCTCTTCTTTGGGTATGTGTACAAGAAAAACCCGGTTACTCTATGATTTTAAATATTTCCTTCCCAAGAAAGACTTGTAAATCAACAAGGACCTGTTCTATGTTATCCAACAGCCCCCAACTACCTATTTATGTTCCAGGTAGAGGTCTTACAATTATCTGAAACATATTTTAAATTAAATTTAGAGACTTTTACTGTTGGCAATATGGCACGCTAAATATATTATGAAATATTATGAAAAGTTCCTACTACATAACAGCAAAAAGTGCTCAATGGAAATTCTTTTTAAAATGCCATTTTAAATGAATTGGTGAGCTTGCAGGAAATCTGGTGAATCCTAAATGAATCTCTCATACTTGCAGTAGTTTTACCCCACCCCGATTAAGGTCAAGAATACTACGGAACAGTCAAGGAAGAAGTTATTTTACTCTTGCATGATCTCTTCCAGAGAAAAGAAAAAGAAGAAATATTCTCTAACTTATTTATTAGCCTGCAAGAGCATGACACCAAAACTTGACAAGTAAGATTGAGAAAGAAATGCTAAAATTTAATATCATTTAAGAATAAGGATGCAAAGACCCTAAACAAACAATGAAGAACTGGATCCAGCACTGAATTAAGAAAAAAATACAATCATACACCATCATGAAGTGGAGTTAATATCAGGCATGCAAAGTGGATTTAATATTGTATAAACAATTAATGCAATTTTCATAGGAAAAGATAGATGGAGTAAGCCACACAATCATTTTGCTGGATGCAAAAAGTATTTAACAAAACTAACATCCATCCATGATGAAAACTCTTAGGAAACTAGAGGTAGAAAGGAAATTCATTAATATGATGAAGACAATCTACCAAAAAAAAAAAAAAAGCAAAATTCAATGGTGAAACTTTGAAAGCTTTTCCTTTCGGGTCAGAACAGGACAAGGAAGTCTGATACCTCCACTCTACCTCGACATCTATTTACCTAGTATCTATGGCTGATACTCTCAGCCATACATTAAGGTTAAAAAAAGAAATAGAAAGTATAAGGATTAAAAAGGAAGGTACAAAGCTATCATAAGTCCAAGATAACATGATTTTGTAGATTAAAAATCCAAAAGAATCTGAAGATAGAATATTGGGATCAGTAAGAGAATTTTGCAAAGCAGTTGGATACAAATCCATTTATGAAAATTTGTTGCACATGACATATTTCTACAAGTTAGCAACAAAGTATTAATTTTAAAAATTAAATACATTTAAAAAGATAACATTTGATGTAATTCAGAATAAATATAAGGATAGATGTGCCAAGTCAATAATATACAGAATAAAATCAATACAATGTGACAATAAAAAATGGGCTGAACAAATCTTTCACAAAAGAGGAAATCCAAATGGCTAATGAACATATGGAAAGATTGCTCAACTTTATTACTGATTACAGAAATGCAAATTAAAATCACCTGTCAGTATACAGAAATTTAAAATTCTGATAGCACCATTTATGTGAAGATGTGCAGCAAAGGGACCTCTCATAGTGCTGGTTCAAGTGTACTTGGTACAACTACAGTACAAAAGTTTACCTTCTCTAGATAAGTTGAAAATATCCATATTATATGACCCAGCAATTCCAGTCCTAGAGAGAGTCTTGTGCATGTGCACCAAGAAAAAGAACATAATGTTTATAATAGTCCTAAACTGAAGACAACCCATTTATCTATTGATGGTACACCAGGAAAATAGTTTATGGTACATCCATACAATAAAATACTACATGACAATGGAAATAAAACTATAGTTGCACATGAACATAGATTAATTTCAGAAATGTAAAGTTGGCTAAAAGTACAAAGGAAAACCTGTAGTCAGAATTCATTTGTAACCAAGTTTCAAAATCAGACAAAATTCAACTGTATTGCTTAGTGATGCGTGTAGTGGTGATAAAACTATTAAGAAAAACAAGGAATTTATTATAATAAAAGTCAGTATAGCAATTACTACTACAGGATGGAAAACGGGGTGTGATCTAGGAGAGGTAGGAAGTGGGGGCAACATTTACAATATCGGTGTTTTGTCTTTTAACATAGGTAGTGATGGCAAGGAATTCCATTAATGATTGTCATTTCATCTATCTATCTATCTATCTATCATCTATCTGGTTTCCTTCTGGATATGTTTCACAATTAAGAAAAGTTAAAAAATTCTATGACAAAAATGCCTATGTGTTAACAAGCTCATTAGGAAAACTCCCTTAGAATGTCAGCTTATTTGTCTTCTGAGGTATTTCATATCAATTAGTACACACCTGAATGACTAAATTATTCTGAAGACAAGATTTGTTTAAAGAGATGTAATGTAGTATTTGAAAACATAATCTTGAAAGATGAGGTTTATGCCAAAATACTAATTAATATTTTGCTTTAAAAATAATTACAGTGGTCTGTCATTACTCTCTTCTCATATAAAATAAAGGCAAATTAGAAAATATACATTTATAATTTAAAGTAATTGATTCTTTATTAATAAGTTATTCCTTCATATATCTCTATTACTTTTTCATATTAAAGATATTAAATATATTTTAATATTTTAAAATATTTTTATATTAAAGATATTAAACCCAAAACATGTTATTTTGTTTGTTTGTTTTGCTAGCTATGCTGTTAGGATTTAATTAAATGAATGTCAACGGTAAACAAACTATCTCCAAAGGCCATCATGAACCTCCCCTAATCACAGAGAAGTCTCAGAGACATTTGATTTGAATTCTCTCAAGTACAGAAATAATAAATTCAGTCACACAAACCTACATAGAATGAGTCATTCTTTTAAAAGAACTGAAAAACTCTATTTTCAGAAAAATTCAGAGTAGCTGAGTTTCAACTGATCCATGAGGATAATACTTTTTTTTTTTTTCCTGTGTATCTTTCTTAAGCTGGCTGACATATACGCCTGTTGATAGATCACTCCCACAAGCTGTGTAGAGTTCTGCTCTAATGAAACGTAAAATTCTGGTTTCCTTTAAATTACACTTAAAAGTCCAGGGATGTGCATGACATCTCTTAACAACAATCTCAGGATTTCAGAACTCAGCCTTTCAATTGGAAATTAAGTGAAATCCTGTTCTTTATTTGTTGTGTAAAATTTATTTTTAAAAACTCTTTATTTTAATATATACATGTATTGTGAAGGAAACTAGACAAATGCGAGGAAGTTTTTAAAAAATATTTCTGGACAGATATCCCCAAATATGTTTATTTATTTATAAATTGTTTACACTTTTTTTTTTTTTTTTTCGTTACGCGGGCTTCTCACTGTTGTGGCCTCTCCCGTTGCGAAGCACAGGCTTCAGACGTGCAGGCTCAGCGGCCCTGGCCCACAGGCCTAGCTGCTCCGTGGCATGTGGGATCTTCCCGGACCGGAGCACGAACCTGCGTCCCCTGCATCGGCAGGCGGATTCTCAACCACTGCCCCACCAGGGAAGCCCACGAGGAAGTTTTAATGTAGGTTTTTATATATCTACATATGATGCATTTTCAATGACCAGCTGTGGATCACTAGAGCCCAGGGCATTAGAAAAAAAGAAGTCCAGATGGAATTACTAGTTGTATCCACTGCTTGCAAGTATCTCCCAGTGGGAAGGAGAAGGCACAGACCTTGCAAACTACAAAACAGATATGGTGATGGGCACAGGACGCCAGGCAGCAAGAATGATTCTGGAAGAATTGGCCAGAGACCCCCATAGAGGGCACTGTATGGCCCAATACAAGGCTTTATACTGATGTGAGGGTTTGACAATACACCTGGTTTCAATACGTCACTGTTTATACTTGCCAACACAAACATTTTTGAGTCACCAGAGGAAACTACATTGTCTTTTTTCATTTGGGGAACAGAACCTACATCCTCGGCTAAAAGTAACATTTTCATTTTACCTTAAAAGTTATATCACCTATTAATTTGGCAAGTAGTGATGCAATAAAGACATATTTGCTAGCTATGAGTGTGTGAAAGAGAGATTTGGTAAGCAGGTAGTGGGTTCCATTAATGCAGCAACTATCATTAAATTTATAATTAGGGCTTCCTTGGTGGCGCAGTGGTTGAGAGTCCACCTGCCGATGCTGGGGACACGGGTTCGTGCCCCAGTCCGGGAAGATCCCACATGCCGCGGAGCGGCTGGGCCCGTGAGCCATGGCCGCTGAGCCTGTGCGTCCGGAGCCTGTGCTCTGCAACGGGAGAGGCCACAGCAGTGAGAGGCCCGCATACCGCAAAAAAAAAAAAAAAAAAAAAAAATTTATAATTAAAAAGTACAAATGTCAAATACTCAAGAAAAATCTATTTGTTGGGGAGAAGATAGTTATGAAATGGAAGCTGTCACGTTTAATGCTGAGTGGGATCCCAAGAGTGATGGCAAAACCAAGGTGACTCCGGATGCATCTTGTGAGTTTTTTATAGTAAATTCTTAAAGAATATGACATTTTAAAGACCCTTTGACTATTGTAAAACTATATATAAACACAAGAATCATGGTTGAAATTACATACTCACTCTCACTGTCCTACTTCAGATTTATATTTTAGGGAAACATAAGGAGATTAGAGATTCTGACCTGGATCCAGCGTAGAGAAAAAGAATATATTTTTCTTAATTTTATTGACATTTAATTTATACACTTTGAAAATATAAATGTACTATTTTATGGATTTTGGCAAATATATACACTCATTTCAAGCAACAACAATCAGCATATAGAACATCTGCACCACCAGAGAAAGTTCCCTGGGCCATTTTTCCAATCTTCTTCCCCACTCCTGCCCTCAGGAATCATTTTTCTAATTTCTATCACCATAGATCAATTTTTCCTATTCTAAAATGTCATATAAATGAAATCATACATCATGCATTTTGGGGGGACCTGGCTTCTTTTGCTTAACATAATATTTAGAGATTCAAACATGCTGTGTATTTCAGTGATTCATTCCTTTTTATTGCCGAGAAGTATTCCAGCAATATGTGTGGTATATATGAATATACCACAGTTTGCTTACTTATTTTCCTTTTGTTGGACATTTTAGGTTGTTTCAGTTTTCAGACACTGTGGATACGATGGTATTGGGACTATTAAATTAACATTTATTAAGTAGAAACCCAGGGTATCGGATGGTGAGCCAGGGTTCAACAAAAAACTGAGAGGGAAAGTGAAATGGAGAAGTTTATTATTCACAGGTGCCTTGAGGGGCCACGTGGGGATGTCAAGTTCAGGTGCAGGTAGAGAGAGTGTGGCAGGATCTGGGGCACACACTCACATGCCTTTATTAAGGTGGAGTGTTTTGGGATTCCCAGGCTAAGGCTGGATTGGCCAATTCAAACCAAAAAAGATTGGGATTTTGGTAAACTTCCTGGGGTAGGTGGGGAGGGAGGGAGGGAAGATGTCTTATCTAAAGAGCATAGAAATATATATTTTCTCTCAAAAAATATTCTTGAACTAATTAATTAATTTTAAAATTTGCATTACATCAACCACTTAATGATTACATGTTGTTTTGACTGTTTCACATCAGCAAAGACATAAGCATAATTTCCACATTTCAAGGTATTTGTAAAGCACACTAGAATGTTTGATGGGAGGGATGGGTTGGCTACAAGAATAAAAGGGAATAAACAAGTAAATTGAATAGAAGGGAAAAATACTTGTAATCTCTCAACTCAATTCAGTTTAATAAATACTAACACTCTAAAAAAATAAATAAAGAGCATACAAAAAGAAGGCTTGTGCTTATCACAAGGGTCACTGGGGGGAGTCATACCAGGAAGTTACATTTACTTATGACCCTGAAAGCTGTTACGTAGGGCATGTGCCTTCAGGAGCGGCTGGTGTCAGTTCAAGGTCCCTGCAGGCTGCTTGTCCACCCAAAATATACGCTGAGGGAGCAACATTTTAAAGTGGTTTAGTTAAACTCTCAACTAGTGGCTGTTAATATCATTGTATAATTCATTTTGAGGATAGATACATATTTAATTTTACAAGAAATTACCAAATAATTTTCAAAGGGGTTTATCATTTTTAATTTTAGAAATGATATATGAGGTCCCTTTACTCTGTAGCCTCACTATTTTGGTATTTTCAATCTTAATATTAATAACTCTAGTGGGTGCATAGTGTTATCTCATTGTGGTTTTAATTTGCATTTTGTTAATGACTAATTCTATTGAGCGACTCTTTATGTGCTAAACAGCCAATCTGATTATCTTCTTTTGTGAAATAGCTCTTCAACATTTTTACCCATTTTATAAAGAGTTGTTAATATTCTTAATTTTGATGAAGTCTACTTTATCAAGTTTTCTTTTATGGCTATATTTTTGTGTCCTAAGAAATGTTTGCCTACACCAATGATACAAAGATACTCTCCCATGTTTCTTCTATAAACTTTATAGATTTTACTTATGTTTTTGTCTCTGACCCATCTCAGATAAATTCTTGTGTTTCATGTGAAATAGGATTCAGTTTTTTTCTTTTTAAAATGGGGATATAAAGTCATCCCAGCACCATTTGTTGAAATGCCCTTTCTTTTTCTTTGCTCATTGAATTGCATGGTAACATGGTTGAAAATACATTTTTCAGTATTAAAAATATATTGATCGAATATGGTATGTCTATTGGTTCCATTGATCTATTTGTCCATCTTTACACCAATACCTCACTGACTTAACTTTCTGCTAAGTTTAAGAGTCAATAGTATAAGTATTCCCACTTTGTTCTCCCTTTTAAAGATTGTTTTGGCTAGTCTAGGTCATTTTAATTTGAATAGAAATTTTATAATCAGCTTTTCAACTTCTACCAAAAAATCAGTTGAGATTTTCTTTGGGAAGGCATTCTTTGGGAAGGCATTGCATGTGGTTATCTTAAAATCAAATCTTCTCATGTATGTAGATAGTATAGCTCTCCATTTGATTAGATCTGTAATTTCTTTCAGCAATATTTTATACAGTTTTCAATGTGGTAATCTTTCATATTTTCTTTATATTTATTCCTAAGTACTTTATATTTTTGCTTGCTAGTGAAAAAGATCACTTTTTGTATATTAGTCGTCTATCCTGCAAACTTTGTTAAGTCACTTTTGGTTTTAGCAGATTTCCTAGGATTTTTATGTGTTCAACCATGACATCTGCAGATAGAGACTGTTTTGTTGTTTCTTTTCTAAATGTTATGCTTTTTGTTCTTTCTTCTTTTGTATACCATGTTTCATTGGATATTAAAATTTTGCACAGAGATGAAAAGAGAGAATAATCTTGTTTTGTACCCTATCTTAGAGGGAAAGCATTCATTAATTCACCATTAAGTATGTTGTTGGTGACAGGTTTTTGTAGATGATTCTTATCAGAATGAGGATGTTCTTCCTATTCTTAGTTTGCCAAGAGTTTTTTTCATGATTAAGTTGAATTGTTTCAGATGACTTTTCCACATTTTTGGAGATAATCACATGGCTCTTCTCTATTTTTTAAATCATGGTGAATTCCATTGATTTTTTGGGGGGAATGTTAAACTAATGTTGCATTGCAGAGATAAAACCCACTTGGTTATGATTTATTATGCTTTCCATATATTGCTATATTTAATTTGCTAATATTTGATTGAGGACTATTAGATTCATGAAATTGAATCTAATCTAGATTATACTGGCCTCATTTATTCTGTTAGATTATACTGAAGGAATATTTGTGTAGAATTGGTCTTATTTCTTTCTTAATTATTTGATAGAATTCACCAGTGACACTATCTGGGTTTGGAGTTCTCTTTGTGTGAAGGTTTTAATTATGAATTCAACTTCCTAAAGATAAAGAGCCATTTAGATTTTCTAGCTCCTCTTTTTAGTAAATTGTGTTTATCAGGGACTTTGTCCATTTATTCTAGTATTAAATGTATTGGCATCAAATTGTTTATAACATTCTTTACTATCCTTTAAATATTTGCAGGATCTGAAGTGACACTTGGTCATCTTTCTTTATATTGGTAATTTTCTATAAGATTTAGTATCAGGGACTACTGATGTGGTTGACCTTTAAGAGAGCATTCCCCTCTTATGCCTTCCTTTGCAAAGCATCAGGAGGCCCCTTCAGGATATGCCCCTACCTAGATAAGCCTGATAAGGGAAGAGAGGAGCCATAATACAATGAGCTGCAAATGTTAGCCAGCATGCACTGACACAAGCTAAGAGAGTAGCTGTGGGACTGGACATTTTTGTTGATACATTAAGGGGGGACCTGATAAGCCTGAAAGAGGGAGAGTTTATGGGTTTGAGAGTACTTTCTCTGGATATAGTATTGAACACTTAGTAAACACCCCAGTAGATGATTCCAGCTTGTTGCTAGGGTGGATCCTGGAAGCTAAGGGAAAGTGAGGGTTTATACAGAGGGATGTTGCAATACTTAAATTGCTGTAGGAGAAAGTGATGGAGCGAATAAAAGGGTAAGGAGAGTGAGCATGCTGAAGTGGATGTGTTATCTGAAAACAAAGGACACGCTCGAGTATTACATTCCACAGGAAGTCCCAGGAGACATGCCATTCACCAAGGCCATCAAGAAGGCACTGGTTGCCTTTACATGATAGAAAGATGCTATTGAAGAAAGATGTTCACAATATATTGCTCATTAAAAAAAATGAACAAAGTAATACGTACACTAAAAAAAAAAAAGAAGGCACTGGTAAGAGAAGCACCAGCATCATCAGTGGTTGCTCTTCAGGCCAGCACTGATGGTATAAGAGGATTCTCAGAGGTTGGTTTGCTAATGGCAATGGGTATCATGCGGGCTCAAACCAAGAGAGCCCAGTTAGTGGCTCTTAACTGCCCCAGTCCAAGGTGTTTCAAGCCAAGGTGTTTCAATCATTGTAGTGACCAGCCAGGTCAGTATCTAAGGAGGCTTGACCTTCAGAGAAATGTGGAGATGGTCAATGGAACATAGCTTCCCTAGAAGAAATAGATGGGCAGTCAACAAGGACTGCTTAACTTTTTTTTTTTTTTTTTTGCGGTAGGCGGGCCTCTCACTGTTGTGGCCTCTCCTGTTGCGGAGCACAGGCTCCGGACGCGCAGGCTCAGCGGCCATGGCTCACGGGCCCAGCCGCTCTGCGGCATGTGGGATCTTCCCGGACCGGGGCACGAACCCGTGTCTCCTGCATCCGCAGGCGGACTCTCAACCACGGCGCCACCAGGGAAGCCCCGGGACTGCTTAACTTTTATGAAAAGAAAATCAGAATGGAGCTTGTGAGGTAACTATTAATGGATGAAATAGTTGAAATAGTGCCAAAGGATGATCAGTACCCTTACAATGTGTCTTTTTCATACTTTCATAAGATTCCTAAGAGTACTGTGTGCCCCTTCATGATATGCTGTTAGATGTCTGTGCTTTTATTCACCTATATTTTCCCTTTCATTAGCCAGTCAGCTCTTCAGCATATTGAAACTTAATTAATAAACAATTCATTTCATTTTTTTTCTGTGACACTATGTATTCAAGTCTTCAATTCACAGAGCTCTGATGTTTATTAACTTAAATTTGTGTTGAATTTAAAATACAACAAAATACACAGTTTTTCAATTTTTCACCTGCACACCTGGTAGTATTTGACTCCTGTCTCCCACTGTGAATAGACTGGTAATAGATATTTCCATATCTGCCTAGGATTTTATGCATGACTCTTACCACTTTCTGTCTCATTTCTTCATATTTATTTGTCATGAAGAAAAGTATAATAATCTACCTCCAGGCAACAAGAATGGTTCTGTCCAAACTAAGAATTTATTCTTATTTCACTTTACTCTACTTTTCAAAATCTCTGGGATAGCAGGACAATAACAAGAATGTTTTTTTCCTTTTAATCTCTTTGATCCATCTTTATTTGCCATTACACTCAGATACTTTTTGCTTTGTCAATAAAGAGTTGAATAACTTTGGCTTATGGCCTTGGATAATAATTTTTATATATTGATAACAATTAATTGTATTTAATGTTTAACAAGCTTCTATTTTATAGCTCACACTTAATTGAGTGCTCAAGGCAGAATTGTCAGACCTCTTTTCAAGTTCAATAGCTTAACCACTTGGCCATTGCTGCCACTCAAACCTCCTTTCAAGACTATTTCTAGAGACATAGGGGATTTCCTTTTTCACATTTCATTATTAAAACACATGAAGATATTTGTGTCAATATGTTTGCTTTCCCCTAGCACAGAAAGTATTTGCATTTAAAAGTATCCATCAGTATGATGCACTTTTGATGCAAAGGAGGCCATGTCACTTACAACAGAATAATTCTGCTTAACTCCATGGAAACCAAATTCTCTCCATTTCTATCTTCAACTTTCTAAATCTGTATCTGTGTATCCAACAGTATAAAATCATGATTCCCCACCCCTCTTGCTGCCCAGCCAAGTCAAAGATGGGAAGTAAGGCATCATATTGAACAGGTGGCCTGTATGCTGGAAGGAGAGTCAGTCTTGTCAACATTGACTAGAATAGGATTTTCTACTTTCTGCCTACAGAATCAATAACAAGCTCAATTCGCTATAGGGTACATGTAGTAGATAGACAAAATGAAGAAGAAAATGACTGTATTAAGAAAGTCATAGCATAAAACTAGTAATGACTTTTCCATTGGATTGGTAATTTCTGATTTATCATAGACACATTGCAGAGCAGGACCATTTCAGCTTTCTCTGCCCTCTAACTTTCTGGAAGGAAGAAATAATGGAAGACTCATAGCTACCTTTTGGATTGTATTAATAACTCTCATTTGCAAGTGATCAAAACCTAATTTAAATCAAATTAAGCAAAGAAAGAAATATATTAACTCATACAAGTAGAAATCCCAAAGGATGCACCAATTCAGGTATAGCTGGATCTTAGGGTTCAAACAATGTCAAGTCTATATGTCTTCATCTGCTCTGTGTTGATGTCTTTTTCTGATAGGTACTCCCCTGGTGACTGAGGAGACCCTCAGAGCTCCAGACTCATATATTAGCCATTTAGTAACTTCAGGGAAGAAAGAGCTTCTACTCTGACAGCTCTGGTGGAAAACACAAAATAAGATTCTGTTTGGTGTGGATTGAATCATGTGCCCACTCTGTGGTGGAGGACACAGTCAGACCACCCTGACTGCCTAAAATGCTCTCATGAAAGAGGGAATCTGTTACCAAAAGAATGGAAAAGGAATGTTGGACTGGCAAAACTAATGGATGTCTTTAAAAACTCCCAGTCTACTACCCTTAAACAATGCCTTCTTCCTTGATGAATAAAATTTTACTCCAAACTGGGAGCACACAGTGTCTCCAAGTTGGACAATTGATGTCATAGCAACCAGCTCCAGCCTTAAGGAAAGGTAGAGAAAGAGTTGCTGTGATTGGTGCAGTGAACTCTAGGCTGGAGCCATTTTGCAACCCTCTGTGCATCTATGATATCTGCATATACTTCTACCCCACGGTATTAAATCTGCTAACCCATGTGTCTTCTTCACTAGGCCAAGAATATCTTCAAAGTAGGAAATCTGGCTATTCATCTCTGTATTATGAATGTTTAGCACAGCGTCTGACACTTAGCAGGTACTTATATGTATGTTGAATAAATATATAAATGCAAAAATAAATAATCTTTAAAAGACAAAGTTATTTTAATTATCATCACTATCATAATCAAAATCAGAGAAAGAGGCCCAATTGATCTTGTTCCATAATGTATGAACCAAATATTCTAGTATCAAAGATTTTATTATTATTGTTGTTATAAATAACAATAGGAAGCCCTTAAATTTCACAATATTTTTTTTCAAAGAACTTTTACTACCATTATCTTTTTACTCAACAGTAAGTTTCTTATCTTTGATTTTCTGTACTTTAAAAATGACATGTTGTGAGTTTTTTGGCATTCCTCCTGCTCAGTGTTCTCTGAGCTTCCTGGATCTGTGGTTTGGTGTCTGACATTAATTTGGGGAAATTCTCAGTCATTATTGTTTTAAATATTTCTTCTGTTCCTTTTTCTCTTTCTTCTTTTTCAAGTATTCTCATTCTATGTAAGTTACACCTTTTGTAGTTGTCCCACAGCCCTTGAATATTCATTTCTTTTTTTTTTTTTCCCAATCTTTGTTCTCTTTGCTCTTTGGTTTTCAAGGATTCTATTGAGAAATCCTCAAGCTCAGAGGTTCTTTCCTCAGCCATGTCCAGTCTACAATTAGCCCATCAAAGGCATTCTTCATTTCTGTTACAGGGTTTTTAAAAAAATCTCTAGCATTCTTTTTTGGTTCTTTTTTAGGATTTCCATCTCTTTGCTTACATTGCCCATCTGTTCTTGCAAGCTGTCTACTTTGTCTATTAGAGCTCTTAGCATAATAATCATAGTTGTTTTAAATTCCTGGTCTGATAATTCCTACATCCCTGCCTTGTCTGCTTCTAATGCTTGCTTTGTCTCTTAAGATTGTGTTTTTTGCTTTTTGGTATGCCTTTTAATTTTTTCTTGATAGCGAGACATGATACACTGGGTAAAAGTAACTGCTATAAACAGGCCTTTAGTGAGGTGTGGGGGGAGAGAAAGTGTTCTAAGGTCCTATGATTAGGTCTCAATCTTTTGGTGAGCCTGTGCCTCTGGACTGTGTTCACAAGTGTTTCTCAGCTTTTTTCTCTCCCTCTTTGGTGGGAAAAGATGGGTAGATCCAGCTGGAGTTGAGTATTTCTCTTCTCCCAGGTCAATTAGGCTCTGAGGATTCCCCTCCACAGGATAGGCTCTGGTTAACCAGTTTCCCCTGAGGGCGGGCCCCGTTGAGAAGAACAGAATCCTCTGGGGTACTTCAAAGTTGTTCCTAAGTTCCTTATTGGAGGAAGCCCAAGGGGATTTTTCTCCAATATTTATTGTGGGAATCCTATTGAGCTTCTGGAGGTAAATCTCACAGTCTTATGGGGCCCCTATCTAAGATTGGGTCCCCCTAGGGTTTTTAACTCTCAGAATTGTCAACACGAAGCCTCCAGCGATTTGCCATGTCTGGGTCAGGTTTTTCTCCTCCGGTACTGGTTTCTGTGGCAGTTTCCACCAGTAAGTTTCTGCTCCAGTAAGCTGTGACTTGCTGTATTCATCTGTCTGTCTCTCCAGTTTGGGGGCAGTGGTTTGCCCTGTGTCCTTCCCTTTCTTATGGATCAAAGAAGAGTTGTGGATTTTTCGGTCTGTTTAGCTTTTTACTTGTTAGGATAGACTGGTGACTTCCAAGCTCCTTATATGGGGAACAAAGAACAGGAAGTCCAGCAGTAAATTTCCCAGAGTAGTTATTATAATCCCTATATTGCAGATGAGGTATAGTGAGTTTAAGACAGATTCTTATGGGTGAACAGCTAGTAAGTATTTAAGCTGGTATAAAAAGTTAAATTTCTTATTCTACAATGGGTTGGGTTTATCCCATTGTTCTTCTTCATTATAGGTAGTATATTGCAGCATGAGATCCCAGGACCTCGAAAATAAAGAAGGCCCCTAAAGGGAGGAGGATGTCAAAAATGGGATGGGTAGGCTCAGCAAAGTCACAATGCCATCAATTCATGCTCTATATTAAAAAAAAAATCACACAGAATTCCTAGACTGAAGAAAAGGTTTAATAAGTCATAGAAACCTAGGTGCAAGATCTTTCATGGGCAAGTACATTGTTGTACTTTTTTCACATTGTTGAGGTCTGAAAACCAAGTGACCAGAACATAGAAAAGAAAGTACAAAGAGAAAGATAAATAGGATGTAGAGACCCTACCCATTCCAGAACACATGCCAAGTAGAGTTGTTATTAACAGTTTAAAGACTCAGTTTGGGTTTGGTCAACAATGAAATCGAAATTATTCAAACAGAATATCTTGATCTGAGCATTGTACTCATATAAATAGTAAAAATATAAAGGTCCAATATTGCTCATCTCAAGGTATCCTCTCTGATGGTTACTGAAGTTTTAAGTAATTGCAGCAATTAGTGAAAACTACAGTGGGCAAGTTTGGGCATCAGATATGAAAATGTAGCCCAAGGGTGGCAGAGCTGAGCATTTTTAAAAAATATCTTTACTGGAGTATAATTGCTTTACAATATTGTATTAGTTTCTGCTGTACAACAAAGTGAATCAGCTACATGTATACATATATCCCCATATCCCTTCCCTCTTGAGCCTCCCTCCCACCCTCCCTATCCCACCCCTCTGGGTCATCACAAAGTATTGAGCTGATCTCCCTGTGCTATGCAACAGCTTCCCACTAGCCATCCATTTTACATTTGGTAGTGTATATATGTCAATTTTACTTTCTCACTTCACCTGAGCATTTTTAATGGTGCTGCCTGAGAAGTATTTCTCCTCTTTCTTTTAGAAGATAGAATAAGTCTGTAAGTAGCTTAACAATAAAGCCTTTCATAAATAGAATCTGACCAAGGTGTTCAGGACCTGTCCCACCTCCCCTTTCGTTTTGTGAAGCAGGACTGCTGACATATGATAGTCAGTATGGATATGTGGTGATAGATGGTAGCTTAACAGATCTTTATAACAGGGTTCCTTAATTCTGAGTATGTGCTTGAGTTTCAAGGGCAAATGGATACCCCAAATTGAATGAAAATGTTGTGTGCATGAACTTGGAGATATGGAAAGAGAGAGAGGGAACAAAGCTTTCTTTAGAATATCAAAAACATCTTTGGCAAAAAAAAGCTTGAAAACCACTATTGTAGAGTCTCACTGATGGTCCCAGTAACATAGCTTTTGCATCAAAATTACTCTAAATCATACATGTTTCAACTCTAACGTTATTACTCTTAATCATCTCTGAGATCCCATTTCTCCAATGCTGTGTCTAATATATCATATACTGATTACAACACTGAATATTGGATTTCTAAAACTATTTTTTCTATGTGAATGAGTTTCCACTTGTGTAGTCTGATGGGCATTCTAATATTTTCTGGATTATTTGAATAATAGCTTTCATATAATTACTTTCTTTCTGGGCTAAAATTGGCAATGACTCTCAAATGTACTTAGGCTCCTGTATAATTCTACATATCCAGGGAAAAGACTAAGCAAAGACAATTACTGTAGTTTTTCTTCTTTTCAATGTCTTTTCACTTGGGACACATTCTCAACATTGACAGACAACCAGCTGCCATGCATAAATGAGATACTTTCTCTGATCACCCCTAGCCTGAAGCTCTCTCTCATGAACACTGAAACACTTAAATCCTTACCAGTTGGTAACTGATCACTTTCTGCTATTCCCTATGACATATATTTTCTTCCATTACTATCTATTTTATTTTGTCCTATTTTCTGCATAACTTTTCACACCTCTATATCCCTTTTCTCCTCACAGGTTATACACTATTAAAATGAAAGAATCATTCTACTTTGTATCTCTCCCAACTCTTAATATAGCAGGTACCAGTCAATTATATTTATTGACTTATTGAGTAAAATATATATTCTCATGCCCCACAATCTTTGCATCCATTAAATTGATCACTTCTACCCCAACTCTTCCTAAGAGAAGAATATCTGCTGTTAGCTAGGGTTTGGGTCCATAACTACTGTGATTGATAGGTCAAAAAGTACAGGTTAGCAATTTCCCTTCTCTTTCTCATTACTATCTTTTAAATAGTCTCAAATTCAAATGCTCACAGAAGCCAGGCAGATGACATGCCTGTGTATCTATGATGAAGCTTTTAATAATTCTCAGGACACTCCATGCTATCATAAAGCAAAGAAGCTAGAAAAATGAACCTCTCTGATGCTGCACTCTGTATGTGTAGATATTGGACAAAACGTTCTTTCATGAGAGAAGAACAGCTAATCATTAGTGGCCTCAGTTAGGTCAGCCCATTAATTTCACAGTGTCAGCTCCACAGCAGAAACCAAATGAAAGAACCTCAGAGACATTCACAGGAATCCAGGAGCCCAGAGGTCCTGTGTTATCATCAGATGTTTTCTGGTCCATTAAACAATCACTGTGATTTGCATCAGGGGGAAAAGTAACAGCAGCAAGACAACAAACACGGCCTAATTGGGTACTCATCATGACAGATGAAATCCTCCTCCAGGCACAAAACACAGATATGGTTGAATCAATCAGTAACAGAGGGATGGAAAACAGACGGGTAAAATGCTCTACACAAGGGTAGAATCTGAGAGGAAAATCCCAAAGGAGACTGGATTGGCATAAAAGAAATTAAAGAAAAATTTAGAACATTTGGAAGACCTTGCAAATCTTCATAGCTCTCAAGTAATATATTCTGTACTCTAAAGGATCAAGATATAAAATCAAAGGATGATTTTAGCAAATGTTAAACACAACATGAAAAGCAAAGCATTGATATTTTCTTCTTTATACTTTTCTGTTTTTTTTTGCGGTACGCGGGCCTCTCACTGTTGTGGCCTCTCCCATTGCGGAGCACAGGCTCCAGACGTGCAGGCTCAGCGGCCATGGCTCACGGGCCCAGCTGCTCAGCAGCATGTGGGATCTTCCCAGACCGGGGCACGAACCCATGTCTCCTGCATCGGCAGGCAGACTCTCAACCACTGCGCTACCAGGGAAGCCCTGTATTTTTTATATAAGCATGTAAAACACTAGTTTTGTACTTTTATGCACAAGCATAGAAAAGGATTTCTCTTAGGGTTTTTGAGAGACAGTTCTCCACAGGTCCCTTGAGTTTCTGTGTGGCTTTTGAGCAATTGCCCTGACTGCCCTTTGTTCTAGACTATCTTTCAAGGATGTTTGTATAGTGAACTGCCTTGGAGGATAGAGATAGTTTCTCCTCTGGAACCAAGACAAGGTTTGATCACAGCCTTGGAAAGTAGAGAGTATATCTCTCTCTGGAGCAAAGGACAGGCATGCTTACTGTCCACTTTAAACAATTTGGGTTCCCTAAGCTCTGAGTTTCTCTTACATAATGTAATCTATTGTGTGTGCAGGTGCCATCTGGCATTATTCATTTTGCTATGTGACAATTAGACTCAAGAAATCAGTGCAAAAAATGCTGATAATTTGGCTTCTATTATAGCTATGAGTAATAAACTGTTCTTTTTTTTCTGACCCAGAAAACTCATGTCTTCTATCAATATCCATAAAATTGTAACTCTCAGACCATTCACCGTTCTTTATAAAGTTTAATTACTCCTTAGAGTGTATATTAGTACCTTCTTTTAATGAGTCAACAAAAAGCACATACCCATAGTGTATAGCTCTGTACTCTTTGGCTAAAGCATACAGCTTCCTTTTTTTAAATCATAGTCTACTCTTATTTGCCATGTATGATTTTTCACTGAACTATGTCTTTGGTCCTTTCTTAGTGGTAGAAAATAATTTATCCAAGTCACCATTTCATCAGAAAAACATTAGCTTGGGATATTAGCACAATTTAATTGTATGTCAACTTGTCTTACCTATCTAGACTGTAATAGGTTTATAATTGCTTTCAAGTCTAAAGTTGAGACCATGTACTCAAGTGTACTACTTTTGCATATGATTTGTGTATGAGGTGTTCCATTAGAAAATTACATAATCCCTTCAAATTTCCAAAAGAAAGTTTTGATTTGTTGCCTCCTCATATTTCTTTAAACAAATTTGGATAATATCTTCAAGAATTACCATTATGCAACTGAAAAGTTAAAAGTAAAGATGAAAAGGAAAGATCACTTGACAAAATTAAATAAATACTCTTTTTGTCAGTAGTCCCAATTGACTGGCAAAAAAATAATGGAGGGAAAACATTCTAGTTTGGGGCTAAGATAAAAAATCTACTTAATATTTAGTTACAAATGAGTCAATAATCTATGTTTTATATTAGTCTGTGTGGATTAACTGTTTTAACACATAACAACGAATCTCAGGTCCTTAACAAATAAATGGCAAATTTTGTCATATCCTGGTCCGATATTTGTTGATGAGTAGGCTCAGGCTCTAGGGGATCCTTTAGGGACCAAGGACTCATCATATGACTCCTCCACCTTCTAAGGTCTCCAGTGAAATCTTCTTCAGAAGACTGTCAGCCCAGAGAAGAGAAAGAGTTAGATGAGGTCACATCTGCTTTTCATCATTATGGCAGGGTGGGTTCCTTGGGAAACACTCTCTGGGATGAAGATTTGTGTTCGGGAAGATTTTGGGGGAGTGCTCTTAGAATCAAACCTGTGAAAGAATGAAAGAAGCCTGCTTGGGCAGAGAGAGAAGCTGAGCTGTGATGTAGTCAAAACAAAGGCCTCAGCTGACCCACAGGGAGCTCTGGAGCTGGGATGGCCTCTCAGAGTTGTCCAGAATTTAGGGTAGAGTCCAGGACTTTATATGCATAAATTGATAAGTCATTGAATATAAATGTAACCCAAGAAGTCAATGTCACCCTGTGGGTGGGGAGGAGGAGCAGGGAAATCAGCTCTCTTTAGGCAAAAGCAATCATTGGGAGTGGGCTGTGAGCTGTCAGCACCGACAGTGGCTGGAGGATGAGTATTTCAATCCTGAAAAAGGAGATCCGGGTGGCACAACCAAGTGGCCACTACAAATATCCTGTTTGGGAGTTGACTCATGTTATTTCTGCTCATATTACGTTAGTGAAAACCAGTCAGTTGTCCTCAACAAGATCTGAGAATTTGGAGAATGTTTTCTCCTGCAGTGCTGCTCAAAGTAACTGTTCTGTTAAATCCTTGATATTTAAATAAGAATATAAACCAACACATTGCTTCCTTCATTGAGAAAGTTTTTCTAGGGAAAGAATATTAGCTGAACTTAATTGTGTGCTTACTGATGCAGTTGCTTTATATACTAGTCTTAGCTCCTTACAACATCACAGATTAATAACAGTTTATAGAGTAACACCTTGTCAAGGCACCACACTTTGAGGAGCGTGGGTCCAGCGGTGTGCCCAGAAAGAGGAGACTACATGCATGTGGTGAGCGCTAATGATCTCTGTTACTGTCTGGGATTCCAGCCAGCCTTCTTCTGCCTGCACCATTCTGTTTTGTCCCCATCTGGATTTAGTCTCCCTACGTCTCAATTAGTATTACAGTCTGAGATCACCAGTCATTTTTCCTCTCCCTTCTATTGATTTTACATTGAATTTTAGCTGCTGGTGAGATACTGCTCTTGCTGCTTCTTAATGTAAACTGTAATGCAAACAGCTGTAAAACGTTGGCAAAAGGATTTGTGGAAATTATTCAATAGAGCACTGGGACAATGATGTTGGGGCAGATATAGTTTAGGAGATTCTGAAAAATCAGAGGGGGGAAATATATATGTATAAAGATTGTGTTTTAAATGTTTATTCTTTTAAAAAGGACAGTTACTCCTTGGCCTGTTGTTTCATCTATTTTTGGAAAAGAATTATAAAGTTGACTGGGATTTCTGATTTCAGAAATTGAAATCAAACAAAGTTAGGATGATTTTCATGTGTAAAATGCATTTATATCTTTAACTATTTGAAATAATCTGCTAAGGAGAAAATTATATGGTAGTTTGAACAATACAAGAAGGATAGAGAAAATATGAGGAGAGAATAATTTAGGATTTGGATAAAGAAACCATTTACAGAAGAATGGACGAAATGACACTGAATGGTGTAGGTGAATTCTACCAGGCAGACAGCGCACTTATATCAATGGTTACTACAGAATAAAAACTCTGTGGTGATCTGATGAGCTGTTACTCAACAGAGGTAAGAAAGTTTTATGCACCAGGTAAGAAAGTTTTGAGCACCAAATGATAACAAAGTGGAAAGGATCTCGGTCCTTAAGAGTCAGCCTGGGGCAGTGGTGGCCCACCATCAAGAAACACTCACCTAGGTACTATACTGTGAGAGAAAAATAAATATATTTATGGTTAATCACACTCAGGTGACCTCTGACAATGCCCTCTTAGCCTAACTACCAAACATTCAGTGTATTTCATGGTAAGATTTTCAAAAGTGTTAAATTTCTCTCAACTTTATTACACACATCTTCATTTCCATATTTGTAAAAGGTGAACTTCACATCTGACTAAATGACATCTTTTACACTTCCATTCTAATTTGTAGAATTTCATGATAGGAGAAATAAGGAGCTTTTAAAAAATTGCTTAAGATCCTTTTAATCTTAATTTTTTCTTCTTCTAACTCGTAATAAAAGTTGTTTTATTTTTCTAATTTGCAATGATGAATATTGATTAGCATTTTGCTGTACTGGTGAACTGCATTATGAAATTGGTGCCCATAAACCTATTACTATCGTGAAATAGCTTTTTTTTTTAGAAAAAAGAACAAAAGTTTTACCATCATTTAGTTATGCCGTTGCTAATAGTTGCTTATCACCCATTGTTCCTTCTCTGCAGAAATGAATTCACTGAGGTAATTACATTATGATTGTTACTAAAGGCTGGACATTTAGAAATGACATTTTAACCTAATGTGGAACAGCTTCTTTTAGCAAAAATCTAAAACAAAAATTGTAAATGTGTTTTGATTCAATCAATTTTGGCATAATAAGTTCTGATCAAATTTGATGAATTTCAAAAGCTACAGATTTTCAAATGTAAATTCAGAATGTAAATTACACATTTTTACAACTTATCTCTAAAAAGCTCCATGAAAATAGCAACCCTTCTGTTGCCAGTCAATTCATTGCCAGTCAATGGAAAAAGACAGAAAAGCCTCAGAATCAACTATACCAATTTAGATTAAAAATTTCTCAGCAAGTCTCCTCAGAGTTGAATCAAATGACCACACCAGTAAAATCAACGTATCTTTTTCAGTTTCAGGATTACTTTATTCTCTTAAAGATTATTGAGGAGGCCAAAGAGATTTTGTTCATTTGGGTTATATCTATCACTGTTTACTGTATGAGAAATTAAAACTGACGAGCTTTAAAACTGCGTTGCATTTCAACAGATTTTCAGATAATTGTGGATATTTGTCTTTGATACTACGTCACATCTGAATAAGAAGTAGTTACCTAAAGATTAGTTTCAATGTGAAATCTGAAACCATATCACTGAACTATGCAGCCATGCAAGATTTTGAAACATCAGGCATTGGTAATTTTGGAAAATATTGGTTTCCGGGGTTATGCAGATCTTCCAGATGTCAAATTTCATTATCAATATCAAAAAATTACATTTGTTTAATATTAACACCATCTCATCAAGAAGTTATTCAGGACTGGGAAGCTATCAAAATTATGGTGGTAGATGCAATTTTCCTGAATTTCTAATTTTTGCTTCAATGTTCTATTTTTTTTTTTTTTTTTTTTTTTTTTTTTTGGACCCGTTGCGGAGCACAGGCTCCGGATGTGCAGGCTCAGTGCCCATGGCTCACGGGCCCAGCCGCTCCGCGGCATGTGGGATCCTCCTGAACCGGGGCACAAACCTGTGTCCCCTGCATCGGCAGGCGGACTCTCAACCACTGCGCCATCAGGGAAGCCCCCAATGTTCTAATTTTATCACTGGCAGCAAATACTATGTTTTCCTTGAGGTGATTGGCTCACTCCATTCATTTTAAAGAAAGTGACTACCAAATACTAAAATCTGAATAATTATAGTTTGTAAGTCATTCAGTCTTTATAAAAATGGTATCCCATTAGGTAAGGTTAACTTGGATCATTTGTTGATGTACTCCAGACTTATCTGCAGTAAATTTACTACTCCCCTTACCCCCATAATTACTAATTAACTTACAGGGAGTTATTTTGAGACTGCCATGGGGATATCCTGTTCCTTAATAAATATTCACTTATTACCTTCACTCCTTATTCATTTGTCTTCTTCTTAACCTCAGTCTAGGTTTTGCTTGCTCTCAGCTTGCATCCTCCCTCCTTGCATATTTCTTTCTTTCTAAGATTATCTGTCCTCCTTCTTGCCAGATCCAGGGGATTTGTTGTTATCTTCATTTGTGTAAACCCCTGATAACTCTTGACACTATTGACTTTCCAATCCTTGCAACTCTTCATCCAGTCATTTATGCAATACTCACTTTTTTTTTGTTATTTTTTTGTCCATTTCTTTGACCATCTCTTTACTGTGGATATTTCCAAATGCTTCACTGTGGGTTCTTCTCTTAACAGTTTTGCCTCCTCTGAATGTTTTCGCTTCAATTTACCCAGATGTAAATCTCCGTGGTGGATCAGTGGAGCAGTAGTATAGAATAAAAAAACCAATATGGTTGCTAAAAGGAGAGTCTTTGGGAAGAGATATTGTGCCTTTGAATCCTAGTTCTTTAAGCTGCTATCTCCATAGACTTGATTTTTAATTTAAATTTGCAAAGTGTTCTTTTTGTTCTTCATGGTATCCCTGTTCTATATCATGTCACTTGAGATATGGAAAAGAGCCCTTTTCAATCACACATATACAATCACATCCACTTTTTACTGAAGATTAAAGGAAATAGAATATCAGTGAAATAAAGAAAAAATGAATATGCATATACATGTCCTTGAAAGTCCTTCAGTCTTCCTTTGATCTCTAAAACTTCTCTATTTTGGGTACCCCTTTCTTATGCTCCCTGGTCAAGCTCAATTCCTCTCATTTTATGATACAAAGCATATTAAAGTCTCAGCCTCTTCTCAGTTCTGGGAACTACTTCTGCCTGTGTAAACATTCTAATGTTCCCTGCAGAACGGTGTGCCCTTGACCCCAGACCCTACCCTTCAATGGCACAGAACTGGTAGAGATGTAGATATTTTCATCTTTTCCTACTCCTACCTTAGCAGTCTCTCTAACTGAAGAGATTTACCCACCCACTCCTAATACCAATGTGAATCAGCTGACACCCTTTAGAAGACGGAATCACCATCAGACTTTGCACACCATTTTTTTTGGCATACACAAATATATATTTCTATGACGAGCCTTAGGAAATATTAACAGCTTATATCTCTAGACTGTATGACTATAACATTTTTATTCTTTATGCTTTTAAAAATTGTCTGAAACTTTTTCAATGAATGTATGTTACTTTTTTTTTTGCTGTACATGGGCCTCTCACTGTCGTGGCCTCTCCCGTTGCGGAGCACAGGCTCCGGACGCACAGGCTCAGTGGCCATGGCTCACGGGCCCAGCCGCTCTGCGGCATGTGGGATCTTCCCAGACCGGGGCACGAACCCGTGTCCCTTGCATCGGCAGGCGGACTCTCAACCAGTGCACCACCAGGGAAGCCCTGTTACTTTTATAATCAAAATTATAAAGTAAGAAAAAGCTCTTCAGTTCTCACCTCTCAGCTTCAGTTCTGTATTTCCAGGAGACTATAAGATATTTCCACCAGGCTGATTGGAATTCATAAACGTGTCTATTCTCTCAAATTACTTTTTTTTCCCTCCTACTCCTTGAGCTTCATCTTTATTTCTCCTGTTGTAAAAGACCCTGGGCTCAGTGTTGGGCCAATCTGTGAAATCTTGTATGTTCCTCTTTAAGTGGTCCCATAATAAGTAACAAGGGAGGCATCATGACTTTAAGAAAAATTTGTGTGAGTTTGCAATTAAAAACCTCTTCCAAGCACCAAGTGAGGTAACACAAGTGAACTGTGTTTCAACTATGGAGTGCTGTAAATCATATACCAGTATATATTAGTTTTATTTCCAAGAGCTTCTAAACTATTCAAAAGCTTTGCTTAAAGTATTAAATTTTAGGAAATATGCCCCAAAATGGCTTGAAAAAAGATGTTCATGAAAAGCTACAAATAACAAAACACATCTATGCTTGTAGTAGGAAACATCTAACTTGGCCCACAGTAAACACCAGCTATTGTAATCAAGTATTTCTCATGTAATCTCCTCCCCTTGAGAGTGGGCTGGACCTAGTGACTCACAAATAGAATACGGTGAAAGTGATATGTATGTCACTTTTGAGATTAGGTCACAAAAAGACTATGGTCTCTCTCTCTCTCTCTCTCTCTTTTTCTCTCTCTTTCGGGCAAGTAGCCATGTTGTCAGCACTCCTATCCCAAGTAGCAAGGAATTGATGCCTCTGACTAACAGTGAGTGAGGACCTGAGGCCACTCAAGAGCCACATGAGTGAACTTAAAAACAGGTCCTGCCTGAATGGAGCCTTGAGATGACTGAAACCCTGGCCAATATCTTGATGGCAGCCTTGTGAAAAGCCCAAAGCCAAAGAACCCAGATGAGTCATGTCAAGATTCCCCATCCCCAGAAAATATGAGATGGTAAATATTTGTTGTTAAAAGCTGCTAAATTTTGGTTAATTTCTTACACAAGAATTGATAGCTAATATAGCCCTTTGAAAGACTACCCTTTAAATATAATGTTTTTTTTTAACATCTCTATTGGAGTATAATTGCTTTACAATGGTGTGTTACTTTCTGCTTTATAACAAAGTGAATACAGGAAATGTTCTAATTTTATTCTTTTACCTGTAGCTGTCCAGTTTTCCCAGCATGACTTATTGAAGAGGCTGTCTTTTCTCCATTCTATATTCTCATCTCCTTTATCAAAGATAAGGTGACCATGTGTGCGTGGGTTTAACTCTGGGCTCTCTATCCTGTTCCATTGATCTATATTTCTGTTTTTGTGCCAGTACCATACTGTCTTGACTACTGTAGCTTTGTAGTATAGTCTGAAGTCAGGGAGCCTGATTCCTCCAGCTTTGTTTTTCTTTCTCAAGATTGCTTTGGCTATTCAGGGTGTTTTGTGTTCCATACAAATTGTGAAGTTTTTTGTTCTAGTTCTGTGAAAAATGCCAGTGGTAGTTTGATAGGGATTGCATTGAATCTGTAGATTGCTTTGTGTAGTAGAGTCATTTTCACAATGTTGATTCTTCCAATCCAACAACATGGTATATCTCTCCATCTCTTTGTATCATCTTTAATTTCTTTCATCAGTGTCATAGTTTTCTGCATACAGGTCTTTTGTCTCCTTAGGTAGGTTTATTCCTAGGTATTTTATTCTTTTTGTTGCAATGGTAAATGGGAGTGTTTCCTTAATTTTACTTTCAGGTTTTTCATCATTAGTGTATAGGAATGTAAGAGATTTCTGTGCATTAATTTTGTATCCTGCTACTTTACCAAATTCATTGATTAGTTCTAGTAGTTTTCTGGTAGCATCTTTAGGATTCTCTATGTATAGTGTAAAATACATGTTAAATGTCTTATACTTATTGTAGCATGCAATTGAACAAATTATTCAATAGTTTTGAATTGGTATGTAATATTATCCACACACATTTGTTGGTGTAGTCTACATGTTTATAATTCTTATATACATTACCATGTGGTACTGTCATCATCATGATACATCCTAACTTCCATAATGGCTAAGAGCATTATCTGAAACCAGAGTGCCTGAGTCAAATCTCAGTGACCTTGCACAAGCTCCTTAACATCTCTGTAAAACTGAGAGAAGAATAATGTTTACTGTATAGATTTGTTACAAGGATTAAATAAGTTAAAACAGGTAAAGTTTCTGAATAGAGCCTAGTACATAGTAAAAAGTTCAACAAATGTTAAGTCACTTTTATTTTTCGTTGTCCTTCTATTGTTGGGTGTTTTGGTTGCATCCAGCATGTGCTGCTTCTTGACCTGTGTCACTGGTGCCGGCTGCTTGCCCCTGGATTTCCTGTTGTTATGTTTTGTCAGACTGTCTTGTTGAAACACTCTACAAATCTGTATTAAATTTCCAGTGCCTGCCGCTTCTGTGTATGGCAGCAGTAGAGAAATAATAGCCAAACTTGAGAGAGATTCAACTTCAAATTCAGCTCTTCCACTTACTAGCTTTGCAGTGTTGGACAAATCACTTACCTTTCAGTTTCCTAGTCTAGAAATGGGGCTAATAGTAATCATCTTTTAGGGTGGTTGGAAGTATAAGAGAAAATATTTATTAAGATAATGTAAATTGAGCCTCTGGCCTATGGTATGTACTCAATGGGAGCTATTACATTCAAGATGCAGCTAAACCCTCCAGATTAGGCTAAGTTAGGCTCCTTCCCAGTGCCTTCAGCTGGGACTCCTCTTTCTCCATGTGGTAGTCTCCATGAGGTATAAAAAATGGGTTTATTTATTTTAAAATGGTTAATTACTTTCTCAGGTGGTTACGGTAGACCAGATGTCTTCATGTTAAAAATAATCACCCCTCAAAGGATGTCAAGGATAAAATTTGCAGAGTTTATTGTATGGTTTATAACATGTGTTCAGTGGGATCATCTGAGGATATTTTTGATTATACACTACCCGGACCCCTAACAACAAAGATTCTGATTCAGCAGGTCTGGGATAGCATTCGTGTTTAAAAAAAACTTTAAAGCAAGACACTCAGAGTAAATCAGTTCTGCAATCCTATGAGAAGATTTCTCTAATCTGAATGAGAGGAACAAGACGGATGATATGTCTGAAATCTTTCTCAGCAACGGTTGCATTTGAGAGTGTTCTCTCCTCCCCAGTTTGAACATGTGACACTAAAATATTCTGGCACTTACTGCTTTTATATCAGAAAACAGTCCTAAAATTTTATTAGCAAAGAAATATTTCAGAAGAGCAAGAATAGCCAGTAACTCCAAACATACAGTTTAAAGTAAACCCTAAATACAGATTATGACCGAAAATCTGATAGTTTTGGTTTCAATTATATTGGCCGGCAATATATTCACTTTAGTGAAGACTAATGGTTCTCAAGCTTGAGGGAGCTTCAGAATCTCCTGAAAACTTGTTAAAGCCAGCCTCACTCTCAGAGGTTTTGATTTACTGGGTCTGGGGTTGGGCCCAAGGATTTGTATTTCTAACAAGTTCCCGGGTGATGATGATGCTGTTGGTCCAGAGACTACATTTTGAAAATGAATGCCATAGACAAAACCTGAGGATAGTTTCCTGTTGGAGGATGGTGACAAAAGTCTATCTCACCTGTCAGGAGCACAGAGGTCTACTGACAGTCTTCAGAGGCAATCTATTTTTTGACTCATCTATAGTTTGTAAAATGTTCAGTATTTTCTTCCTGGAGAAAGAGCTGAAACAACAGAAGAACACATTTTTTTTTTTTTACCCCCTCAAAAAGTCTAAGGAATTGGACCCTGAAAATAAATGTTTCTGTGCCCCTTTCAGCAGTTTTTATTATGCAGTGCAGATGACTTAAAGACTCAATCATTCTCCAAGCTGTAGTGGTCTCCCCGTCCTCTGTTGAACACATCAGGCTACATAATATGCCTGCTGTCTGTGTTGGGGCTTGTGGTCTCTAAGAGCTCACAATCCTCTTTGATGCCACTGCCTGAAGAGAAAAACTGTCAACTTACAGGTCTTTAAGCAAGCACAGAGAAACACACGTCTCTGAATAATCAAACGCTGAAGGGTTTTCTATTGCAAAGCCTTCTTATCACTCAGGATTCTCTCCCTGACCATCTGAAGGTCTGTTAAAGGCTTAACTAAAAATTAATAAATTAGCAAATTGGTTGACTCTTAGAGTGAGTGTTTCACTATGAATAAGCAGTAATATGTCTTCTTGGTTGAATTACGTTCTCTCAAAAGATGTTGAAGTCCTAACTCTCAGTACCTGTGAATATACTCATTTGGAAATAGGGTCTTGGCAGACAAGTTAAAATGAAGCCATTAGGGTGAGCTCTAATATAATATGATTGGTGTTATTAAAGGGGAAATTTGGACTCAGTGGCAGACACACACATAGGGAGAACACCATGTGAAGATGGAGGCAGAGATAGGAGTGTTGGGTCTACTAGTCAAGAAATGCTGAAGATTACCAGCAAACCACCAGAGACTAGGAGGGAGGCATGGGACAGTTTTGCCCTCATAGCCTTCAGAAGAAACCAACTCTGCTGACACCTTGATCTTGGGCTTCTAATTTCAAGAACTGTGAGACAATAACTTTCTGTTGTTTAAACCACTTAGTTTGTAGCATCTTGTTACAGTAGCCCTAGATGCTAATACAGCATCTATTTGTGAAAACAAAATATTATTTTAACCTGTGCTATTGTCATATTTTCACTTTATTAAAACTTTTCTTATTTTCTTTCCCCTGGTTGATTTTATTTGGTATTAACTGTCAGGGAAAAAAAATGTATTTCAATAAGTAATTGTTAATGTGGTTTTCTCTGCTCTCTGATTGGAGGAAAAGTATTCTGAGTGTATTTTTATTCTTGCACTTGTTTTTTTCTATATTTTTTTGCCTGAGAGAAATCTCACTTGTCATCACAGTTAGGCAGACTCAAACTTTACATATCTTGCTCCTCAGATCAAAAGGCACATTTTTTGGTCAGGCAGGCATATAATTTATCTTCCAAATGGTGAGTTAATTGTTCCAAACCACTGAAAGTTTAATTTATATTTCCCTACAAGAGGTACTTTTTAAAGGAAACAAATTTTATCTTCAGTAGGTCAATTAAGGAAAGAGATAAAGTTTTTGTTTTTGTTTAATTTCATGTTCAAAAGGAGAGAAAGTCAGAAAAGGAAGAAAGGAAAGTCTTTCATCAGATGAAAATGTCAGACAACACTTCCCTATTTTACCCACCAAGATTTGTCCCTCTTTTCCCCTCATTCATTCTCTCATTTTTTGCCCACTCTCACACTCTAATTGAACTATTCCCTAAAGATTACAGGGAAACAGCAAGGCACAATATCTCAAATTTCTTTAATAAAGGCCCAAACAATAAAACCAAAGTTTCCATATCTTTGAAGTGCTGAAACCCTCCAAAATAATTTCATGGGTTCTTCTCTGTGGTGGGTCAATATTCGAAGGTCTTGGGCACTGAGATAAATTAAGTAGATTTGCAACAAGCCCATAGTGTGTGTGTGTGTGTGTGTGTGTGTGTGTGTGTGTGTGTGTGTGTGTGAAGTAGAAAATCTTCAGTAGCATTCTCCAAAGAGTGACTTGATTTATGCTCCTTATTAATTCCTACGGGTGAAGATGATGCAGTTTCTAATCTACCAATGAGGTTAAAGGCATACAGTGGTTTACTGCCTCAAACACCAGCGACTGGTAACATTGAGGGAGAGCCGACTTCCTGTCCTCTAAGATCTACACATCCTCTGAAATGTCAGCATGGCTCTGAGGTTCTGACCAAAGTGCCACATCTAAAATTAACTCCAGCCACCTGGCCGGCATATGGCAAGTTTTCTCAAGATCATGCCTTGCCTGGAAAAAAAAGTCATCTTATCTATTCCTCTTTGCATAAATTATAGAAATCATTTTATTGATTCCTCTGACATAAATTATAAAAATCAGAAAATAAAGTGACGCAGAGAGGAAAACACTTGTCATTTCTGATTATGAATTTTGTTAAAGGCCTGGGTACTTTTGGCCACAAGGATGAATCCATGAACTGAGTTGAACACTGAGCTGGACCATGCTGCTTCCCGGCCTTTCTCTCATCATCTGGGTAGTCCTTTATGTGTCTAACCCACTGACCTTATAGGCTCACGTAAGCTGTCCTGGCCTCTGGTATACGATTTTCAGAGCAAAGTTTTCTAGATTCCTCTGTTTCTTGCCTCTTCTTTATTAATGTATATGTAGTGCTGCAGGAATTTGAGAGTTTCTTCATTGTTATTTGCACAAAATATTATCTTTTTTCCTGATCACTGGGGTTATTTATCCTTATGGATTTGAGAGTAGCTAGATGTGGTAGATACCATGGAAGACCTTTTGTTCTTTTCAAAAGAATAAGAGAATAAAACCAAGTAAAACCATCCAGTTACTATGATCTTCTATTCTGCCTGCAACAGTAATCATTGCATCTTCATGAGCTAAGAAGGAGAATTGCTCCTGTTTACCCTCATTTGAACTCCAGCCACAAAGGTCACATACTATCTGCAGAACTGAGCTGTCTTACTGTTTAAAGGTAGAACATACTCTAGGAAATAGTGTGTCAAATCAATGATCTGTTTTCCAGCCCCTCTGGCCATCACAAAATAAAAACGATGTGAATTTTGCTTCCTTACAGAAAGAGCACAATCTAAGAAAAGCAAATAATGTCACAAGCCCTTATAGAAGTTACTCGATCACTGTTTTGTCTTGGCATTTGCTATGTTTGGAGAAAACTCCTGAGGACCTTCCTAGTATTGCTTTGCCTCTCACAGAAAATTCATTAGGGACTGGTGGGTTTTTTTCACTGAAAGGTAGGCACAGAAGCCAACAATTTAATTTAAAATGACATTCCCTAACATGTATCAGAAAATGGCTCATTTTAAAGCTCTGGGATTTGGAAAGTCTCATCTAAAAGAACTTACTCATCATGTCTCTTGACTTTTCAGTTTCAGAAAACAAACTACCTCTGCTATCACAATAAAGTCAATGTTTATAAGTCTCCTTAGATAAATCACTGATTTGGTTCATTAAATTGACTGTACTTGGAACCTGCAGAAAGAAGGACTTTCTTAGTTATTCCCAGACAAATCCAGCTCTCACCTTGTTGAAGATCCCTGAGCAATGATCAGCATCATTTCTTCACATTATTTATTTCTTCCCCAAGAGAGGTAGAAAAATAGCAATCACTGCTTTCAGGGCAGCTGGGTGTGAGAAGCTGAGATTAGATAGATAGGTAGATAGACAAATATTTTCATCAAATTTTCATCTTTGTACTTTGAATCTAAAAAGGGAATACATTTTTTTAAAAAAAGCAATGAATAAACATCAATAAGCATCAGTGACTTCAAGAAAATTATCACATTTTTTAATAATTCAGCCTTAGCTAAAGATTTTCTCAATTAGTCCATAACAACTATATGTGGCTTTTCCAGGAAGGAGGAGAAATTCATTTTGATATGCCATTTCCACCCACATTCCATTGATGAAAGCAGCACACACTACCAAGCTCAAAGTATTAGTCATTAAATTATTGATTCTCCTCTCCAAACCTACCTTTCTATATGTTGCTTTATGATGCTGGATCCAGGACTCTAAAAACCATATTTCTAATTTTTCAGATGTCTCCCAGCTGGAATATACTAATTAGAATTATTAAAAGGGGCTTGAAGACTGGAGAAGGGAGAAAAGACACTCTTATTTCCGTTTTGCTTCTTAATCCTATCACTCTTCCCCAGGATAGCCTCTTTACCCTGATAAATAAAACTGGCTCCAGTTTCTAGTTTCTAAAAATATTCCCCACATAGTGCCAGAAACTGTTTCTTAATGCCCCCTCAAGTTACCATCACCAGCTGGGCATCATCCCTCCTTAGAGGACTGAAACCCCCATGGCGTGCCACCTCTAATTTCCTGGAGAGCCACCAGCAGTTGGGCAATATCTTCAACCAGATCTGGGCATCACTTCAACACCTTCAACTCTGACTTTGCAGGAACACCTCTTCTTGTGTTCCAACATTCCCAGTATCTTCTCATCCAATTGAGCTGGGATGGAATGAAGTGGGTGAGATGAGTCATCTAAGTATAGGGTTGGACCTTGCCTTCATTAAAATTTGGTATTTTCTCTATTGTGGATTTTTGCATTAATATTATTGAGCTTGCTTACTGATTTTTTGGTGCCCCTTTATATTCTTCTCCCAAAAAAGTGCCTCACTCGCCTCACCTTCGTTCTAGCCACGTGAGGTGTAGGTGCTCACTACAAATGTCTCCAGCCCAGCATTGCCGAATTATTGAGTGTTTCTCAGTAATAGTTCTGAATTTTTGAGGACAGAAACCACATTTCGAAAGGAAGGTGCTGCTTCTGCCTTCTTTTATATCAGGCAGACTTCCTAAAATGTGTTGAAAATAAATCCAACCATGTAGTCTCTCTTCATAAACTATTAGCACTACTAGTTTCCCCACCTTAGTGGTTTCCTGAAGTGACTAGCTCCTATTGGACTTTCTCTTCTGGGAACCAGTTCTTTATATGACAGATTTCCCCTGAGCAAATAGTGTTTCATTCATGTTTCAATCAAGAAAACAGAACCCAACCAGATACTTCAATAGAGATAATTTAATGTGAGGAAATAATTATGATTACATTGGAAAAGGTGAAAAGCCAATCAAGATGTAGTAAGGCAACCCAACATTTGGTAATATCAGGAAACTACTACTCTTCCAAACATGGGAGGAATTCAGGGAGGAAGTGTTAGCAGAGTTAACAGCTGAGGTTGTTGGCAAAGATCTGGAACCACAATGGGAGCAGAACCTGTGACAAAACTACAGCCATTGCTAGACACTTGACCTAACAGAGAGATGATGAGAAATAGCCATCAGGAAGATGGATCAGAAATACTTTGCATTCATATGTATTCTATAGTACACATTTATAATCTAGCCTCAGGGTTATGTAAAATGAAAATAAGGTACTATATTTATTGAAAAGAATCTGTGTATGAGTGGATCCACACAGTTCAAGCCCACGTTATTTAAGTGTCACCTGTATTTGTTTAGTTTGTTCATTTTCTGTGTCTCTCCAGTAGAGTAGAAGCTCTGTGGGAATAGACACCTTGCCTGTCATGTTCTCCTTTGGATCCTTATACCCAATTTGACTGACACACATAGGTATTCAGTAAATGCTTATTGAATGAGTGTTGCAATGGATATCTTTCTCATTAATTACTTCTTTTTGTTCCTAATTGGTGGACAGTCATTGCTTTCATTTGCCTTTTTCATTCCTCTTACCTAGAACTCAGACATGAGGGCTGGAAGAATAGCAACCTTATTGAGACCAATCAAAAGAATTGCAGAGACTTTGGCCGTGATATCCTTGAGGTGCTGATCAATGCCTGCAAACAGGATTCCCTACTATAGGATCCTACTAGGTATGAAGAGAGGTCCCCAAGTCCCATGTGCTTCTGGGAACTACCCCTTTCACTCCTCCATCAGTAAGGGCACAGCAGAGCCCAGAATTGGTGGGAAGAGTTACAACCTGCCGGCAGGCTCACTTTTCATTCCTGATCATTAACCTCAAGTGGGTCCTTAGTGCTACCCAGGAATCAGACGACATTTTCCTGACTTATTCTTCTTCTCCCATGAGTGACTTTTCCTCTCTTCTCATTCCTCCAGCACCTCAATCCCCTTTCCAATGATAACCTAATCTCCTATCTTCCCAGGGAAGTGGAAGCAAGCTGAAGACAGCTTCTGCAGACTCCCACTGTCACATCTCCCACCCAACTGCATCTATACACAGAGGTCCTGCCTTCTTTCCCATTATAATAGGAAATAATTTAAATAATAGGTTAATTAATTATAATTAACCTATTTATAATAGGTTAATTTAAATAATAATTCATCTTGCTCAGATGCTGACTTTCTTATAGTCTTCCACCTCTACCAATCATTTCCCAATCATTTCTGAAGATCTTTGCAGTAGCCAGGCTTTTTTTTTTTTGGCGGTACGCGGGCCTCTCACTGCTGCGGCCTCTCCCGTTGCGGAGCACAGGCTCCGGACACGCAGGCCCAGCGGCCATGGCTCACAGGCCCAGCCGCTCCGCGGCATGTGGGATCTTCCCGGACTGGGGCACGAACCCGTGTCCCCTGCATCGGCAGGCGGACTCTCAACCACTGTGCCACCAGGGAAGCCCAAGCCAGGCTTTTTGAGTTCCACAGCCAGTCTCAGGCTCTTTCCTGGGTTCCACCACATTCTGTCAATAGGATAACTCTGGCATGGCTACCAGCAGCACAAGGCCTAAGAAAGTTTTTAATGAAAGTCTGGTTCCTTTTCACTCACAGCATCTTTGCTCTCCATTGGATCCAGACCTAAGTCCCTTGAGGTCACTTGAGGCAATTCCCAGTGCCCTGGTCAGGCACAACTTTCATAACAGTGTCTCCCCTCTGGCTTCTTTATGGGCCAGCTACTGCTTCCCTAGGGGTGAATTTTTTCAAGCTCCTCAGCCATTTATTCCTCCCTGACAAGTAAAAATGAAAATGACAATCCCAATGACAATAGCATTAGTAAATATGAAATATTTAGCGATAAATTTGACAGAAGATGCTTAGTACTTATACATCGATAGCTACCAAACACTGCTAAGAGAATTGACCTTAAATGTTCTCATGACAAACAAGAGAGGGTAATTACATGACATGACGGAGGTGTTATCTAATACTATGATGGTAATCATTTTGCAATATATGTGTATCAAATCAACGCATTGTACACCTTAAAGGTACACAATGTTATATGTCAATTGTAGCTTAATAAAGAGGGGAAAAAATGAAGATGTAGAACAATGAAAAAAAAGTATTGTGGCTGGGGAAGGAATAAATATAAAGAAGGTAAACTTGCTAAATGCACATTTTCTGGCTTCTTAACATTACATCACTTGAATGAGGGCATTTTATCTTCTATGCCTTTATATAAGAGGTAGAGACTATTTCTAAAACACTAAAGCCATATTGTTGGTGTCAGTTAATATCTTAGAAGGGTGGAAACTATCAAATTTAACTATCAGTTAAATTTAATCCAGTTAAACTACAGTTTAGCATATGGGACTATTTTAAGCAGTACTGGCATACCTAACTTTGATGACAAGTAAGTGCTCTAGCAGTTGGTTTATTGCAAAATGCTTGCCAAAGATATAATTATGCATTACTAGGTGAAGAGCTATGGTGATACAATGTGAATTTTTAAAATATTTCTTATTCCAATTCCCTAGTAATTTTCAATAAATGTTTTGCTTAGATTTTTCATTCAGTACACATGCACTAGTAAATGATAAAAGAAACAGTTATTAAGTATGTTTTTCAAATTTTGTAATTAAATGGCAATTATTTTTTCCTGTTCTTGGACATATTTAGATTAATTTTTCTAAAGTTTGTTCACAGAAAGGAAACCTAACTGATTTATTTACCTGTTTATTTTGTGCTATATACTCAAAAATATTTTTAAGTTTCTCAAGATTTTAAAACTCCTTTTCTCAGAATGAATTTCCTGTGCCTTTTATACATATCAAGTTAAATTATTTTTCCTACTTGATTGTGTCTCAGAAGATGAATCATTAATGAAGTGTTTCTTGCTTTAACTTATAAGTTTTCCCTTTCTTTATGTTTGAGTAATCCTTTGTTTTGCTATTAATCTAGTAATTTCTATGATTTTTTTCTTGGGTCTCATCTTTATAATGTTTTTCAATTTAAATCTTTTATCTTAAATCATGTATTTCACTTAAAATGCAACCTATTTTAGGTGAAGACATTCTTAAGTAATAAATTGCAAGCTGTGGGATTAAAATCTTAATGAAATTATTTGCAAAACAATATTAAGCATGGTGTAGAAGAAAGTATGTATAACTAGTATCACTATGGTCTAGTCCTGGTTGTTCATCAAAGCTGTGTGTGTGTGTGTGTGTGTGTGTGTGTGTATGTGTGTGACCTTGTGGAAATTATCTAAATTCTTTTAGCTTCGACTTTTTTGCTTGAAAAATGGATATAAAAACATTTACCTTCCGAAGTTGTTTTAAAAGTTAAAGCATACAGTAGGTAATAAATAATTATTAGCTATCCAAAGTTTAATTGTAAAGGGAAGACAGTAACTATTAAAATGGTGATATTGAAGAAAGCCATTCCCAAAAAGTGTTAATAAAACCTTAGATTTTGTTATAAATTAACTTACAGAACCACGTTATAAGATACCTTTTGGTTACCCTGTGGAATATGAGCAAATACCTCTTGGTTCAAGAAACAGGGAGATGATCGTCGTGATTGGCAAAGCCATTGGAAAAACTTTCACCAAAGGCTCAGTTATCTGCTTCACCAGTGCAAGGAACTGTTCAGATAAGTTCTGGCCACTTTAGAGGATTCCAAGTTTAGAGCAAAGTCACATAAAGGTAACTCTAACTGTGTATGTAGAGAAGAAGCAGGTAGTAGAAAGCAAAAGATTTAATGTGCCAGAGACTGTATTTCTTCATGTATGTAAAGTTGAAAGCAAATAGAGGTGACACGAAGAAGCTGGATGAAATATTTCCGAGAAATCTGAGCTCTACAGCCATAGTGGGCATGCTCAGCGGTTTCTGAGCTGACCAAGTGCTGAATGCTGCTTTTTGTGGCATGCCTTGTCTCCCGGCAGGAATACAGTTTTTTTTACTGCTTCTCTTTAGTATAGCGTGTACTTTTCATTATATTTCAGTTTTCTACACTAGCTTGCTAGTGAAAACGACTGAGTGAATATAGAGTTTCTCTAGAATGAATCAACCATGGCTTATCTGTTCAGTGTCCAAAGCCTTTCCTCATTTTTTGGAAACAGAGTCTTCAAAATTATCTGTAATGGCTCTGTGTGTGTGTGTGTGTGTGTGTGTGTACACATGCATATATTCATCGGTATATTCCTGGATGATTCATGCTGAAATGCTTTTTTATTTGTTTGCCTTGTCTTAACCAACAACCATTAAGTGAAAAAGGAAGCTAAAGTTGTGTATAAAGGAAGCTATTTCTGTTTTTGAGTTTATTCACTTATGTAACAATGAGTAGGCTGCTGACTCAGAAGCTTCCATGCTTAAATTATCTTATAGAAAGATTTACAATATTTAATTTTATTAGTTACCACGTTCATTGACTTTTAAAATTGCACACTAAAGCTCACCATTTACAAAATACTATACAGAGAAAATGTTTATATATATACAAACATATGTTATATATAATATATATGCATATGTATAGTAATAATATATACATATATTTATAATAATTTATATATAAATATATATGTATGTATAGATAACATATATGTTTGTACATGTGTTTTATGTGTATACATATATGTAAGAATTAAGAACTTGATGGATGTCAGGGAGAAAGTCAAATATTTTCAAAATATTATTTTCATTCCCACTCTTCACATTAGCCAATGAAACAAGACAATATAATTTAGAAGTTATATATATATATAATTTTATTCAATAGGCTAACTGTATGCATTTACTCACAATATATCCTTATTACCTTCAATCCCAGTCCAAAGGAGGAAGAGTTCCTTCTTGTGTTCGCTTTGCTTTAATCCTTTTCTCTTCTATCTTCTGCTACATTTATTTTTTCCTAAAAGAATAGGTGCTTTTTTTTCAACTTCAAATTCTCCTGCTTTAACTCTCTCTGTACACAGATTTCAGTTCATTACCCTCAATCAAAGTCTCCTTCCCTGCTCTTGCACTAAAACACTTTTCTCTCTTTTTTCTTCTCTTCATTACAGAACTTTGTGACGGTCTAAAGTACTTTCACTAACCTCGCTTCACCCACTGCACTCTGGTTTCTGACTCCATCGACTGCTTTCTCTAAGGTCATCTATAATCTTTCACTTAAAGCAGCTGTGCTTAATAATATAAATGCATGTGAACTCTGCTTATTATTGATGTCATTTATTTTTCAAAGCAACTAAATTCAGAAAATAGCATATATTAATTAAGTTTTCCAGGTACTGGTGCTATAAAGATAAAAGATATAATCTGATGGAATTTATAGTTCAGTGAAGACAATGGATACAACCATAAAATGTAAGGCAGCAACTCATAAAGATTTATTTTCTTGATAGAGGTGTGAATACTCAGTATATGCTGATCAAGAATGTTTATCTAGAAACATGAAACATTTTCTAATTTAAATAATTTCATGATTTATCGGACCTTAAGAAAGGATTTGTTACATTTGGAGAATGATGTTGCTTACAAAAATTTTTGATTTCTCAGATGTAAAACATGAATTTTCAATTCAGTTATATGTTTAACACGAGCAAATAAAGAACATCACACTTCTGAAAAATTAAGGAAAGTGATATAATTCCCCAAATAACTGCTTTTATGTGCTATGGAAATGCCTCAGTCATACCTCCTAGAATCCTCTCATATTTTATTAAAACCTGATTATTATTTTTACACCATTCAGATACATATAACACATAATCTAGAATCCTGTAGTATTTACTGTATATATGTTTATACACAGAGATAGGTAGATAAATAATAAATAGGTAGATAGACAGGTAAAACATATTCTCCTTGGTAAAATGGTACATTTTTTAAAGAAATAAGTTGATTACCCATTTTCAAATGTTTTTTATGCCCCATGGTAGGTCAAACCCTGAATGTTTCAGGGAGGGAACTCATAAACACACAGAGGAAGGATAATCCAGAACCCTTATGAAGAGAGTTTAAATAAGATTGTGTCTAAAAACCAGTGAAAACTGAGTTGAGACTGAAACCTCCTTAAAGAACAGGATTTTCCTTATTTCTATAATCTATATAATATATAACCTTGCATAACTGCACAGGAGACAAGCCCACAAATCACTAAGTACTGCTGGGCCTGTGCTCTCATTTAAATAATGTGGCCACAAGCAGTTTCCTCTTATAATTCACCAAGAATTTTGTCATGTACATTGGTTTCCATGGACACAACCCAATGCTTCAGCCAACAGACATTTTCTACATGGGCTAGATGTACAGAGCCTGTGGCCTTTGAGGTGACCTGGTTTGAGAACTCTGCTCCAAGTAAGATAATAACTAATGTTATTCACTCATACCTTCCTTTTGGGAAAATTTTGATTTCAGGAGAAAGGAGCTGAATCAGGGACTGTATTACACATACAGCAGAAGTAAAAACAGTAAAGAAGCATGGTTATAATTATTATGAAATCAATAGAGAGGGAGGGACCAAAATCTGGTTTCTAAAGAAGGATATGCAAGTGTCTAGTATTTCTTGTGTTTAGATAATAAATGCTAAACAATTTACCTGGCCATGTTCTGTTCCTTATAATCTGAAATTCCCTGATGCGGTATTTATGAATTAATAAGAATTGAATGAATGCTCTACATAAGTGTTCCACATTCAAACAGCAAGCCAGACTTACACAATATTATTAACATATAGCTTTATGCTTTTTCTAGTATTTTTTCATCAGCAGTGATTGTACTTTTGCCAAATAATATTGGTTGACATTGATTCAAATTGTTTTAGGATTCTCGCAGATTTGTATTGTAATATTTCTAATTTCTAGGTCCTGTAAGTCTAGTTTGTATGGTTACGTTATAATGAAGGTCCTTGACTGTTTAACTCTCAGTAGTTTTCCTTTTTTTGACTCATGTGATTGACAGATCTTCATTTATTCAAGTAATGTTTCCCATATTAAGAAGACTTTTCCAGGAAAAAGTTACTTCTGTTTCAGTACAATTCAACAACAGCAATGCCCTATCAAATAGAAGTAATACCCACAGTACATTCCAGGATATATGTTCTCAGCTATTCTGTTGGGATTTTATCCAGTTCTTATGGGAAATTTGGAATTTGAAATAAAAAAGAATAACATTTAAATTCATGAGCCATTTATTTCCTTTTATATAGAAATAATATTTATTGAAGAACTGGCAAAAAAAATCTTTAGGACAATCAGTATATTTATTCTGACAATTCAGCTCTCAAGTGTGCAGATTTCTCTCCAATGATAAAATCCTGGGCTTTCTACCAATATTAATCAAAGCATACACTTCTCTTTAGTGAAACTATATGTTCAGTGTAGCTTTATGAGCAAAATAAAAATTCCCCATAGATGCAAGATTATGTTCTGTAAAAAACCCAATTATAACATTCTTCTAATTAAATTAGAAAAATACATATAATTGTTTTCTGAAAAGAAAGTTATATTCACTTTACACATGACAAAACAGATACATATCATGCTTTTATCATTTTTCTAAGACTTCCCTGAGAAAGAGAGCATTTTTTGTTCTCATTTCTAGCAAAAGATTTTCAGTAAATAAGCAAAGCTTTTGTTTTATGAATTCAACATGGTAAGGGGAGGATGGGTACATTAAGCAGCAAAATATTTCAATAGAAATACACAAAATATACATGATGTTAAAATCATTTAAAAATTCATTTGAATAATGCAATTTATTTAATGCTGAGGTGTTTAAAAGAAGATTTTTGCATTATTTTTATGGTTCTGGAATATTTTTTTTGTTTGTCTTATAAAGAGGTTCTCATGAGATAGTGCAAGGACATGTTGGGTTCTCCAAAACTTGAGTTCTAATCTCAGTTCCAACACTCACAGCTCTATGACTTTGACCAGATGATGAAACATCATGATATCTCAGTTTACTCAAATATAAAATGGGGATGATAGCCCACATTTCATGGTGGTTTTGTTAGGAGTAGAGATAATATATGCAAACTGACTAGCAGTGTGCTTGGTACATTAATACATAATGATTCAAGTGATATATCTACAGACATTGAAAAAGGAAAAGGAAAATTAGTGAAACACATTGAATCTTTCTACACATTATATAATTCCTCTGAAAGTTTCCCAAGTGTGATCATTGTAGATCAATGCTATCATTATCTCTCAACATTTTTATAAGTGTGTCTGACACCATTTATCAAAACAGCAGCTTCCTTCTTTTTTCAAATTAACTTTTATTGGAGTATAGTTGCTTCAAAACGTTGTGTTAGTTTCTGCTCTACAGCAAAGTGAATCAGCTATACATGTACATATATCCCCTCTTTTTTGGATTTTCGTCCCATTTAGGTCATGACAGAGCACTGAGTAGAGTTCCCTGTGCTATACAGTGTGTTCTCATTAGTTACCTACTTTATTTATTTTTAAACATCTTTATTGGAGTAAAATTGCTTTACAATATTGTGTTAGTTTCTGCTGTATAACAAAGTGAATCACCTATACATGTACATACATCCCCATATTCCCTCCCTCTTGTGTCTCTCTCCCACCCTCCATATCCCACCCCTCTAGGTGGGCACAAAGCACCGAGCTGATCTCTCTGTGCTATGCAGCTGCTTCCCACTAGCTATTTATTTTACATTTGGTAATGTATATATGTCAATGCCACTCTCTCACTTCATCCCAGCTTCCCCTTCTGCCTCCTCGTGTCCTCAAGTCCATTCCCTATGTCTGTATCTTTATTCCTCTCCTGTCCCTATGTTGTTCAGAACCTTTTTTTAAATTTTAGATTCCATATACATGTGTTACCATATAGTATTTGTTTTTCACTTTATGACTTACTTCACTCTGTATGACAAACTCTAGGTCCATCCACCTCACTACAAATAACTCAATTTCATTTCTTTTTATGGCTGAGTAATATTCCATTGCATATATGTGTCACATCTTCTTTACCCATTCATCTGTCGATGGACACTTAGGTTGCTTCCATGTCCTGGTTATTGTAAATAGTGCTGCAATAAACACTGTGTTAACATGACACTTTTTGAATTATGGTTCTTTCAGGGTATATGCCCAGTTGTGGGAATGCTGGGTCTTATGGTAGTTCCATGTTAAGTTTTTTAAGGAACCTCCATACTGTGCTCCATAGTGGCTGTATCAATTTACATTCCCACCAAGAGTGCAACAGGGTTCCCTTTTCTCCACACCCTCTCCAGCATTTATTGTTTGTAGAATTTTTGATGATAGCCATTCTGACTGGTGTGAGATGATATCACATTGCAGTTTTGATTTGCATTTCTCTAATGACTAGTGATGTTGAGCATACTTTCATGTGTTTGTTGACAATCTGTATATCTTCTTTGGAGAAATGTCTATTTAGGTCTTCTGCCCAGTTTTGGACTGGATTCTTTGGTTTTTTGATATTGAGCTGCATGAGCTGCTTGTATATTTTGGAGATGAATCCTTTGTCAGTTGCTTCATTTGCAAATATTTTCTCCCATTCTGAGGGTTGTCTTTTCATCTTGTTTATGGTTTCTTTGCTATGGAAAGGCTTTTAAGCTTCATTAGGTCCCAGTTGCTTATTTTTGTTTTTATTTCCATTACTTTAGGAGGTGGGTCAAAAAGGACCTTGCTGTGATTTATGTCATAGTGTTCTGCCTATGTTTTCCTCTAAGAGTATTATAGTGTCTGGCCTTACATTTAGGTCTTTAATCCATTTTGAGTTTATTTTTCTATGCAGTGTTAGGGAGTATACTAATTTCATTCTTTTGCATGTTGCTGTCCAGTTTTCCCAGCACCACTTATTGAAGAGGCTGTCTTTTCTCCATTGTATATTCTTGCCTCCTTTATCAAAGATAAGGTGATCATATGTGCGTGGGTTAAGCTCTGGGCTTTCCATCCTGTTCCACTGATGTGTATTTCTGTTTTTGTGCCAGTACCGTACTGTCTTGATTACTGCAGATTTATAATATAGTCTGAAGTCAGGGAGCCTGATTCCTCCAGCTCCATTTTTCTTTCTCAAGATTGCTTTGGCTATTTGGGGTCTTTTATGTTTCCATACAAATTGTGAAATATTTTGTTCTTGTTCTGTGAAAAAAGCCACTGGTAGTTTGATAGGAATTGCACTGAATCTGTAGATTGCTTTTGGTAGTATAGTCATTTTCACAATGTTGATTCTTCCAAACCAAGGCCATGGTATATCTCTCCATCTATTTGTGTCATCTTTCATCAGTGTCTTATACTTTTCTGTATACAGGTCTTTTGTCTCCATAGGTAGGCTGATTCCTAGGTATTTTATTCTTTTTGTTGCAATGGTAAATGGGAGTGTTTCCATAATTTCTCTTTCAGATTTTTCGTTGTTAGTTTATAGGAATGCAAGAGATTTCTGTGCATTAATTTTGTATCCTGCTACTTTACCAAATTCATTGATTAGCTCTAGTAGTTTTCTGGTGGCATCTTCAAGATTCTCTATGTATAGTATCATGTCATCTGAAAACAGTGACAGCTTTACTTCTTCTTTTCTGATATGGATTCCTTTTATTTATTTTTCTTATCTGATTGCTGTGGCTAAAACTTCCAAAACTATGTTGAATAATAGTGGTGAGAGTGGGCAAGCTTGTCTTTTTCCTTAGTAGAAATGGTTTCAGTTTTTCACCATTGAGGACGATGTTGGCTGTGGGTTTGTAATATACGGCCTTTATTATGTTGAGGTAATTCCCCTCTATGCCTACTTTCTGGAAGGTTTTCATCATAAATGGGTGTTGAATTTTGTTGAAAACTTTTTCTGCATCTATTGAGATTATCATATGGTTTTTACCCTTCAATTTGTTAAAATGGTGTATCACATCGACTGATTTGTGTATATTGAAGAATCCTTGCATTCCTGGAATAAACCCCTCTTGATCATGGTGTATGACCTTTTATTTTGCTGTTGGATTCTGTTTGCTAATATTTTGTTGAGGATTTTTGCGTATATGTTCATCAGTGATATTGGCCTGTAGTTTTCCATTTTTGTGGCATCTTTGTCTGGTTTTGGTATCAGGGTGATGGTGGCCTTGTAAAATAAGTTTGGGAGTGTTCGTCCCTCTGCTATATTTTGGAGCAGTTTGAGAAGGATAAGTGTTAGCTCTTCTCTAAATGTTTGACAGATTTCACCGGTGAAGCCATCTGGTCCTGGGCTTTTGTTTGTTGGAAGATTTTTAATCACAGTTTCAATTTCAGTGCTTGTGATTGGCCTGTTCATATTTTCTGTTTCTTCCTGATTCAGTCTCATGGTTGTGCATTTCTAAGAATTTGTCCATTTCTTCCAGGTTGTCCATTTTATTGGCATAGAGTTGCTTGTAGTAATCTCTTATGATCCTTTGTATTTCTTCAGAGTCAGTTGTTACTTCTCCTTTTTCATTGCTAATTCTGTTGATTTGAGTCTTCAGTTGTTATATATTCTTCTTGGATTGATCCCTTGATCATTATGTAGTGTCCTTCTCTGTCTCTTGTAATAGTCTTTATTTTAAAGTGTATTTTGTCTGATATGAGAATTGCTACTCCAGGTTTCTTTTGATTTCCATTTGCATGGAATATCTTTTTCCATACCCTCATTTTCAGTCTGTATATGTCCCTAGGTCTGAAGTGGGTCTCTTGTAGACAGCATGTATATGGGTCTTGTTTTTGTATCCATTCAGCCAGTCTATGTTTTTTGGTTGGAGCATTTAGTCCATTTACATTTAAGGTAATTATCAATATGTATGTTCCTATTACCATTTTCTTAATTGTTTTGGGTTTGTTATTGTAGGTGTTTTCCTTCTCTTGTGTTTCCTGCCTAGAGAAGTTCCTTTATCATTTGTTGTAAAGCTGGTTTGGTGGTGCTGAATTCTCTTAGCTTTTGCTTGTCTGTAAAGGTTTTAATTTCTCCGTCAAATATGAATGAGATCCTTACTGAGTAATTTTGTTTCTAGGTTTTTCCCTTTCATCACTTTAAATATGTCCTGCTACTCCCTTCTGGCTTGCAGAGTTTCTGCTGAAAGAATAGCTGTTAACCTTATGAGGATTCCCTTATATGTTATTTGGTGTCTTTCCCTCATTGCTTTTAATATGTTTTCTTTGTATTTAATTTTTGATAGAGTGATTAATATGTGTCTTGGCGCGTTTCTCCTTGTTTTTATCCTGTATGGGACTCTCTGTGCTTCCTGGACTTGATTGACTATTTCCTTTCCCATATTAGGGAACTTTTCGACTATCATCTCTTCAAATATTTTCTCAGTCCCTTTCTTTTTCTCTTCTTCTTCTGGTACCCCTATAGTTCAAATATTGGTGCGTTTAATGTTGTTCCAGAGGTCTCTGAGACTGTCCTCAGTTCTTTTCATTCTTTTTTCTTTATTATGCTCTCCAGTACTTATTTCCACTATTTTATCTTCCAGGTCACTTATCTGTTTTTCTGCCTCAGTTATTCTACTACTGATTCCTTCTAGAGAATTTTAAATTTCATTTATTGTGTTGTTCATCATTCTTTGTTTGCTCTTTAGTTCTTCAAGGTCCTTGTTAAATATTTCTTGTATTTTCTCCATTCTGTTTCCAACATTTTGGATCATCTTTACTATCATTATTCTGAGTTCTTTTTCAGCTAGGCGGCCTATTTCCTCTTCATTTGTTTGGTCTGGTGTGTTTTTACCTTACTCCTTCATCTGCTGCATATTTCTCTGTCTTCTCATTTTGCTTACCTTACTGTGTTTGGGGTCTCCTTTTTGCAGGCTGCAGGTTCGTAGTTCCCATTGTTTTTGGTGTCTGCCCCCAGTGGGTAACATTAGTTCAGTGAGTTGTGTAACCTTCCTGGTGGAGGCGACTGGTGCCTGTGTTCTGGTGGGTGAGGCTGGATCTTGTCTTTCTGGTGGGCAGGACCATGTCCAGTGGTGTGTTTTGGGGTGTCTGTAACATTATTATGATTTTAGGCAGCCTCTCTGCTAATGGTTGGGGTTGTGTTCCTGTCTTGCTAGTTGTTTGGCATAGGGTGTCCAGCACTTTAGCTTGCTGGTGGTTGAGTGTAGCTGGGTCTTATCATTGAGACGGAGATCTTTGTGAGAGCTCTAGCCAATTGATATTACTTGGGGCCGGGAGGTCTCTCATGGTCCAATGTCCTGAACTTGGCTCTCCCATCTCAGAGGCTCAGGCCTGACACCCAGCCAGAGCACCAAGACCCTGTCAGCCACATGGCTCAGAAGAGAAGGGATAAAGAAATGAAAGAAAGAAAAAGAAAAGAAAAGTTATTAAAATAAAAAATGTAAAATAATATTATTAAAATAAAAATTTTTTAAGTAATTAAAGAAAAAGAAGAGCAACCAAACCAATAAACTAATCTACCAATGATAACCAGCGCTAAAAACTATATAAGATAAACATAAAAATCAGTAACTAGTCTGTCACATACATCAAACCCCAAGTCTACAGTTGCTCCCAAAGTCTACCGCCTGAATTTTGGGTTGATTCGTTGTCTATTCATGTGTTCCACAGATGCAGGGTACATCAAGTTGATTGTGGAGATTTAATCTGCTGCTCCTGAGGCTGCTGGGAGAGATTTTCCTTTCTCTTCTTTGTTCGCACAGCTCCCAGGGTTCAGCTTTGGATTTGGCCCTGCCTCTGCGTGTAGGTCGCCCTCTGACATCTGTTTTTCACCCTGACAGGAGGCAGTTAAAGGAGTGGATGATTGGTGGCTCTGGTTCACTCACACCAGGCGGAGGGAGGGGTATGGAATGAGGGGCACACCTGCGGCGGCAGAGGCCGGCATGACGTTGCACCAGCCTGAGGTGCGCCGTGCGTTCTCCCAGGAAGTTGTCCCTGGATCACGGGACCTTGGCAGTGGCGGGCTGCACAGACTCCCGGGAGAGGAGGTGTGGAGAGTGATCTGTGCTTGCACACAGGCTTCTTGGTGGCGGCAGCAGCATCCTTAGTGTTTCATGCCCATCTCTGGTGTCCGTGCTGATAGCCGCAGCTCGTGCCTGTCTCTGGAGTTCATTTAGGTGCGTTTAGGTGGTGCTCTGAATCCCCTCTCCTCAACCCCGAAACAATGGTCTCTTGCCTCTTAGGAAGGTCCAGACTTTTTCTCAGACTCCCTCCTGGCTAGCTGTGGCACACTAGCCCCCTTCAGACCGTGTTCATGCAGCCAGTCCCAGTCCTCTCCCTGGGATCCACCGAAGCCCGAGCCTCAGCTCCCAGCCCCTGCCCGCCCCGGCGGCTGAGCAGACAAGCCTCTCCGGCAGGTGAGTGCTGGTCGGCACCGATCCTCTGTGTGCGAATCTCTCTGCTTTGCCCTCTGCACCCCTGTTGCTGTGTTCTCCTCTGTGGCTCCAAAGCTTCCCCCCCCCACCCACCCCCTGTCTCCACCAGTGAAGGGGCTTCCTAGTGTGTGGAAACCGTTCCTCCTTCACAGCTCCCTCCCAGAGGTGTAAGTCCCATCTGTATTCTTTTGTCTCTGTTTTTTCTTTTTTCATTTGCCCTACCCAGGTACGTGGGGAGTTTCTTGCCTTTTGGGAAGTCTATGGTCTCCTGCCAGAGTTCAGTAGGTGTTCTGTAGGAGTTGTTCCACATGTAGATGTGTTTTTGATGTATTTGTGGGGAGGAAGGTGATCTCCACGTCTTACTCATCTGCCATCTTGAAGGTCCTCTAGTTACCTATTTTATACATAGTAGTGTATATATGTCAATCCCAATCTCCCAGTCTCCTAGTTCATCCACCCCGCCCCCTTGGTATCCATACATTTGTTCTCTGTGTCTGTGTCTCTATTTCTGCTTTGCAAATAAGTTCATCTGTATCATTTGTCTAGATTCCACATATAAGCAATATTATACAATATTTGTTTTTCTCTTTCTGACTTACTTCATTCTGTATGACAGTCTCTAAGTCCATTCATATCTCTGCAAATGGCACAATTTCATTCCTTTTTATGGCTGAGTAATATTCCATTGCATATATGTACCATATCTTCTTTATCCATTCCTCTGTTAATGGACATTTAGGTTGCTTCCATGTCCTGGCTCTTGTAAATAGTGAGCAGCTTCCTTCTGGGGCCTTTAATGGTCATAAAATTCATTCAAAACCAAGGGGAGTACTAATGTGTTTCTTTTCCCCCTAGAATGATTGTCATTTATTGTGTAGAAATAAAGAAGTTCAGGGAAAGACAAATGCACACAGTAGGGACCCAAAGGGTCATTGGCACATTTCAAATGATCTAAGACATCTTGGATTAAGAGAAATAATTAGCCATTAATTCAGCCTTCAGACTATGCTTTTCTCTAGGTAATAAACTTAAGAGATCAAAGAATTAAAATGGCATTATCTTTTGCCCAATGAGAAGATATGTGTTGTACTGAAAATTGTTTAAAAGGCAAAACAATAAAATCAAATGTTTATACAAGTAAATACTAAATACTATTTCTGTGATTTTCAAAAGTTACTCAAGTTCTCTGAGCCCTTGTTTATTCACCTCTAAAGCAAAGGTGTAATACTTTACTGGGTTATTGTGAGGATTAATAAAATAACATGTGAGATGCTTATTTCCATGTTTGACACCTAGTAGGGCATAAAAGTCTTGCTTCCATTTTCTTCTTTCTTCCCTCATTTGTATAATACCTTGGGGAAAACTATCAGTTTGCACCTTTCAATCAGTTGATTGAAATATGTTTCCATGTGAGATTTTATCTGGAGTATTACTTGGTTCTCACCATTACTCTGTTAGGAAAACCATCATTTCTCTTCCTGATTGTTAATAGTAGAATCTATAATTTCTTTCATCATTTTTTCAGTCACATTTTTATATTTCAAAATGATAATTCTGCACTTGAAATTTGAATTAAACAAATTCAAACGTTCTTATGCTACCATTTTAAGTGTTCTTATGCTACCACTTTAAAAAGTAAAGAATGGCATTAGAACTCTCCTGAAGAAATTGCTACACACAAAATCCTTGGCAGGTAAATGTCACAGAAAGCATTTCTGACATTCCAGCTTCAAAAAATCATAAAAATATCTTTGAAATAAAAATGAAGGAGGCATTCAGCAAAAGAAATAAAGACAGGAAAATTGAAGAAATAGGAGAGAGAAAAATAGATTATATTATATATAATGATACAATATTTTACATAGTTATATTATATTTTACAATTATGTTTTTTAAATTTTGAAGGAAGAATTTATATATCTGAAAAATGGAATGGAAAATAAATTTTAGAGCTAGATACAACATATAGCTCAATTAGAAGAAAATTAATTGCAAGACTTAAATTGATGACATCAAATGGAAACAAGTTTAGTCATTTACAAACTTCTTTCCTGAGACTCTGTGGTCTTAGTCTTAAGGAACAAAATTAGTCATATGAGTGTACATTCATACTTAAACTATAAAGACCCATTTAGAGCTTTTAATCTAAAAAAGCATACAACATTGACCACTCTAAAATTTTTAAACTGTGTTCATTGAGTTATAAATGGCAATGTAAATTGCTTTGTTATATAGTAGAAATGCTATTAACCATAACAAAATAACCATTTCACATTAGGAAAGTCACATTAAGTTGAAATGTTGTCTCCTGTTGCCCATTGTACATTATAACATTAAGTGAGAACTACTTGAAGGCTAATTGATGATACATATTGGGGAAGACACTGTGATAGGAAATAAAATCTCATGAAATCGAAACAGCAATGCTAGTGTTGCCCCAAATCTCCATTTTACCAAATGAGATCCAGAGGAGTGTTTGAAAGTTAACCTTTAAAATTCAAGAACAGATTGGTATTTAATATGGGTGAGTTATTGTTAAAAGATATAAAAGAAGAGTTCTTTATATTAGCATCAGTCAGGGTCCCAGAAGAATCAGATAGTTTGTTTAAATGGAGAGAATTTAATAAAGGGGCAACCTACATAAGAGTGGACATGGCTAAATAAAAAGAAATAAAGAGTTGTTGATACTCCCAGGAATTACCAACTTTGGCCTCTCTTAACATCCCTGGGACTAGACCATCAAGGGGAGGAAAAAAAGTTACCATTTCTCCAGTGAAATCAGCAACCATGAAAGAGGGGCTACCCTGCCCCTATGATCACAGAGAAAGGTAGTGTATCCAGAGAAGCTCCACCAGACAAGGCAAAAAATGCCCTGAGCGCTTTCCTCTCTTACTCTCCCACAGGTGCCATGCATTGGTCAAACCCCATCTAAAGTCAGCCAGCAAGGGAGCCCACACGTACAGCCTCCCAGGCACAGAGAAGGGAGAATACAAGTGGAAAATTTGTCAGGGGAGAGGGAAAAAAGGAAAAGAAGCAACATGACAGCATCACTATTGAAAACAGGCTTTAACATTGGATTATGCAATTGTCTTAATGCATCTTTCTCATTCATACATTCCGTTAAATCTTGGTAAGTTTATTGAGTACCTAAAGAAGGAAAGACACTGGGCCTTGATTTCATGTCATAGCAAAGAATTTACATTAACAGTTAAAGGTCTTGATTTGTTTAACATGGATACTATATTTGATTATATCACTAACAGTATTTGCACATAGGGTAAGGGATTATTCAATGAACAAGCATTTAGTGGGATTTTGTAGGGATCTATAGGACATGAATATAATGACAACAATAATAAAATATAGGATTTATTTCTGTAGATATAATCTATGTAACACGTTTTATGCACATGTATTAGTATTAAGTTTTGACATTTTTATGTTCTAAGAAGTAGGAAAAGGCTTCTCTGGTGGCGCCATGATTAAGAATCTGCCTGCCTATGCAGAGGACATGGGTTCGAGCCCTGGTCTGGGAAGATCCCACGTGCCGCGGAGCAACTAAGCCTATGAGCCACAACTACTGAGCCTGTGCTCTAGAGCCCACGAGCCACAACTACTGAAGCTCATGTGCCTAGAGCCCATGCTCTGCAACAGAGAAGCCGCTGCAGTGAGAAGCCCACGCACCACAACGAGGAGTAGCCCCTGCTCGCTGCAGCTAAATGAAAGCCCATGCATAGCAACAAAGACCCAACGCAGCCAAAAATAAATAAATAAATTTATTTTAAAAAAAAGAAGTAGGAAAAATAAAAAGGAGTACAAATTTTAGGGTAGTTGCATACTTGAGACTAGAAATGAGACTAGAGATATTTAATAACTTATGTGCAGTAGGTACTGTGTGCAAGTCCCATTTAAAGATTTTACGTCAAGGGTGGAACTTGCAATAGCCAAGACATGGAAGCAACCTAAATGTCCATTGACAGACAAAAGGATAAAGAAGATGTGGTACATATATACAATGGAATATTACTCAGCCATAAAAAAAAATGAAATAATGTCATCTGCAGCAACATGGATGGGCCTAGAGATTGTCATACTAAGAGAAGTAAGTCATGCCAAGAAAGACAAATATCATATGATATCACTTATATGTGGAATCTAAAAAAAAAGATATAAATGAACTTATTTACAAAACAGAAACAGACTCACAGACTCACAAACTTATGGTTACCAAAGGGGAAATGTGGTGGGGAGGGATAAATTAGGAGGTTGAGATTAACATGTATACACTACTATATTTAAAATAGATAATCAACAAGGACCTACTGTATAGCAGAGGGAACTCTACTCAATACTCTGTAATAATGTATATGGGAAAAGAATCTGAGAAAGAATAGATATATGTATATGTATAACTGAACCACTTTGCTGTACACCTGAAACTAACACAAAATTGTAAGTCAACTATACCCCAATATAAAATAAATATTAAATTTAAAAAATTAAAAACAACATAATAACTGGAAAGTGAGAAATCTATAAAAGCTCCAGAAGCATGGTTTGATGTATAACTTACAGAGAATCCCTGAAAAGAAAATGAATTGATCCCCAGGGCACATGCGGAGATAATGTTCTCAAACTAGCATATGTGCTGTTCTGCTGCGTGTTGCTGTGGAAAATGATTCAGGATATATTGGAGTAAAAAAATCTGCAAGGAAAAGGAAATGTCAAGATCTCTGAGACAACATCAAATGGTATAAAACATGGGCAACTGGAGGCACATATGGTAAAGAAACAGACAAAGGGACAAAATAAAGATTTAAAGATATAATGGCCAAGAATTTTCCAAGATTTATGAAAGATATCAACCAATGGATCCTAGAAAATCAGCAAAATGAAAGCAGAATAGATCTATAGATCTGTAATTTTAACATATACTCAATATATATATTCAGAATATATATACATATATATTTAAAGGCTATTTCTTAATTTAAAACATATGTAGTAATAATACATTGTGAAGTTTATTACACATAAAAATAAAATATAGGACAACACGAACACAAAAGACAAGAAGAAAGGGAAGTGAAAGCATGCTGGTATAAAAATAACTCAAAGTTTAGAATTTGTATTTCATAATGTATGCTTTAGAAATATGACATAGTTCAGGTAGAACGAGCCAAATCCAAATATCAATTAAGATTCTAAATCAGTCTTTGTTCACTGAATTATATCAAAGTATATGAGAAAATGTAATCATTCCTTGAAAATTTACTATGTACCAGGTATACTAACTGAATACCTAAATGTACTATCTCAGTTAATTTCCACAACTCCACAATGAAAAACCGGAGTACCGAAGTTATATAGCTAATTACTTGGAGAGCCAGAATTTAGACCTAGATAGTTTAATTTCAGACCACGTACTTATAACCACTGTGATGTGCTGCTTCCTACATCTACATAACATTTTTTTTCATGAGCAAAAACTGGATTAGCCCAAATGTATTGCCAATGTAAAACCATATGGTATTAGACAACTTTGATTATCTGCCTAATCAGGCTCTGAGCAGTTTGTTTACTATTTACTATGTGTGTGGGTAGATTACCCATGAATATATAGAACTCTTCAGCCCAGGGGAAAATGTGATCATATTAGTCATAATAAACAAAATTTATGTTCTTATTCCTGCTCATTGTTTCAAGCCCTCTAGCTCTTCCTTAAGTCGTTTTTTGGTTTCTCCAGGGCATGTTTCACATGTGCTCCCAGATTTGACATTTGCCTTTTTTTCCTCCCCGATGGGGATCTCCCCAGCCATGCCTGCAATGGAGGATCCTGCTATCTGGGATGCCGTGTGAGCCACGTCACTGTGGCCACTGTTCCTGGTGCTCGCTTATGTCCAGAACCCAGATGGCCATGCCAAGGCCACTGTCGTCCAACATCTCTAAAGCCATGCTGGTGCCTACTGTTCCTGTTAGTGCCCATCTTTGCTGTGGAACCTGGAAAGTTGGGTACCTCTGGAGCCTCCACTGTCTGGAGGGCCCCTCTGCCCAGGCACAGCTGAGCCCTGGAGTCAGGCCAAGTGACCCTGATCTCACAGTGCTGTTTGCCTAGTTGTTCTCCTTCCATGGGCATTATTCAGTGCAAGCATTCTCAGCCCTGCCTGGCATCAGAGCTACCTGGAGCACATAGAAAAATAGCAATGCTTGACATGGGCCCTGAGCTTCTGGATTAATATGCCCAGGTCCCAGGTGAGTCTGGGTTTGAAGAATCTTTGAGTTAGAAGGCTATCAAAACAACCTGCCTTCCTTCACAGTGTGCAACAGGGAGGGCACCCACTGAATAAAGTATCTCATTTATGAGGCACTCTTCCTTGCCTATTTGTTGGACAGGACACATCAATCAGAGGACAAATTTGTGCTCAGCAGCAGGACAGTAGTGATTCTACATCTAGTGAGATTAGTACTATGAACACAGTGGACCCAACTACCCACAGACGCCTTGATAGTTCTAAGGTGTGTAATCAGCAGATTTCTCTCTCATCAGGTTATAGAACTTTGATATTGGCAGAATCTCCTAAGCCCATCGTGCTATTTGTGGATAAACAATGTAAAGGCACTCAATGCAGATAAATAGAAAGTGAATGGGTCTTTGGGGAAAAGCAATTGTTTCACAGAGACTCATTTTCTCACAGAAGAACCAAAACGCACTGAAAATATTTGCTCTGGCCCTGCAAGTAAGGATATTTAATTAGCTCTTTAAATGCCCTGTTTGTCCACCTCTGCTGGAATCAAGTTTTATAAAATTTATTTTAACTTTAATGGAATAGCATTGTGTTATTATATTGTTCCTCTTTTAACAACTAAATAAAATCAGTAACCAATTAGTGGAAAGAATATCTTGTACCACATTCTTCACTCCATTTTAACTATTGAGCCAAAGACAGCAGTCCATTGTGTCAGAATTCCCATCAGTTGTTGTCTTTCTAGCTTCCAAGGGGTCTCATTAACTACAATGTTTATATAAAATATAAGGAAAATATTATTTTGAGTTCTGCTGAACAGTTCCATTTTTATTTATTCTACAGCAGAGACCCTCTGTTCAAGATTGGATATTCTCTAGTAAAAACTGAACAGTTAGGGAAGTGATTTGATTCTTTCACCAGTAACACAAAAAGGATAGATAATGACGTCAGAATTCTAGGTTGGAGAGAAGAGGAGGATGGGTAAGCTGTGCCATTTATATGGGTAAGACTATGGTAGAGCTAGCACTGGACCAGAGAGCAAATAAACACACTTAGAATCTCTCCCAGAAGACAACCCAGGTGCTGTGATAGTCATCAGCTAATTCAGAAAGTCAGGATTTTTCCTTTGCATTAATGTTGCATGAAGGACTGTACCAATAGAAGAATATGAGTACTTGATTTCTTTACTCCATAAGAAATCTCGTGGAAGTACCTTTTGCTTCTTAAACCAAATCTATGAGGCTGAGACGGTTATGAGGTAATGCCAGGTCAACATTTGATTCCTTGCTAACTTGGAACATTAATTGTGCCAACGGAATCAAAGAAAGTGCTGTGATGGATTGTTTCATAAATCAGAATTTAGTTCAGTCAAAAGTAGAATCCTCTTTCTAGTACTCGACTGTTAGTAACATTGAAGCACAGACTGTCTTAAAACACCAGCAAAACCCCCCAAAAATCTGAATCATCCATTATATACATGGTTCAATCCAGCACAATTTGCTATAAAGTAAGTCCAGTTTCTTGTTAACTGCTTGTAGAGTAAAGAAGGTCAAAAATACCTTTTTGCTACTCTCAAGTTATCGGTATTTTTATCCATACAATGTATGAATGAACAAGTGAGTGACTGATTGAATGTGTGTGTGTGTGTGTGTGTGTGTGTGTGTGTGTGTGTGTGTGTGTG
>NW_020172591.1:5395258-5525512 GCF_003031525.2 Neophocaena asiaeorientalis asiaeorientalis
TGTGTGTGTGTGTGTGTGTGTGTGTGTGTGTGTGTGTGTGTGTGTGTGTGATTGTATTCAGAAAGGAAGGCAGGTCCCAAAGCACAGGTTCAAGACAAAACTCATTTGGTTTTTTCATTTGAGAAGGACACAGAAAAGACTCATACTTGTCTGCCCCATTTTCTGGGCATGGGAAAGTTTTGGCTAGTTAGAGTGTTTCATTAGACAATTTATTTTTTATAAAAGTTTTATATTGTATTACCTAGGATTTCTCCAATTTTAAGCTGAGGACAGGAATTGTTTTCATGAAATGGCAAAAAAATACCTACTAATTAAAAACTGACAGCTTGATGGATGAGAGGCTGCCCAAGGTCAGAACTCATTACTCCCTATCCTTTGGCTCCGTTTCTCAATGATCAAGACCTTTCAATTGCCGAGAATTTGGACAGGCACTAGACGCACTCCATGCCTCTAGTGAAGGACAAATACAGGGCTATCTACTGAAGTAAGGTCAAGTATTTCATAATACAAGGATTTGGGCGGAGGCAGGGTAAGTTTTCTATTGATGTGTAACAAATTACTGCCAATGTAATGGCTTAAAACAACACACATTTATTATCTCATAGGTTTCCTTGAGTCAGGAGTCTGAGTACCCTTAGCTGGATTCTCTGCTTCAGGGTCTCACTACCTGAAGTCAAGATGTGAGGTAGGGTTGCATTCTCATCTGGGGCACTACTGGAAAAGAGCTACCTCCAGGCTGCCCCAGATGGTTAGCAGAATTCATCCCTTTGCCGCTTTAGGACTGAGGCCCCTGCTTTTTTTTTTTTTTTTTTTTCTGTCTGTTTTTTAGGAGCCCCTTTCGATTTTTTCCACAGGCCCTCAGAACATGGCAGCTTACTTACTCAAAGCCAGCAAGGGGAGCCTCTCTACCTAGTCCGCTAAGAGGAAGTCTTATATAATGTGACTCAATCCAGGGAAGAATGACATCTCATCACTTTTGCCATATTCTGTTGGTTAGAAGCAAGTCACAGGACCCGCCCACACTCAAGTCGAGGAGATCATACGAGGGTATGACTCACTGGGGGTCAGTTTAGGTGTGTCTGCCACAAGAAGCAATGAACACACTGACAGAACCAAAAGATGTGCATCGTGCTCCCATGGAAAGTGAATGGACACATAGGTATGGTAACTCTTTTCCCTTTTAGAGAACACAACCTAAATCATGTTTCCTCTAATACTTTACCCAGCTGAATGCTCTGTGTACAGCTTCTCTCTTGCTCTAAATTGCAGGCAATGACTCAGAAGCTTAACTGTAAATTAACTGTGCCAGACGGTAGGTGCTCCCTACCAGATGCTGTTGTATTGTAGCAATACCAAATACCCAACTGCACGTGAGAAACCATTTCTCTTTATGGTAGATAGACTTCATTTATAGTTTGAAACATTTCCATACCCCACTAGCCACCCATACCAAAACAAACAAACAAAAACCAAAAAAAGCAAAGAAAAAATAAACCCCTAATGTTTGAGAAGTCCAGTGTATGTAGAAGTCTGAAATTTGTCATTTTAAGAGGATGAAAATTCTTACTTTATCTTGGGAGCACACTGTACATATGATCAGCCTTTCTATCAATATGTGTTATTGACCTCTGAAAAGAGAATCTCTTCATCAGGCTATGGCTGGGGAGACTACCCTATGTTGAGAAATCATTTGGTGTCATCAGAAGGCTCTGTGTTCTACCACCAGTGTAGCCTCAGTATCTAAAAGGTCAATAAACATTTCTGTGACTTATCAATGTGATATAATGAAATCCTTTCCAGGATTCTGAAATGTACCTTCAATGTTACCATGTTTAAATATAATTGTGGATAATCAGAAGAGTTCATTCTTATCTTTGAGGAGTTCAAAATAATTAAAAATCAGAAAATATACTCAGAGAAAGAATTTTTAAATGGCATAAGAAGAGGGAATTAATAGTTGACTCTTACTGCCAAATCACGGGGCTATGATGGCTTGGTTATAATACTGCCTAAGGGGGTAACACGTAACTTTTTAAAATTGCCTTTAATCCACTACCTTATGGAATTGGAAGGATTTAATTTGCAGATTAATAAAGAAGAAAACTTCTCTGTTGGTTTGCACCTGTAGCATGACTTTATTTTTGCTTTTGTTTTTGTTTGAATGTTTTTAACTTTCACAATGAAAAATATTCTGACTCACAAGTAAGTTGTAAATATAGTACAAAGAATTTCTGTATAAACTTCATCAAGGTTACTCAAATATTAATATCTTGTATAATTATCAATATGAGGACATTAATATTGATACAATAATATTAGCTGATCTAGAGACTTCATTCAGAGTTTTCTAATAGTTCCACTAATGTGTTATTTCTGGTCTAAGATCTAATCTATGTCCACCATTGCATTTATGTGTCATGTCTCATTTGCCTCTTTTAATCTGGAACAATTCCTCAGTCTTTCCTTATCTTTCATGACGTGTCTTTCATACTCATATATGAAGGATACTAGCCAGGTTTTTTAAAAATAGAATGTCCCTCAATATAAATTTATCAGCCATTTCATCATTATAAAATTCAGGTTTTTCATTTTTGCCAAAGTCCCACAGAAGTGATGTTATGTCTTTCTTGGTGCATTCTATCAGGAGAACATAATGTTTGTTCTATTACTGGTGATACTAACTATAATCACTTAGGGTTGTGCATTAGTTTGCTAGAGCTGCTGTTACCAAATACAAAATCAACTATACTCCAATATAAAATAAAATAAAATAAAGGATAGGACTTGAACTGGTGTCATTAAAGTTAGGAAGCAGCCATACAGGCAGAAAGGAGCAAAGGAATAACAGCATACTAAAATTAATAAAATTATTAATAATAATATTAGACAAATCCATTCTGTTTTAACATTTTCCTTATAATATATAATTTCAAGTTACAGATAACTCTGTGAGGCAAAAGTAGTTGATGCTAATGATCAGATCAGAAAATGAGTAAGATAAATAATTTTTAAAAGTAAAAATATGATTTTGCTTAAATACTGGAATTTTTATTGAATTAATAAATTTCATCACATAAATTTTTGAAAATATACCTGATTGAAATTTAACTATAGTATCTCCTTTTTCTGTATATTCTTCCCTCAACATGCTACATTTCCCACCATTTATAAACACTTTTACTAAAATAAATGTTAATATTCTTTTGCATAAATTTCACCCACAAGTACAACTACAAGAAATAAGTTAGCATGTTGTATAGTACTTAAAACGGCTGAATCATCTATGGGTATAGCCATAAGGAATCATTCAGAATATATTGGTAGATAAAAGGTTTAGGCAAGTCTTATTCTTAATAATAACTCATTTTTTATTCTAGCTGGACTCACAGATTTTGTGCTTTTTAAACCAATTATTGGCATTTTTGAAGGGGAGCAGTGTTCCTTTCATTTCCGTTTTTACAACTTTGAAAAGAATATTATGACTAATGACCAATTTCAGGTGAACCACCTGGCAAATGTTGCATTAATGGTTAAGAGTGGAATAGAGACATTAGGTCTCAAGGCATCGTGCCACAATCTTCAGATCACTCAACACTCTAGTCATATTAAATCTTAATTTTTCCCAGTTTTTCATGTGGGACATTTGATTTCTGTTTAATTATTTTGCTGTCTGAAGTGTTTTCTGGGCATTTTGCCCAGTTGGTTTTATTTTTACACATTTATTTGTACTCAGTATCAGATTTAATTTTGGAGATACATATTTGAGATTTTTACATTTATAATCACTATTGGTGGTATAATTTAAAAAATCTCTGAAAAAGTGAAATACAAATCATATGGTTTGCTCTTCACCAGAGTATTATTTTCAAATGTCAAACCATTGTAAATAAAGTCAGAGAAACAATATAATGAAATAATCAACTGCTGAATTTAGATGGGAATAAGATTTAAAAATTTAAAATCTCACAGTTAAATTTTATTTGCATAATAAACAAAGTTACACAGAAACTAGTTTTATTCATATTTATGTATTTATTACCATATTATTTGCATTTGTGTATTTTGCTTATGCAAATCTAAAGCTAAATAATTGAGACTGGCTTCCTATTTTTCTTCAATATTTTCAGAAAATATTTTCAAATATTTTCTTCAATATTTAAGGTTTTGTTATCTATGTTAATCTTAGTCTTCCAGTAAGAGGACCATGAGACAAGGATTTGAGTGCAAGTATTCTTTTTTAGAAAGTGTATGGAACACTGGTGGCCTCCAGAAGGGCTCACACCAGTGAGTACTCCCCAGAACTACCACCACCAGTGTCTTTGTCCCCACAGTGAGCCACAGCTGGCCCCTGCCTCCCCAGGAGACCCTCCAAGACCAGCAGGTAGGTCTTGCCCAAGCTCCTATGGAGAACTGCTTCTTCCCTTGGTCGCAGTGCACACAAGACCTTGTGTGTACCCTACAAGAGTAGAGTTTCTGTTTCCCCTAGTCCTGTGGAGTTCCTGCAATCAAGCCCCACTGGCCTTCAAAGCCAAATGCTCTGGGGGGCTTCTCCTCCCGATGCCAGACCCTCAGGCTGGGGAGATTGACATGGGACTCAGAGCTCTCATTCCTGTGGGGAAACCTCTGCAATATAATTATTTTCCAGTTTGTGGGTTGCCCACCTGGTGGGTATGGGATTTGATTTTATAGTGACTACACCCCTCCTACCATCTCATTGTGGCTTCTTCTTTGTCTTTGGATGTATAATATCTTTTATGGTGAGTTGAAGTGTTTTTCATTAATGGTTGTTCAGCAGTTGTGATTTTGGTGTTTTTGCGAGAAGAGGTGAGCTCACGTCATTCTACTCCACCATCTTGTCTCTCCCCCCTCTCCTCCCTATTTTTTTAATTGATGGAAGTATAATTACGATTTCAAATTAAAAATAAAATTTTATTGTATTTTTAAAACTTTAAACATACACATTTAGAATTATGTCTTCTTAGTGAAATATCCCTTTTACCATTATGCAGTGTTCCTCAGTATCTTTAGTCATACACTGTTTTGAAGTCTATTTTATCCGATATTCATATATCTCTCCCACCTCCTTATGCTTACTGTTTACATGGTGTATCTTTTCCCATCCATTCATTTTCAACCTAACTATGTCATTATATGTAAAGTGTTCCCTTGTAGGCAACATGGAGTTGGTTCTTGCTTTCTTATCCACTCTATCAATCTCTGCCATTCAATGGATATTGTAGGATTTATACCTACCATTTTATTATTTGTGTTTTGTTCATCCATTTGCCTTCTCCTGCCTTTGTTTGAATTATTTGAGCACTTTTAGTATTCTATTTTAATTTACTTATTCCATTTTATCTATTTTTTGGTTATTCTAGAAATTATCATATATGTATGAAAGATATATATATATATATCTTTAATAGTTCATTTTGAATTAATATTGCATCACTTCTTGTAAAAGTTAGAAACTTTGTATCTCTCTCAGTCCCTTACATTCATCCACCCTTTGTAGCTGTTTTGTGTTATAGCTGTCATACAAATTACAGCTTCCTACACTGAAACCCACAAGGCAATGTTATAATTTTTGTTTTAAATAGTCATACCTGTTTTTGAAGTATTAAGATGAAAATTTTATCTTATATTTATTCAGATATTTACAATTTCTCATGTACTTTCCTCATTCTCAAGGTACAAGTTTCCTATAGATATAATTTCCTATAGGCTGACAAACTTCTTTTAACTGTTCTTCTGCACTAGGACTACTGGTGAAAAATTCTTGTATATGTCCATTATTTGAAAATGTCTTTATGTTACCTTCATTCCTGAAGGATAATTTCACCAGATATACAATTCTGAGTTGACTGTTTTTTTCCTTTTAGCACTTTAAGGATGTTGTTTTAGTACAGTTTCTATCCATATAGAAAAAAAGGAAATAATTTTTAACTCTAACATAATACCTTACACAAAAATAAATTTAAATTATTTTGTATGTAAACATAAAAGGTAAAAAACGAGAGAAAGCTTTTAGAAGAAATAATAAAAATACTATATTCATGAACTCAGATTAAGAAAATATTTCATAAACAGAACACAAAACCACTAAATATGAAAGAAAACATAATGTATTTGACTTTATTAAAATTAAAAACTTTTCTCTATTAAGAGACATTAGGAGAGTAAAAAGTAAGCCACAAAATGATAGAAGATAACATATCCATGTATCTCACAAAGGGTTTGCATCTAGAATATATAAAGAATGACTATAAGTAAATATGAAAAAAAGAAAAACAATAGAAAAAAAGTTCAAAAGTCTTGAAGAAATAATAGAAAAAAGATGATATTTAAGTGGCTAGCCAATGTAGCAAACCTAGCTAATCTCTTTAGCCTCTTTAGTGATCAGGAAAATACAAATTAAAATCATAATTCTATATAGTTACATAGCCGCTGGATTGGCTAAAATGTAAAAAAAAAAAAGAAAGAAAGAAAGAAAAAGAGAAAAATTGTCAAGGGCTAATAGGGATGTGGAAGGATGTGGAACAACCAGAACTCTCATACAGTGCTGGTGAGACTACAAATTGATTCAACCACTTTAGAAAACTGACAGTATTTACTAAAGTGAACCCTACACATATCCCATGGACCAGTGTTACTGAATCAAACTTGGGTCCATTCTCCTGCACACAGTAAAGTCAATCTACTGACACTGGGTTGTGGTGAAGGAAAGTGCAGTGTTTATTGCAGGAACCAAACAAGGAGTGTGGGCAGCTAATGCTCTAAAACCTGAACTCTCTGATGGCTTTCAGAGAAAGGTTTTTAAAGACAGGGTTGTGGGGTGCATGATCAGCTTGTGGACATTCTTCTGACTGGTTGATGGTGAGGTAATCGGGAGTCAACATATCATCAACCTTCTGGTTCCAACTAGTCTGGAGTCTATGTGCTTGTAGTCAGCATATAGTTAACTTCTTCCACATTGTGGGGGTTTCAGAATATGCAAAACAGTTGAAGTATATGGCTCAGGATATTATCTGTAGCCCTTGAGGAGGACTTAAAGGTCCTTGACTTTGTTTAATGGCTAAACTCTTATTATTTTGCCTTGTTTGACTGTTTTCCTTTATCTCTGCATTTTCTTATTTCTCTGATTAAATTTGTTCTTTGGAACTTGGGGAAGGCCTAGGAGGCTAAAGTTTTTCTACACACAAGAGATAGGAGGAGGAATTGGAGGGGGTCCTGCTCAGTCATACCAGCAATTCCACTTAGAGGATCACATCCAAAAAATAAGTACATATTTGCATGAAAAGGCATATACTAGAATGTCCATAGTAGCATGATTTATAATAGCCAAAAAACTGGAAACGATCAAAATGTCCATGGATAGAATGGATAAACAAATTGTGATATGTTCACACCAAGAAATAAAATACAGCAATAAGGAAAAAGAACCCTACTGATACATAGAGCAGCATGGATGAATTCTCACAGACACTATGTTGAGGAAGAAAAGTCAGACACAAAAATCTCATTCTGTGACACCAATTATATGAATTAAGAACAGACAAAATTCATCAAATCAATGGTCATTGAATCAGGATAGTTGTTACTTTGGGGGCCACAGAGACTGATGGAGATTGAATGCTCTGATACTGTATTGGTTGATCTGAGTGGTGGTTGCTAAGCTTCTGCTTTTTGATGACTCATTAAATTTAGGATTCACACTATTTTCTGCATGCTTGTGGGTTGTTATACTCAATGATTTTTTAATTAAAAATAAAAGTTGTCAGCATGTAGATGCTATTCGAAACCCTGCTAGTATATTTGAAGAGACAATAGTAAAGTGAGAAATAGAGAAAACCGAGTATAGAATCCTGAAGAGTACCAATATTGATGAGACTCATGAAGGAGATTAAAAGGAGGATGCTGACTAGTAGGAAGGCAGGTTAGTGGTGTCAGTAAACCTCACATGGAGAAAATTATAAGGGATAAGCAAAGGTTAAAATGTTTTATGTTAGAGCGAGATTGAGTAAGAGAAATAAGTGCAGTTTCATTAATATCTGGAGTCAGAGTCCAAATTAGAGTATATCAAGGGAAAATTAAAAGTGAAGGAGTGGAAAAGAGGTGTACTGATGATATGTTTTAGAAATGAATTCATGTGCAAGTTAAAGAAACCCTCAACTTCATTGGTGCAGTAAGTGCTTATTTTTCTTATATAAAAAGAAGCATGATTTTAGGTAACTGCCAATGTCAGATCAGAAGTACAAATACCAGGCTGAAATCTGTACCAAACTCCTTTTGTTACCCATTATAGTTGGAAAGAAAGGTCCACTTCTTTCCCTTTTTATCTGACTCCCCACTCCAAAGGAGACTGGGACAGTGTGTGTTTAGGTAGGCACTTTGCTGCCCCAAGCAACATCAGAGTTCTCTTAGCAAAGAAGAAGTGGGGATTAAAGATGAGAAGGAAACTCATGCTTCTTCTATACACATGTGTATCTTTCATTAGGGAGGCTTCTCTAACTTCTCATTTAGGTGCTGCATCTACCTTGGAGTCCTAAATCTCTTGGTGAATTACAGTCTTTTTCACCATTCATTCATTCATCAAACTAATATTTATTGAGCATCAGTTATGTGCCAGGCACTGTTCTAGGTTCTCTGGATATATTAGAGTCACAAAAGGACAGAGATACCTGCCATCATGGAACTGATTTCTAGCAAGAAGCCAAGTAATATGCTCTAACTAAAAGTCAAATTATGTGCCCTCAGCACACTGATGATGAAAGAATAGGTAAGTGTGTGAAATCGCCATTTGGAAAAGGAGAGGATGGAAAACACACAGAAGTCACTTTTGCAGAGCACACATTAACCCTTGCTAGCTAGTGCCCTAATTCCTTAGAAAGCACTAGTGAATGAAACCTTGAGAATCAGTTGTGGGTACTTTTTCCATTGAAATTGTTACATTTTGACCAACTGCAGTTGGTTGATACATCCTGTCTTTCAATATGTTAATTCAAGATAGCTTCTCTAATTAGTGAGTTTTTATGTAGATTATATATTTAAGCCAGAATTAAAAATTACAACTGCTGTCCTAGAGTGAAAATGAACATAATGAGACACCAGTTCCTAAGAGCACCTGGAATAGGTCTTTGGATCATAGGGTAGTCCCTGAATGACACATAGAGGACGCCTAGAGGGCATGCCTGGTCTAGGCATGAACACTTAGGCAGCTGCTGTCTTTGTTCTGCAGCTCATGCTCTTCTGTATCCTGAGTAAATGTTACACGAAATCTATCAAAAAGAAACAAACAGGGTAGAGGAAAAAAGGTTGGAAAGCATGGGTCCAGGTGGCCAAATGGCTCTTGATTAGCACATAGAATGCTCTCATCTCTAAATGATGATAATATAGTACTATGAATAATCTAGGCAGATATTAATGTGTTTTCAGTGATATACCCATGCTGATGTAGTCACTGATGGAAATTGCCTTGTTCTTAAACTGTTCGGCAATTTAAAGCTCAGTGGCTATAATTCAACAGTAGTTCCATAAAGTGCTTAAAATGCCCTATCATAACATTCAGGTTTCTAAGCCACTATTTTATAGCAGTGTTCCACTAACCTATGATTATATAAATTAGTACTCTCTACATATGAGGTTGAAACCTAGCCTTTGGGGAAATTTGAAATTCATCAAACATTTTGCATCCTGATTATTTTGGCTTTTCATAAGTTTTATCCAGTTTGCATTTAAGACATTAAAAATTCAGGTGTATTACATGGAGGGGGAAAACATGAATTTCAATGAAAAATACTAATGTAAGTGTGAGAAGTGAGACAACTGGCTGTGTGATATTGAAAGATGTTTTGGATCCACCTACAGATGCACTGAGTCTAGGCAGAAAGCAGTATTTCACCAAATCCTCTTGAGGTGTGGAGGTAGGGCTGTAATAGTGCAGAAAGGTGAATTACTTCCTCAGGTCACCTACCTTCATAGCCTTCTCAGAAAGGAAAGCTTGGAAGAGAACACTCTGAAGTTGATGCAGCTGATAATCTTATATGTATGAGTTCACAATAAAATGAGGGAAGAAAAAAATTAACTGTAGGACTAACTGGGAATTTGTAATAGTAGCCATTTTTTTAAAAGGGGGTCAGTCATGAGTCAGTAAGGTTGGGTTGAACCCAAAACCAGTATCAGGAAATTGTTAAAGAAAAATTGTCAAAGAGAAAGGGAGAGAAAGTCATGGGTCCAGGTGGATGAATGATTCTTGATTAGCACATAAAATGTTTTCATCTCTAAATGATGAAAATTCAGTACTATGAATAATTTAGGCAGCTGTTCTTGTATTCTCAATGATCTTCCCACACTTTGTAGCCCCTGCTAGAAATGGCCTTGTTCTTAATGACTCAGCAATTAAAGCTCAGTGATTATGGTTCAGCAGTAGTTCAATAAAGTGCTTAGTGCTTCTGAATAAAATTTCCTAAGAATCTCAGTTTACAGATAAGAGAAACTTTGAAGTAACAAAGTAGAAGAGCACAGTAGCCTGGCACTCTGTTCTTTCAGAGAAGTAAGAATATCAAAGAGAGGAATGGAGTGATAAATTCTAGAATAGTTGGGTAATGAAACGATACCTAAAATCTAGTAATGTATTAATATCTTTTTTAAAAGAGATTGTGTATGTGTGGTGTTATCTATATATAGAACAGATTTGATACAACAAACTTTTTTTACCCAGTATCACATAAGACAGGCAGACGTAAATGGTTTAGAAATTTGTTCTCACCCAGATTCTATAATCACTGAGAAGTAATGACTGGTAGGATGGAGAAACAATATACTCAGAAATCAAAGTACCATCCCACAGAACTTTGATGTATTCAGTACCAAGGTGTTCTCATACTTAGAAATTATTCACTTTAGAAACAATTTAGAAATTGTTATTTAACTTTTTGAATATAGTGAGAATCTCTCGTGTTATTTATAAAAGCCTATAAATTATGATACTATCTAATCCAAATTCTCAAAATCTTTATCATATAAAACAGAGTATTAAATGATATAAAAATACAGAATATAGTACATTTTGTTTAATTTTTAAAATTTGGTTGCTGTTTATACCCCATAGTTATATTCATTACAATGACTGACTTTTATGAAATCTCCGTGATACTGGCTTTTGTTTCTATGTAGTAATCAAACCATGTAGCAATATTCCCAATAAACTGATGTGTAGTTAAAATGGAAGAGAAAAAAAAAATGCCTAATAGACAAATGGATGGCAGGTCTACATTGTCGCTTTTCTGAGGAAGTCAGCATAACTGTTTTTGAGCCACACCCTACATTGTGAATGAGATCTAATTCAACAAAGTTGTTCTTCTCAAGCTTTTACAATCTTCTCCTCACCATCGGTGGACCGTAGAATTTTAGGGCTTACAGCCATTTCCAGGCAGGGTACAATAGGTTGCGACTGGCCAAAGTTCCCAGTGCAACAACTAAAAGTAAGCTGGATGAATTACAGAAATAGTTTGAAAGGCACTAGAATAAAGTAGAAGCAGTGAAGACTAGATGAACTAAAATTCCAGAGAGGGCAGAATCCTTCCAAACTGAGTCATCAATCATTAGACATTTTTCCTGAGGACATAAACTGATTCAAGTGAAACCTGAGACTTTCTGCAGAGGAGAGATCCTCATAATGCATCATTTTGATTTTCCTTATCTATTTCCCTTGTACAAAATCTAAGATGTTGCTAAGTTTAAAAGACTTTACCTATCCTGAGTTGGTCAAATCTGTCCATTATTTTCCCGTACCCTATCAATTCCGTATTCACATCTTTGTACATGTATACTTACAAGTTTGAAACATTTTATTTGGAGGTAACTGTTGCCAAATATGAAAATGTCCTATCTGCTTTAAGTAAACTGTCATTTTAATGTCACTGTACAGAAATATAAAACAATATAAAATATATTGTTTTGAAAATGAATTAATAAATTATAACTAACAGACAGACTAAACTTCCTTATGATTAACTGTTATTCTTTAGGAAAAATATATATTTAAAGCTGTAGTTAACAGAATGCATTTGTTCCTGAAAGATTTATTCCAGTGAAATGGCTCCATCTGCATTAAAGGAAACAAAAATGAATGTGTTCAAGTATAAATACGATAGGAGTTGTGAACTGAAATGTTTCTATTGACTAGCCTCAAGTTTCTTTTTAATCTGTAATTCCAGAATTTGGTACCGTCAGTCTCCACTGCCAGAAATTCTGACTCACTCGGTCTAGGCTGCAGCTTGGTTTCACCAGGTGACCCACGTTATTTTAATAGAATGACACACTGAGAAAAGATTATTTATGTGTTATCATTTAAAATGTTTTCAGCTGAATGTAAAGTATTTCAATAATAGGGTTTTCTTCTGATAACTGGTGGTCTTAAAGCTGAGCTCAAATGATTGTACCTAAATTTTTTTTATTTTTTATTAAACACTTGCATTTCAAGCACTGTGATATAGGAGTAGAAATGAGGAGCAAGGTCTGCAAAATAAAACGATTTCCCAAGGAAGTTCAAAGCCAAAGTATGGGAGAAAGATGAGTAGATAATAACATCAATGCCCAAAAATATATGCCACAGTAAAAGAAAATATGAGATGTTATATATAATATATACTAGAAATAAAATATGAATATGACACATTCTGTCTGTATTGGATGGGGGAGATCTAAATGAAAAGAGGAGACATCTTGAGGGTAGGTATGCAAGTCTTAAAAATGACTTCCTTGAGAAGGTAAACTCCTTCTAACCAAGTTCCTTTAGGAAAGCTAGTGTCTTTAGTAGCCATGTTGTATTATTATCCTCATTACAAATAATTTATACTTGTTTAGTAGGTGTGGGTAGATGATAGATGGGCTTATGCTAGGGAAATAGCAGTTTGGGGCATATCTGTTCATGGTTGACTTTATTCTTCTTGGGAAGAATATTTCTGTCGGGATTTTTTTAAAAAATGCTATTATACCCTCAGCTGATTCTCAACAAAGAACCAGTGTAATCTAGTGGGGAAACAAAAACTTTCAACAAATGTTGCTGGACTAACTGAATATCCATTTTAAAAATGATCCTCATCCTCTACCTCACGAAAACAAATTTGGGATGGATCAGAGATGTAAAAGTTAAAGCTAAACCTATAAACCTTTCAGAAAAAAATACAATAAAATATTTTTATGACTTGGGGGTAGACAATGTTGTCTTTGAACACAGAAAGAAATAACCTATTTGCTAGGTTATCAGAGATTTTCTGTAATATTTGTTTTTTTTCTTTTTACAATTCCAAAGATATTTATGCTAACTCTAAAATTCAAAGATATTTATGTTAGCTCTAAGCTCTTTTTCTTGATTCTATTTGCTCTTGAATACACCTAGGAAATACATTTCAACAGCCTATTAAAAAAGAAATCAATAAAACTTCTCATTTTTCTTTAAGAAGCATGGATAGGAAATGTGAAAGATCCTAGTTTTAATGATGTTCAGCTCTCTCCCATGATGGTTCTTTTTTGAGCATTATTAACTGAAACTGAACAGTTATGAGGGAGTTTATACTGTTTTACTTTAGATTAGGGTCAAAATAAAAATAAAGTAGGATCAAGCTGAAATGAGCCTGCAAATAATCATATTGTAGTTATTAGCCTAGTTGTTTTCACTGGAAACACAGAACTATGTATTTCCTTTCATCGGGTTTACTAAATTTCTGCTTTTTTATGGAGGTGGAGGTCTCACTTTTACCTTTTCTCTCCCCATGACTAATTTTATCTAAAACTATTAATTTAATATGTTCTCTTCATTTACATTGCACCATGAACCATGTCTGCATGCCCTTATCTGTGACTTTCATGCTGAGAACTATAAGGACATAGTGACCATGATGACAGGAGAGTAAAGGAGCTGGGGTCTCTGATAATGATCAATGGCATTAAAAAGGAGACTGAACATTTTGGTACATGACTCTTTTTGAATTATGGTTTTCTCAGGGTATATGCCTAGTAGTGGGATTGCTTGGTCATATGGTAGTTCTATTTTTAGTTTTTTAAGGAACCTCCTTACTGTTCTCCATAGTGGCTGTACCAATTCACATTCCTAAACTGAGCAACTGGGTTTCAGGGCAGTTTCAGGAAGCCATGCCTTTATTGCCTGTACCAGCCACCACAGGTTGCCCTGCTCCTTATCAATGCGACTGCTGTGCTGCATGGGGAGTGCTCCTTCAAGAACATGAGCTGGGGAGTAGACCAAGGAATTGGCAGATTTAAAGAAGAGCTAGAACTTAAATCTCAGCTAAGAAACCTTACTAGATCTATATGAATCATAATAAGAGTACTATTGATAATAGTAAATTCAACTGAAATTAAGTTTACTATTAATTTAAAAAACACAAGATCAATGTTGTTTGTGCATGGAGGACCCATCTCAGCCTCACTGGAGAGGGAGCAAATGTGATAGGGAATGTGCAAATGCAGGCTTCAACTGTATATATCAGTTTTTATTTACTTTTAAAACAGATCTAAAGCACATTTAGAGAAATATTGACATATCAATCAGGTGTCAAATGCCTGTTTATTTGTTACACTTTTCTGTGGAGTTAGAAGTATTTCATGATGATTTTTTTAGTACTATTGTTGTCAGTGTTTTTCAGTTTTATTGAGATATAATTGACAAAACTGTAAGATACTTAGAGTGAAAAAAAAAAAGGAACATGGGATAACTATTTTTAGAGGGAATGCCCCACAATAAATATACTCATATGCAGTACAGCTTGTGATTGTTTAAGATTGCTGCTATAGGGTAAATATTTAAATTGATTATATTTAAAAAGTTATTGTTATGAAAAGGGCACAGACTTTTCTACATAGATTTTTCTACCCATTAAGATATATAGACACTGGTCTGGTCTCATCTTTGAGGCAAATTATTATGATAAAATAACAAATACATGAAAAAATTTAAAGAAAACAATAAAAATCATGTTAAGTCTAACTTACAAAATTAGAATTCTCCCCAAAACAAGGAATTATTTTTCCTCAATAGTTGCTGTAAATTAAATTTTTTTCATAGCTAAGACAAGATATAGCCAAAATATTTAACTAAAGAGTTCAAAATAATATTATACAAGTTATTTATTTATCCTTTTGCGTGTAGTCATTACATTGAAAAATCCTTAAATTTTTATCTAAGGGAAAAATCATTCATAGCATAACTATGTCATTAGGACCTCACAAATTAGGGAATAATTTATCCCTGGGAAATGAGAGAGAGAGAGAAAAATCTCTACATATATAAAATGATCTATCCTTACAATAAACTAAGGTCATTTTCCTGATTCCAAACTTTAAATTCAAATATGTTCATACATACATAAATTCTGATTACAATTAAGGAAAGGCTTTTTTTTCCTGTGCATAAAGTGTCTCAAATCAGATTTATCAATTTGAATTACTAGAAATTAGCTGTGGAGGTCTTATGGTAGTTAAAATCATGGTAAAGATGAATGAAGCAAACTGCAGAAGACTCTAAAAGGGAGAGATAAGAAAGTAGACTGTCAAGAAACTTCAGGCGTTCAAGGAGAAATTCGGTGGTAAACCCCCTGTTTTTTGTTTTTGTTTTGTCTTCTATCTGTCCTGCTCTTGGCACAGAAGAAGTGCGCAACCCTAAAACACTAACAGGCACAGACAGAAATAAAATGAAAACAAAGCAGGATAAGCCTCCTGTTTCTGGGCAGGGAACTGAGAGAGAAGGAGGTCCTGCAGGATAGACATTTTGATGGCGCAGGCTTTGGTCCAGCTGAACACCACAGAAAAAACTACACCCCTCCATCACCCTACTGCATGTGGCTGCAGACACAAGGACTGTATGAGCACAGCTCTGCCTCCTGGTTGGAGGGAGTCTTAGAGATTGTGTGACTCCATTCTTCCCTGGACATGATGTACTGGCTTAATCTAATGATTGTTGAACAACTACAGGGGCTGTGGGCATGAACAGAGCCTATTAAGTGTCCTGCCCAGGCAATGAGGCAGCTCCACCTGTAGTCCTGGGGTCCCTAGTTAGTATGCCTTTCTACCTTTCAGAGTAATTTTATGATTACGTGTTGTATTATGTCCAAGGATTTTAGTTGTACTCATCAGAGAGAAATGAGGCTACATCATCTTACAGAAAATTGCAACTCCCAGTAAACTTTTTTCATTTATTTTTTATGAATGTTTTTAGCCAATTGTAAAATTTGTATGACAACGCCAAAAATCTAGATTAATCAAAATAATTGTTTAAAAGGCAAAAAGAAAGTTGGAAAACTTCCATTACTTGATTTCAAAGGTACAGTGTACTGGCATAAGGATATTGATTAATGGAACATAAGTGCAAGTTTAGAAATAGGCCATTTATATATGGCCAGTTTATTTTACAGAAATGTGCTAATGTAATTTTGACACATGGGAAAAGATAATCTTTTCAATAACTGGTACTGGAAAAACTGGATATCTACATGTTACCTCTCACCATTGACAAAAATTAACTCGAAGAGATCATAGAACTAGATATAAAAACTAAAATGATAAAACTTTTAGAAAAAAAAAACTTTGGATGTAAAAATTGGCAAGTAAAGATAAAATCTTTTGGATGGTGGGAAGAAAGGGGCTGAGACAGAAAGGTTAGGGAATTCTCATATGTTGTCCCATTACTAGAATGAGCATAGGTAGTATCAGAAATGAAACAGCAGCTCCAGAGGGTGGCTTTAACAGAGTAAAACTCAAGTGTTTCCTCCTGGTAGCTGTATGCAGTCCTGTGCCACGAAAAGAGACTCTAGACCTTAGTGAGTTAGTTCTTAGTCTGATTAGATGATCTCCTGTTATGTAAATGGTAAGCGTCCCTGCCCCAACACATTTTTTGGTCTTTAGGAAGAGCTCTGAAGTAGGTATTACAAACTGCGTCTTAATTGTTACTTTTTAAATGTTATTGATTCTTATCTTGGCAGTGTCCTAGGGCACCTATAATAACTATCCTCTACTCCACCCACTGGTAGCAAAGAGCTCAGAATATTTTCACAACTGTCCCCAGGTGCATTATGATTCATGCTCAAATTAGATCCTAATGCTATATAAATGCTATAATCAGAAGTTGAAGGAGAGTAAATTAGCTATAAACTCTGGGCGTCTTCTGATTCCTCAGAACCCCTTATAGTTTAATGAACAGAAAAGTTTTCTGTTTATTCCGAAGTGTTAATTATCCATATACATGATTTCAGTGAGTAAATAACAGACTTACAGTCGATGGTGTCTTCAATTCTATTCTTCCCCAAACTTTTTTTTTTAGTAGTGAAATGTGTTTAAAAAGAAAACACGGCAATATATTAAACATAAAAGCAGATGAACCCGATTCCTCAGATTAAATTTTAATTGTTTGTCTGAAGATGCATTACTGATTAACGAACCTGAGAAGAACTTCTGAGAAAAAGCAGACTTCAAAAAATACTGCTCTGTATATGTGTGTGTGTGTGTGTGTGTGTGTGTGTGTGTGTGTACTTAATATGACTTCAATCCTACTTTCTCCCTTTTTTTTTTTTGCACAGTTCCCTCTTGACTTAAATATATATACTGAAAACTAGAAATAGATGAGGAGAAAACTTCATGTGTAACAAGGTAGGTATGTAATCAAACACCTAGGGTTCAAGTCCCAGTTCAGCCACTCATACCTTGTAGAATACTTGGACTGGGATTTGGATTACTAGTTGTAGCAAATTCAGTTTATGCTCAACCTAGACAGGTACACTTGTCCAGTTTTCTGGATGGAGATGTTTGAGAAATAGTTTCTGTTTTGCCTAAGATCGGGAGCCAGTATGCCAATACAGCTACCCACACAGTGCCCACTGGTGGGGTAATCACTACCTCTGTACACTGGCTGGATCAGGGTCTTCAGGACCATTGCTTCTCAAACAACTCTTTGGAGAGGGCAGGTAAATCTACCAGAAAGTGGGCAAGATTTAGCTTGGACTAATGAGAGACAGGGGAGAGGAGGAAGTCAGTGGACAAATTCTCCTCCCTTTTCCCCAAAGATATCTTGGGAAGATGTCACCTGACACTGAGAACAAAATGCACTTGTTATAAAGATGTAATCTGTTCAGTAAGGTTGCCCTCATATTTACTTTTCTTGACTCATTCCTTCTTTCCCCTCACCCTTCCATCCTGGAATTGCTCTTTCCATTCAAGTATTATCAAATAAGCTTCCTTCTCAGGATATGCTTTCTCAGTCATCCAGAGTAAGATATTCCTACACGAAATTCATGTATGAAATCATAGTAATGACACTATCTAAATCATTAAATATCTGTCAGTATCCAAAGAGATAAAATGAATTAAAAATGAGTGGATGGGGACTTCCCTGGTGACTCAGTGGTTAAGAATCTGCCTGCCAATTCAGGGGACACAGGTTCGAGCCCCGGTCCGGGAAGATCCCACATGCCGCAGAGCAACTAAGCCCGTGCTCCACAACTACTGAGCCCACGTGCCACAACCACTGAAGCCCGTGTGCCTAGAGCCCGTGCTCCGCAGCAAGAGAAGCCACAGCAGTGAGAAACCTGTGCACCACAACGAAGAGTAGACCCCAATCACCACAACTAGAGAAAGCCTGTGCACAGCAACAAAGACCCAACGCAGTCAAAAATAAATAAATTAATTGAATGGATGGTTGGATAAATTTATTTATTCAATAAATATTTATTGAACTTTGCAGTAGGCACTTTTATGGGCAATGGGGATTCAGCAGTAAACAAACTGAAAATATGTTCTGCCTTCATGGAGTTCACATTCCAGTGACAGAGCCACTGTGTGTAGCCAAAGCCTCTTTGCCCGTGTGGAGGATATTAAGAGTGAGCTCCTCTCATTCTTGTTCTTAGGGAGAAAATGCGTGTAAGATCATTGACTTGTATGAAGAAAAATGTCTGTGTCTCTGAATTCCTGCTACTGACTTATAACCCTGGGAAGGGACAACAAAGTCAGATCTACAAAAGTCTTCAGATTTGGGTCTCTGAAAAAAATCACTTTCACTGATTTCAAACTAGGGTTAAGGTTAGATTTTTAATCTTTAGAGAATGACTGAGAAATATATCATGTTCCTTTCCAACAGAAATGAATAGAGAGGATTGAAAACCTCATTATTTCCCAGCACTAATAAGAAGCTGTTATCCTTTCTCTCAAGCCATTTATCTGGCAAGAAAGTATTATGCCAAATATTTTAGCCTTAGATATCACATTTATAAGATGCTCAGTATATATTATAAGAGTATGTTGCAGGGCAATTAAGGAACACATAGGTCCTTTTCAGAATTTACAGGAGCCATAGCTCTGAAGCCAGACTCTTTCCTGCAGTGTTTTCACAGAAGCCATTCTCCAGGCAAAGCAGTGATTGCAGAGGAAAGGAGGCACTTCAGTTTGTGTTCAGGAAAAAGCAACAAGATCATACTACTTTCCAAATGATCTATAAAACAGAGCACTTTTAGATTCTATTCAACAGGGCCTGCTTGGCCAGAAGCACTAAAAGCCAATTACTAGATAAAGCTAATGTTCAGAGCTGTTGAGAATTAGAGATGAAGAACATCCTAAATGGAATAGTTCAAGTTCTTCCTATGTCTTGATGGGAGATTATGTCCTTTTTATAAAACCAATTTTTATAAAATTGGCTATGATTAGAAAATCAATTTTGTTCTTTTTAATTAGAACTAAAAAACAGGTAGTTCTAGATTTATATAAACAAGGTAAAAAATCAATCAAAATAATTTCCTTTTTAATGATGCATATTTTACTTGCGACTACAAAACGTATTTGCAAAATTGGTAAGGAAATACTTTGCTTAATTTCAAGAGGAAAATATTGTCCCAATGCCAATATTAACTGGAACAAAATTCAGAGTGTGTGGCTTCCATTATTGAGCAGTAATGTGCTATATTACACACTAGAGACACAACAAGTGGATTTTTAAAGGAGTTGGAAAGAATATTGTAGTAATAATAATGAAATAATGAATTTCATGTTAAAGAACGCTATAACTATATTGATGCAGTAAGTAATTCTTTTACCATGTTTTAACTTTTATAGAGTAAGTTTAAAGAAAAACATGTTTGCTTTATAGCAAATAAACAAAAACAGAAAGTTTCTCCTTACCCTGTTTTTCTGACCTTCATTTTTCTGTCTTCTGTTTTCTGTAGAGGTTCTAACATATTCAGGGAAGTTCTTTGCCAAGGTACTTGGGGATGAGGATGGAATTCTGCATTTTCTGCCTTAGATGGGAGTTCCACTGTAGTTCTGTTACACCATTTCTTTTATAATTAAAGGGAAAATAAACCTCCTGAAGTGTTCTTCCAAGAGCCAAACAAGGGTAAAACAGGGTGTACTAAATTTCTTTCTGAGCCTCAGAGAGAAGCATAGAATCATGAGATTGACAGCTGAACCTATAACCAAGATTTTTCTCCTAGGAGATATAAATGTTTGGCTCTGGGAATGGAGTGGGAAGGGGCTGAACATGGAAGAAAGCCTGATCAGTAGAATTGATTTTTGTTTTTAACTTTAAACATGTAGCTAAGATGGGAAATGAAGGAACAAAGCTACATCAAAATGTCACTCAACTTTTTTGTGTGCGAGCTGTTTACAATATAGAACAATAAGCTCTGGAATAGGACTTGATTGCAGGATAGTGATGAGCATGAGATGTAAGAAATGAAAGGAAAAAGAGAGAAAAGGAATTAAGATTTCCTACTCAAAATGAACTTTCAAATGAAAATTCCAAAGCATGTAAGTGAAAAAAAGGTTTTGGTAACAACATCAACAAGAGATTTATAAACAGAATATGCATTTTGTCTGGCTGAAATTAAAACATGAGGAATGTTTGAAATTTTTCTTTTAGACTCTAGAAGAGGCAAATTAAGAAATGACATTAATAAAAATGAATGATAATATTGCCAACATTTATGAGGACACTTTTACATGCCAGACATTGTTCTAAAAGCTTTACATTTAACAACTCAATATTTTTTACAAAAACCTTAAGAGAACAATTTCATTTAGCAATGGAAAAACTAAGAGAGGGGAGTTTAAGTGATCTGCCTGGCCTAACATAGTAAGTAAGTAGTGGAGCTCAAATTCAAACCCATGAAATCTGGCTTCAGAAACTGGATTCTCAACTACTGTGTACCAGAATTTTTTTAAAAAAATAAAACAGTGAGTAGAATTCAAATAAGTACTAGTAGATATAAAAATAATAAAAAAGAAATTTTGGCAATAAAAATTTAGTCGTTTAAATAAAAAAATAAGACACAACCAAGATAAATTTTAGTTTTCACAGACATGAAAAACAATTAAGTTGGAAAACAGAATTGAGGTGTTGACTAAAAAGCATCTAGATAAATGAGATAAAACATCTGAACTATTTTCAGGCATTTAAAAGAGATTTAGAAACTCCAAGATCTTTCTAATAAGAATTAGAGAAGAACAGAATTGAGAAAATGGTGGAGAAGCAAAAATGGAAGACATGAGATAGACGATGAGAATTTTCTGCAAATGGAAGAGACAAGTGTCCTAAATGGAAAATTCAATCCAATGATTAATCTCATTATTTATTTATTTATCTCTTATGTATATGTCAATATAACTAGGGACAGTTTCATTTTTTCCTTTCCAATATGTATGCCATTTATTTCCTTTTCTTGCCTTACTGCACTGGTAAGAATATCTAGTACTAAGCTGAATAAGACTAGTGATTGTAAACATCCTTAACTTTTTCCCAATCTTAGGGAAAAACCATTCAGTCTTCTGCTATTACATATTATGTTAGCTATGTTTTCTTTTTTGTTGCAGATGCTATTTATCAAGTTTAAGAAGTTCCCCTTTATTTTTATTTCTCTGAAAGTTTTTATCATAAATGAGTGTTGAATTTTGTCAATCGCTTTTTTTTATATTAACTGATAATGATCGTGTAATTTTTCTTCTTTAGTCTGTCAATATGGTGGATTGCATTGATTGATTTCTGACTATTGAAACACTTGCATCCTTTCAATAAACTCTACGAGGTCAACATACATAATTTTTATATATATTCCAAATTCAATTTGCTAACATATTTTAAGGATTTTTGCATCTATATTCATGAGGAAAATTAGTCTGTAGTTCCCTTTGTTGTACTGTCTTTGATTTGGGTATCAGGGTAATACTAGCTTCATAAAGTGAAATGAGCTCTATCCTCTTATATTTTCTAGAAGAGATTTTATAGAATTGGTGTTAATTTTTTACATTGGTGGTATAATTTTCTACCAGAACCATCTGGACCTGAAGATTTCTTTCTGGGGGAGAGTTTTTAAAATTTTTAAATTAAATTTCCTCAATAGTTATTGGACTATTTGAATTACTTCATGCTGAGTGTGTTAATTTGTGTTTTCAAAAACATTATCCATTTGTCTAACTTGTAAAATATGTGTATATAGTTGTTTGTAGAATTTCCTTATTATCCTTTTGATGTCTGCTGGGTCTATAGTGATATTCCCTCTTTCATTACTGGTATTAGAGATTTTTGTCTTCTCTCTTTTCTATGGCAGTCCTGCTAGAGCTTTGCTCCCCCTTTCCTGATTCTCTGGCTAGAGAAAGCAGGATTTTGTTCTGTGACTGTTGGTTGCTTCCAGTTGGCTGGCTTCTTCAGCCAGCCTCAGCCTCAGATACATGAGAAGAAAAACAAAAACCTCATAAACTCCTCACCATGTCTTTCTTTTGGACCCCCCAAGTCCTAGCTTTTCTGCCTTTAATCTTTACCTTTCAAAGGCTTATGTTTGTTTTACTTCATGGGAGGGACAGGGGAAATGATGTCTACTTTATCTTCCTGAAAGAGGGAATCCTCTTATTGTTGTTGTTTTAAGCAAGAAAACTTTGGGCTTTTTGTTTATTTGTTTGTTTGGATGCAGCAATAGATAACCAAAACACTTGCCAACTCATTCTGTGAGTTTTTTAAACTTCATAGACAAGAACAGTATGAAAATGGAAAAATCAGGCTCATCTTATACTTGTCCAGCTTCATCCCCTCTAAGATTATTCTAGTGCTTCCTCAGCTCTGGGTGTGCACTGCATTATTCAGGCTTCCTTGGCCTGAGAAGACCAACATCTGGCAGAGTCTTGGTGGTCTCCACAATCCACAAGCACAGTGAGATATCAGACACTCACTGTTCCATTGCAATACCCTGAGCTACACCGCCTGTGTCTACTCTAGCAGCCAGCTGTGCAGTGTCCTGTTGCCCATCATGAACAAGAGGCCAACTGAGACTCAGGAGAAATTCATGTTCCAGGTGCTCACTGTAGCTCAGTAAGCACCAGAACTGGTGGGTAGAGTGGCCATGAGAGCACACTTCTACAGAGGGGACTTGAAACTCTGTATATTTCTGGTACTCCTGCCCTTTTGAGGCATCCACACTAGGTGCATTATGACCAATCTAACAGACATATACATTCTACCAGTGAGGGCGTCGTCCTTATTTTTAAATACTTGATCTGAAAAAAGGTTGATTGGATTATAATTTGATTTGAATTTTTACAAACTCAAAGCATGTATTTCATTTTCTTCTCACTTCAATGCTTTCTTGTCCATCAGCTGGACTGCCTGAAGTGTGGTTCCAGCCCACATGTGCAATGCTGAGTGGGTCTGGTAAAGGAGAGGAGATGATAATGAAGACCAAGAGAGAAGGTGGGCTACCAAAAATGAAAGGATCCTTTGGCACAAAACCTCATGATTCTGAGAGATGTAAACTGTGGCCTGTTAAGTCATCCTGCTCAGACAGCAAATGAAGTCTACTTAACAAAGTTATTTATATTGGCTCGGCTGGATTAGAAACCATCTTGAAAAGTTATATAGGTCAACCCTAGGTCATCACAGCCCAATAACATGAAAATGAACCAAATATTAAATTGATCTTCCTCTTTCACTTTACTTTCTCCAAACTCTCCTTCTCTGATGTTTGGATAATGAGAGAGAATGACAATTTCTGGTTAACCAAAATTGCATTTAAACACGGTAAAACTAAAAGCACTTTTCAGGAAGCCGAAAGGAAATATCACAGAGAGGTTTAGTGACCTTTCAGATAATGAGGCTACATAGGTGGGTAGAAGAATAGAGACTATGCTTAAATAGAAAGAAATCCCTCTTGCAGCATGGTCTGTTCAACCCCATTTCTGATAGAAAGGAAGTTACATCTCTGGCAGAGACACGCTTAGTGAGAAAGATGCCTTGGTCTATATAATTTTTAGAGACTGTGCTCTTTCCTAGTACATTGTAGTAATCTCATAAAATCTATGATTATGATTAGCAATTCAGTATGGTGAGCAGACAGTGTGCAGTAAGAAGAATTCATCACCGAAAGCATTCTCTGCAAAATTCTTATTCCTAATTAGTATTCTAAGAAAAGTGGCTCTAATACATTTTAGAGGAAAATAAACACATTGAGAGATATTTTGTTTTAAGTGAACTATGTGTGCACAGCTTACTTCAAAGTCTAATCTATTTCCAATATCATGGAAATAATGTATGCAAATGTTACTCTTTCAAAATGTACAGCTATTTTTTCTATATCATTTTAATGTTCTATTCTTTTTTTTTTTTTTTTTTTTTCGGAGGCGGACTCTCAACCACTGCGCCACCAGGGAAGCCCTAATGTTCTATTCTTACATTAATGTTGCTTTAAAGAGAAATCTAGTATACCTGAGAAAATGAAATAAAATTTTTTAACATCTTTATTGGGGTATAATTGCTTTACAATAGTGTGTTAGTTTCTGCTTTATAACAAAATGAATCAGTTATACATATACATATGTTCCCATATCTCTTCCCTCTTGCGTCTCCCTCCCTCCCACACTCCCTATCCCACCACTCCAGGCAGTCACAAAGCACCGAGCTGATCTCCCCGTGCTATGCGGCTGCTTCCCACTAGCTATCTACCTTACGTTTGGTAGTGTATATATGTCCATGCCTCTATCTCGCTTTGTCACAGCTCACTCTTCTCCCTCCCCATATCCTCAAGTCCGTTCTCTAGTAGGTCTGTGTCTTTATTCCTGTCTTACCCCTAGGTTCTTCATGACATTTTTTCCCTTAAATTCCATATATATGTGTTAGCATACGGTATTTGTCTTTCTCTTTTTGACTTACTTTACTCTGTATGACAGACTCTAGGTCTATCCACCTCATTACAAATAGCTCAATTTCGTTTCTTTTTATGGCTGAGTAATATTCCATTGTATATATGTGCCACATCTCCTTTATCCATTCATCCGATGATGGGCACTTAGGTTGTTTCCATCTCCAGGCTATTGAAAAAAGAGCTGCAATGAACATTTGGGTACATGACTCTTTTTGAATTATGGTTTTTTCAGGGTATATGCCCAGTAGTGGGATTGCTGGGTCATATGGTAGTTCTATTTGTAGTTTTTTAAGGAACCTCCATACTGTTCTCCATAGGGGCTGTATCAATTTACATTCCCACCAACAGTGCAAGAGGGTTCCCTTTTCTCCACACCCTCTCCAGCATTTATTGTTGGCAGATTTTTTGATGATGGCCATTCTGACTGGTGTGAGATGGTATCTCATTATAGTTTTGATTTGCATTTCAGTAATGATTAGTGATGTTGAGCATTCTTTCATGTGTTTGTTGGCAGTCTGTATATCTTCTTTGGAGAAATGTCTATTTAGGTCTTCTGCCCATTTTTGGATTGTGTTGTTTGTATTTTTGATATTGAGCTGCATGTGTTGCTTGTATGCTTTTGAGATTAATCCTTTGTCAGTTGCTTTATTTGCAAATGTTTTCTCCCATTCTGAGGGTTGTCTTTTCGTCTTGTTTATGGTTTCCTTTGATGTGCAAAAGGTTGTAAGTTTCATTAGGTCCCATTTTTCTTTTATTGTTTTTATTTCCATTTCTTTAGCAGGTGGGTCAAAAAGGACCTTACGGTGATTAATGTCATAGAGTGTTCTGCCTATGTTTTCCTCTAAGAGTTTGATGGTTTCTGGCCTTACATTTAGGTCTTTAATCCATTTTGAGCTTATTTTTGTGTATGGTGTTAGGGAGTGATCTAATCTCATACTTTTACATGTACCTGTCCAGTTTTCCCAGCACCACTTATTGAAGAGGCTGTCCTTTCTCCACTGTACATTCCTGCCTCCTTTATCAAAGATAAGGTGACCATATGTGCGTGGGTTTATCTCTGGGCTTTCTATCCTGTTCCACTGATGTATATTTCTGTTTTTGTGCCAGTACCATCCTGTCTTGATTACTGTAGCTTTGTAGTATAATCTGAAGTCAGGGAGCCTGATTCCTCCAGCTCTGTTTTTCTTTCTCAAGATTGCTTGGACTATTTGGGGTCTTTTGTGTTTCCAAACAAATTGTGAAATCGTTTGTTCTAGTTCTGTGAAAAATGCCAGTGGTAGTTTGATAGGGATTGCATTGAATCTGTAGATTCTTCTGATTGCTGTGACTAAAACATCCAAAACTATGTTGAATAAAACTGGTGATAGTTGGCAACCTTGTCTTGTTCCTAATCTTAGTGGAAATGGTTTCAGTTTTTCACCACTGAGGACAATGTTGGCTGTGGGTTTGTATAGGTCTGAAGTGGGTCTCTTGTAGACAGCATATATACAGGTCTTGTTTTTGTATCCATTCATCCAGTCCATGTCTTTTGGTTGGAGCATTTAATCCATTTACGCTTAAGGAAATTATCGATATGTATGTTCCTATTACCATTTTCTTAATTGTTCTGGGTTTATTATTGTAGGTCTTTTCCTTCCCTTGGGTGTCCTGCCTAGAGAAGTTCCTTTAGCATTTGTTGTAAAGCTTGTTTGGTGTTGCTGAATTCTGTTAGGTTTTGCTTGTCTGTAAAGGTTTTAATTTCTCCATCAAATCTGAATGAGATCCTTGCTTGGTAGAGTGATCTTGGTTGTAGGTATTCCTCCTTCATCACTTTAAATATGTCCTGCCAGTCCCTTCTGGCTTACAGAGTTTTTGCTGAGAGTTCAGCTGTTAACTTTATGGGGATTCCCTTGTGTGTTATTTGTTGTTTTTCCCTTGCTGCTTTTAATATGTTTTCTTTGTATTTAATTTTTGATAGTTTGATTAATATGTGTCTTGGTGTGTTTCTCCTGGGATTTATCCTGTATGGGACTCTCTGTGCTTCCTGGACTTGGTTAACTATTTCCTTTCCCATGTTAGGGAAGTTTTCAACTATAATCTCTTCAAATGTTTTCTCAGTCCCTTTCTTTTTCTCTTCTTCTGTGGGACCCCTATAAATTCGAATGTTGGTGCATGTAATGTTGTCCCAGAGGTCTCTGAGACTGTCCTCAATTCTTTTCATTCTTTTTTCTTAATTCTGCTCTGCAGTCGTTATTTCCACTATTTTATCTTCCAGGTCACTTATCCATTCTTCTGCCTCAGTTATTCTGCTTCTGATCCCTTCTAGAGGATTTAAAAAATCGTTTATTGTGTTGTTCATCTCTGTTTGCTTGCTCTTTAGTTCTTCTAGGTCTTTGTTAAACATTTCTTGTATTTTCTCCATTCTATTCCCAAGATTTTGGATCATCTTTACTATCATTATTCTGAATTCTTTTTCAGGTAGACCGCCTATGTCCTCTCCATTTGTTAGGTCTGGTGGGTTTTTCCCTTGCTCCTTCATCTGCTGTGTGTTTCTCTGTCTTCTCATTTTGCTTAACTTACTGTGTTTGGGGTCTCCTTTTCACAGGCTGCACGTTCGTAGTTTCCGTTGTTTTTGGTGTCTGTCCCCAGTGGCTAAGTTTGCTTCAGTAGGTTGTGTAGGCTTCCTGGTGGAGGCGACTAGTGCCTGTGTTCTAGTGGATGAGGCTGGATCTTGTCTTCCTGGTGGGCAGGTCCACGTCTGGTGGTGTGTTTTGCAGTGTCTGTGGCCTTAGTATGATTTTAGGCAGCCTCTCTGCTAATAGATGGGGTTGTATTCCCGTCTTGGTAGTTGTTTGGCATGGGGTGTCCAGCACTGTAGCTTGCTGGTCATTCAGTGCAGCTGGGTCTTGGTGTTGAGATGGAGATCTCTGGGAGATTTTCGCTGTTTGATATTACGTGGAGCTGGGAGGTGTCTTGTGGACCATTGTCCTAAACTTGGCTCTCCCATCTCAGTGGCACAGCCCTGATGCCTGGCTCGAGCACCAAGAGCCTGTCCTCCACACAGCTCAGAATAAAAGGGAGAAAAAAAAAATGAAAGAAAGAAGAAGATAAATAAAATAACGTAAAATAAAATAAAGTTATTAAAATAAAAAATAGACAATAATTATTAAGAAAAAAAATTTTCTTTTAAGTAATAATAAAAAAAGGACAGACATAACCCTAGGATAATGGTAAAAGCAAAGCTATACAGACAAAATCACACACAGAAGCAGACACATACACACTCACAATAAGAGAAAAAGGAGAAAATATATATATATGTCGTTGCTCCCAAAGTCCACCTCCTCAGTTCGGGATGATTCGTTGTCTATTCATGTATTCCACAGATGCAGGGTACGTCAAGTTGATTGTGGAGATTTAATCCGCTGCTCCTGAGGCTGCTGGGAGAGATTTTCCTTTCTCTTCTTTGTTCACACAGCTCCCAGGGTTCAGCTTTGGATTTGGCCCCGCCTCTGTGTGTAGGTCACCTGAGGGTGTCTGTTCTTCGCTCAGACAGGACAGGGTTAAAGGGGCCGCTGATTCGGGGTCTCTGGCTCACTCAGGCTGGGGAGAGGGAGGGGTTCAGACGCGGGGCAGGCCTGCGGCGGCAGAGGTCGGCATGACGTCGCACCAGCCTGAGGCGCGCTGTGCGTTCTCCCGGGGAAGTTGTCCTTGTATCACGGGATCCTGGCAGTGGCGGGCTGCACAGGCTCCCAGGAGGGAAGGTGTGGAGAGTGACCTGTGCTTGCAGACAGGCTCCTTGGTGGCGGCAGCAGCAGCCTTAGCGTCTCATGCCCGTCTCTGGGGTCCATGCTGATAGCCACGGCTCGGGCCCGTCTCTGGAGTTCCTTTAAGCAGCGCTCTTAATCCCCTCTCCTTGTGTGCCAGGAAACAAAGAGGCAAGAAAAAGTCTCTTGCCTCTTTGGCAGCTCCAGACATCTTCCCGGACTCCCTCCCGGCCAGCTGTGGCGCACTAGCCCCTTCAGGTTGTGTTCACGCCGCCAACCCCAGTCCTCTCCCTGCGCTCTGACCGAAGCCCGAGCCTCAACTCCCAGCCCCCGCCCGCCCCAGCGGGTGAGCAGACAAGACTCTTGGGCTGGTGAGTGCTGGTCGGCACCGATCCTCTGTGTGGGAATCTCTCCGCTTTGCCCTCCGCACCACTGTTGCTTGTTTCTCCTCCGCAGCGCTGAAGCTCCCCCGCTCCGCCACCTGCAGTCTCCACCCACGAAGGGGCTTCCTAGTGTGTGGAAACCTTTCCTCCTTCACAGCTCCCTCCCACTGTTGCAGGTCCCGTCCCTACTCTTTGTGTTTTTTTTTTTTCTTTTGCCCTACCCTGGTACGTGGGGAGTTCCTTGCCTTTTGGGAGGTCTGAGGTCTTCTGCCAGCGTTCAGAAGGTGTTCTGTAGGAGTTGTTTCACATGTAGATGTATTTCTGATGTATTTTGGGGGAGGAAGGTGATCTCCAAGTCTTACTCTTCTGCCATCTTGAAGCTCCTTCCAATATATTGTTTTTTAAATGAAAAAAAAAAGAGAAACATGAAGGTGTTTGCAGAACGGAGTGATAAATGAAGGTCAATTACAAATACAATGAAAGTTTCGCAGAGATGATGATCAGACAAGAATCTGCCTTGAAGATCAATACAAATCAAATAAGCAAAATAATTGGAAGAATCACAGAGAAAAGGAAAGGTGTTCTACGAAGGGAAATAGCCCTAGTCAGGTGAGCTCTGTACAGGTCACCAGGCTGGAATAGAGGACTAGGAAATAAGATCAGAATTCAGTCAGCTTGTAAAAGGCATGAGTTATCCTCCATGTGGGTAGTGGAATTGATAATGAGGTCATCATTTGGGGGGGCGTCTCAGAGTGACAGCAGTGTTTTGAAGGGACATAATACACTATACATTAATAAACTTTATTATCACAGAATATACGTTTCTGAGCTAAACAACAAAATCCATAATTTGTTATTGAAACTGAAACACTTCAAATGACAAACTATTTCTTGAATATGTTCTTTGGTAATTAATTTGAATGATTATTGCTAAATAATGATGAAAATTTTTTAAATCACAAAAATTTAATTTTAAGTAGTGTTTTCTATGAACATATATCACTTAATATTTATTTATTAAAGAGAAAAATATAGTGAAAGAAGAAAACTTTGTTATTGCTTTGAATTGCTTTTAAATTCCACAACATAATAATCTAAAAGCACAGTGTGAAATATTGGTACTACATATAACGACAAAGAACTCTAACCAAGCATATGTACATAACAACTACAATTTTATTAATAAAAAGACAACCCCATAAAAATAGCTAAAATATCTTATGGTCTGATACAGGCATTTTATAATAGATCCTGAAATGGCCTATGAATTTATAAAAGCATGTGCAACTTTTCTCAGTCATCAGAGAAAGGCAAATTCAAATCTCAATGAGCTCCAACCACATACTCATCTGAATTACAAAAATGAAAAATATTTTTAAAAATACCAAGTATTGCTGAGGATGTGCAGCAGCATCCTTAAGTCTCATATCTTCTCCTAGGGTTTAAATTGCTGCAATTTGGCTGTATTTACTATATGCTTATACATACTGAACTTATGCTTAACCTATGGTTCAGAAAATTCCACTCTTAGGGATACCCAACGGGAATGTATGTACATATTTTTACAAACACATTTACTAGAATGTCATAGTATTATTTTTCATAAGATCCCCAAACTGGAAACAACCCCAGTGCTCATCTTTGTAGAACGAATGAATAAATTGTGGTACAGTCACACAATGAAATGCTGTACAGCTGTATAGTATTTTAGCATTCATTGCTATACATCTCTGAGAAAGAATGATCTACAATTAAGCACAAAAACATGGAATCAGTCTCAAACTCACTGTGTTGAGTGAAAGAAGCCAGAAATGAAATCATTTAATAAACTATGACCACACTAATATAAACTGCAAAAACAGACATAACTAATCTATGGTTTTAAAATCAGGAGAGTGTTTTTTCCCTAGAGGGCAAGTTAGTAGATAGAAGGGGGCATGGGATACCGGTAATGTTCTGTTTGGTTCTCTGAATGATGTTGATATAGTTGTAAGAGATCTGTACACGTTCACTTTATGATATAAATGCAATTTTGTATGTATATTATGTACTTAAATCACCTTTAAAATGCTCATCATAGTACATTTGAAATTGCAAAGCCACCGTCTGATGTGGGTATAAATGCTTCCACCATATTTATTGAACATTATAAAATACCATATGCTAACACATATATATGGAATCTAAAAGAAAAAAAAAAGGTTCTGATGAACCTAGTGGCAGGACAGGAATAAAGACACAGAGGTAGAGAATGGACTTGAGGACATGGGGAGGGGGAAGGGTAAGCTGAGATGAAGTGAGAGAGTGGCATTGACATATATACACAACCAAATGTAAAATACATAGCTAGTGGGAAGCAGCCACATAGCACAGGGAGATCAGGTCGGTGCTTTGTGACCACCTAGAGGGGTGGGATAGGGAGGGTGAGAGGGAGATGCAAGAGGGAGGAGATATGGGGATGTATGTATACGTATAGCTGATTCACTTTGTTATACAGCAGAAACTAACACACCACTGTAAAGCAATTATACTCCAATAAAGATGTTTAAAAAAATGTAATGAGTAGCTTTAAAACTTGAAGACTGGCCTGTGATTTTCCATGCTAAGTGATCTGTGTGTTTGTGTTAATCTTTTTAACTGTGTCAGTCTTATAATTAGAGCAGTTTGCTGAAAAACGTGTGATAATAAAGATGTTATTTAAACAATGAACATAATTGAACTGTGAAGAAAGAAGAATTTTCCTTCTCATTTATCTTACTTCTGTTTTCCAAGGAAATGGAAAATCATGAATGACAAGGTCATCTAGAATATTCTAAATGTGCTATTTGAGAGTAACTGAGGGAGGAAGAGAAGCAAGAACTATAGACAGAAGCTCCAGCTATCAAATAGTCTCCGAATAGGTTTTTCCTTTTCTACTCTTTTCCTTCCTCCTTCTCCCTCCCCTCTCAAATTATCTCCTCTCCTCTCCTTCTTCTTTCACTTTCCCTAGAGTTGGAGCTGAGACACTTCAGTCTCTTTTATAAAGAAATTCCCATCCAATATTTTCATCATTTCAAAAGTTTTAATAATTATTTTAAATGTGTTTAAGTATAAACTTGAAGGCTATGTGATATTTATTATACTTGTTCAAGTGAGATCCCTATGGCAAAATCCTCTCTGTGGGAACAACTCAATGTTGTTTTCTTTTTTTCTTTTAACATCTTTATTGGAGTATAATTGCTTTACAATGTTGTGTTAGTTTCTGCTGTATAACACAGTGAATCAGCTGTACGTATACATATATCCCCATATCCCCTCCCTCTTGCGTCTCCCTCCCACCCTCCCTATCCCACCCCTCTAGGTGGTCACAAAGAACCCACCTGATCTCCCTGTGCTATGCGGCTGCTTCCCACTGGCTATCTATTTTACATTTGGTAGTGTATATATGTCCATGCTACTCTGTCACTTCATCCTAGCTTGCCCTTCCCCCACCTGCCATGTCCTCAAGTCCATTCTCTACGTCTGCACAACTTAATGTTAAAGTATAAAAAGTATGAAGTATAAAACCTTCATAGAAAACCTGAAGATTTTCTAAAACTATCAAAAAGTCATGAACCAAATTAACCTCTAATTAAAAACTAAACATTTACTTGATGTTAAATGTTAAGAAATTTTAAAGGAAAGACTCTGCACTATTAATTTTCATAACCTTAGTCTCACAATAATCTTGATGATACAGATTTAAATTTCACCTAGAATAATTGCCTCTATTGAAAATCTTGAACTATCTGACATCAATATCAGATATGTAAATTATTGAATATTCTTTGGAGAAGATGAAGATACTCATACTGTGGAATTCTTACTGGCAGTGATGCTCATCGTTCTTGTCTCTCATTCATTCCGCACAAGAGGAAGAATCTCCAAAGAACAGGAGATCATCAGACTGCAAGTCCTTTGAGAACAGGATATATAATTGCATCGACCCATCATATCCCTGACGCTAAGTAGTGCTCAACACAATTTTGAGTAATGTTAATAATATTTATTATTTCACAATTCAGGTAGATTATAATGAGGGTTATGGTATCTACAAATCACAGAGGATACAGCAGCATTCAACACCATTGACCACCCCATGAAGTGACTTCCTTCACTTGATTTCCGGGACATCACTTCTCCTTGTTGTCCTCCCCCTCTGTTCTCTTTTCACTCTCCAGTCTCCCTTGCTGGTTCCTCCTGTCTCCCTGATCTTTTAACACTGAAGTATCTCCGGGCTCAGTCTTTACATCTGATATCTTTCTATCTATGCTTCCTCCTTTGATGATCTCATCTAGTCTCATGGTTTTAAATACCATTTATGTGTTGATGATTCTCAAGCATACATCTCCAAATTGAATGTCTTTCCTGAACTCCAAGTTGATACATATTACTATATATTTGATATTTCTGTTAAATGTCTAATAGACATTTTAGGCTTAACATGTCTTAAACTGAGATTCTGTAATCGCTTTTTAATAATGGTGGTTCTTGAGTAGTGAAATTTTTGAGTTCTTAGTACTCTTCTACATTTTCTCAATTCTTATAATAAGCTTGTCTGATTTTTGAAAATAAAACGTGTACAGACACATACATATATATGAAAGATGGCTTCCATCACAAAGATAAATAATTTATAGTTTATACTGAAAGATAATTATATATAAAAAATAAGAATTTTGGATGAAACACAATGTTTTATGTTTAATTCATTTCTTCATTTTGTTTATTTTAAAAACTGGACAGCAGCTTCCCTAGTGGCACAGTGGTTAAGAATCCGCCTGCCAGTGCAGGGGACACGGGTTCGAGCCCTGGTCCAGGAAGATCCCACATGCCGCGGAGCAACTAAGCCCGTGTGCCACAACTACTAAGCCTGCGCTCTAGAGCCCGCATGCCACAACTACTGAAGCCCGTGCGCCTAGAGCCCGTGCTCCACAATAAGAGAACCACCGCAATGAGAAGCTCGCACACCATAATGAAGAGTAGCCCCCGCTCACTGCAACTAGAGAAAGCCCGTGTGCAGCAACAAAGACCCAACACAGCCAAAAGTAAAATAAAAATTAAAAATAATAATTTACAAAAGGAATTATGATAATAAAAATAAACTTGACAGAATTTTAGTTTATTAGAGAAAATGAAAAGACAGGGAGAGAAATAAGGGAAAGTATAAAATCAAAGATAAATTATGGTAGAGTAAGTCCAAGAGGGAAAAAAAAAAAAGATTAACAGAGACAGAGAGGAAAAACATGGATGAATCATGGAGCTGAATCATCCCATCCCGTTTTACTTGGTTTGTATCATGATTTTGAAAAAGGTGACAAAGACCAAAGGAGTCATGAGTAAGACTTAAGATTTAAAAACACATTGGTTCTTAGATAAGCCTACTTGAAGCATTTTATATACTACAATTAAAAGACATTGGGAAAGACAGTTGCCATGTCAAGTGAAAATTGCCAAGCCATTCACACACTATCATTCAGAGCATACATTTTGACTGTAGTGAGCTGTCACCATTTAACTCTCCTTTGTGTAAAGGCGTAAGTGATTTGCTGTTACACAAAGACTTTGCCACTTTATTCTTATCATAAATGACTCATCAGTTGATTCAATGAATATCATTGAGTTTTTCTTCTTGTCAGATACTCTTCAAGGCACTTGGGTTAGATAAGTGAACAATGACAACAAAATATAATGCCTCCCTCATAGAGCTTACATTCTACTTGGGGGTGGGGTTAAATTAGTGGGAACAAACTGTGAGCAACTAGCATAACAATCAGGAAACTATATAATATTATAATATTTTTCTGATGCTAAAAATAAATTTTAGATTAATAACCTATAAGACTAATTTTTTATAACTTAAATATAATTAAGGGCAGCAAAGACTATATCAATCTGACATAACGAATAAAGCACCATATATAGAAAAAAGGATCAATAATTTCTATCTTAGATCAGACCAGGATACTCATGGGTAATATATATTTCTAATACTACTGAGCATCAGATATCAAAAACTATTTGATAAATTACTATTTCCTGAATATTTATCAATATTTAAATATTTATATGTAATCAAATATTAAAATAAATTAATATACATATATTGGTGGTTTTATATAGTTGCCAAACACTATTGTATATCTGTCTTTCTTTTTTAAACTCTTACATCAGGTCCAACTCCTCCAGAGCTGTTGGGACTGTGCTCTTAACTAGTCTTCCCCTCTCAATCTCTAGTTCTCTCTTACATATTTAATAGGTTTCCATTCCCAAAAAAGGCTTCTTTGGGTGGGTGTTGGGAGGAGAAGAGACATTGATAATCCTTGCTTCTTTGTCAAGGAATGCCAAAAGCAATTTTTGTTTTTTAATCTCTTTTGCATCTGGTAAGGGGATCTTGCAAAACTTCTGCTTGACAAATCTTAATTTGGTATCAAGGACTGTGCATCTAAAAGTAATATTTCTCCTAGAAAAGGAACTGGAGATTTGAACCAGTGCCCAAAAAGGAAGTGTTGCTAAAGGACCAAGTCCTACATTGGAAATTAGAAAATCTGACTTTGCCCTCATCTAACCACGAGCAGTCCATGTGCAAGCCACTTGTATGCTCTATATCTCCATTCATTAGTAATGAAGTTCTTCTTTTGCAGCCTTATGATCAAACGATCAAATTTAAGAAGTAATTGGAGAACAAAGAATAAGATAAAGTGGCTCGCTAGAAAACCGCTGTGTTTGATTAACCACCAACTCAAGCTCATTACGTCTTAGCAATGCAATCAAGGGGAGGGGGTTGGTGGTGATGTGATGAATTGGGAGATTGGGATTGACATATATACACTAATATGTATCAAATGGACAACCAGTAAGAACCTGCTGTATAAAAAATAAATAAATAAAAGAAAGAAACAAAAATAAATGCAATCAAAATACACAGACATGTTCTTTTGTCTTTGAATCATGTTTCTTAGTATTTTAAGTCACTGCATAGTGTTTTATTTGATTGCCTAACACTTTCTTCATTCCATGTTCACCAGGCTATTTATACATAGCTCAGTGTTCTTCCTTTGTAAACAAGGACCTTATATCAAACTCTTGCTTGAGACTCATGATAAAAAAAGTCTATCTCTAAGTATGAATATGTCTTATTTTTGACTGAAAATAAAAGCTCTACAGCCCATTATGTTTCTCTTATTTGTAGTAACTAACTATTTAGGAGGTTTTGGTGTCTGGGCTCAAGTATTTAAGATTAGTTTCAATGTGGAGATGTTATAGGATTGGGCAGAGTTTATCAGAGGAAATAAACCAAGCCAAGAATTTGTTTTTCAGATCAGACCAGATTTCAGTTCAGATCATCATCCCATCTCCTGTTCTACTTATTATATTTGTCGGGGAAAGGGAGATGAACAGGGCTAGCATAGATTAAATATTGTAAGTGAATGCTAGGATTATTCCTAAGTGAATATTAGGATTTTTTAAATGACTGCATTTGGTAAACTGTGAAATAACTTGCTTATGAATTTGAAGTGGGAATACATTGGGCAAAATCCTGTCTATCTGCCATGGTCATTATCAGAATTCAAAGAACCAAAAATATCTGTTCTAAGATATTTCTTCTTTATTTTGTTAGATAGTGATGGCTGTTCACTAAGTGAAACAAACCACAATATTTAGTATTCCTTTGTCCTTTCAAAGTAATATATGCTTCCGTAATTTTAAAATAAATTATTTTAAATAAAGAGAAGAAAATAAAATAACATTTATTGAATACCTATGATACGCCAGAAAGGACTCATCATATTTTTACATTTCTCATCATCTCCATATTACTGATGAGAGACGTGAGAGTCAAAATGCTTAAGGAAACTTCTTAAGGTTAAACAGATATTTATTTTTATATCCAGTTTTCTACACTAGCAAGCTGAGCTAAATATTCTAATGCTTTTACTACAGTAAGGTTCAGAGCTTTAAATTAATGGGATAATAGGGCAGTTGATTTCAGTGATGAAAGGAAAAGAATCCCTCTACATTACTGAACACATATTTTGAACTACTTTCTATCAAGAATACAATAGCTCTCCTTTCCCATATTACAGATGAGGATGCTAAGGTTTAGGAGGGTTAAACAATATAGGCAAGATACATGGTTGTGAGTAGAAAAGGCAGGCTTCCAACCCAGCTCTTCATGATCTAAATTTTCAATAAGCTGGGAAAAATTGCAAAAATTTGACTTAGGACAATCAAACCTACTGTTTAGATATTGCTAGTGGTTCTCAAATATTAGTAACTTGGCTATCCCTTTTATTATATGCGAAAGCGGAAAAGCCATGAAAACAATGAATGAGATGGTTGTGAGACAGGCATGTGTAAGGACGTAGCCTGAGGACTTCTGATGTCCTTCTTTTGCCACCAACGAGTACACGGAGAGCAGTGTAAGTCTAGGAATGTTCCACAGCTTTCATTAGCACAAATGTAAAGAAAGTCATATCCTGCTGGTGAATCCATTTTCCTTTCAGTTTTCTTCTTTATGCCTTAATTGTTAACCAAGTCAGGTCAATTTTTAGGATAAAATCAATTTAAAAAGAACTTACCAGATTTTGTTTTCTAGTGCTGTGTTAATTTGCTCTGCTTTAAGCAGCCTATTAGTTTGTTGCTGCTGCTGTAACAAATTACCACAAACTCAGTGGCTTAAAAAAACAAAAACTTGTTATTTTATAGTCTGGAGGTCACAGTCCTAAAATCAAGGTGTTCCCAGGGCTATGTTCCTTCTGAAGGCTCTAGCGGAGAATTCATTTCCTTGTCTTTTCCAGTTTGTAGAGTATGACTGCTTCCTTGGCGCGTGGCCCTCATTCTCACAACACTCTGACCTTTGCTTCCATCATCCCATCTCCTTCTCTGACCCTCCTGCCTCACCCTTATAAGGACTTGTGATTACATTAAGCCACCCAGATAATCCAGTGTAATCTCCCCATCTCAAGATCGTTAATTCAATCCTATCTTCAAAGTCCCTTTTGCCATGTAAAGTAACATGTTCATACTTCTCAGGGATTAGGATATGAACATCTTTTTTTTTTTTTTGCGGTACGCGGGCCTCTCACTGTTGTGGCCTCTCCCGTTGAGGAGCACAGGCTCCGGATGCGCAGGCTCAGCAGCCATGGCTCACGGGCCCAGCCGCTCTGCGGCATGTGGGATCTTCCCGGACCGGGGCACGAACCCATGTCCCCTGCATCGGCAGGTGGACTCTCAACCACTGCGCCACCAGGGAAGCCCATGAACATCTTTGAGTGGCCATTTTTCTGTCTACCACACCATGTAAATAATATAAGAAAGATTATAATCTTTAATTTCTTAAGTACATGCTAATTGGATAGCTTGTTTTTGACAACAATATTCAAAATTGGGGTATTTTTCTATTAACAACTGTTTTAAGGTAGAATGTATTACTTATGCTAATAGTTAAGATACCCTTCAGTTTATTTCAGCTCAAGAAACAATTATTAAATCCATTTAACTGCCCTTCAGGAGTCAGGCAGGTAACCAGAGGTTCATACGTGGCATGATAAGAGATAAAAATTTTGGAACATTTGGGTACTTATTAACAGCATATGTGTCAGAGTTGATATTTTTGGAGCAACTGATTCAGAATATTCATTTATGGATTTGCCAATGATCAACATCCTCTACCACTATTCATCCTTTGTAAAGCCAGATAAATAGTTAACACACTTTGCTTGCATGTATTTGTTTATTATTCCCATTATTGTATCTTTCCAGATACTTTGGTAAATTAAAAGTGAGCACCTAAGAAGTCGTTCATTCATTTAGTTTATTTAAAACAATAGAAAGCATCCTATGGGACTTCCCTGATGGTCTAGTGGTTAAGACTGCGTGCTTCCATTGCAGGGGGCACGGGTTCGATCCCTGGTAGGGGAACTAAGATCCCACATGCTGTGTGGTGCGGCCAAAAAAAAAAAAAAGCATCCTAGGATGATTCCTTACATTATTTTATGAGTGAGCATAACTGACATATGTGTACCACAAACTACACACTTTTATGAAACGTGCTATGTTAAATTTAAGCTGAAGATGACACATTATTATCAGTAAGGATGCTTTTCAGATACTATATCTGAAGAGTCAACCAATTTAGTTAATCTCATTCCAATTATTTAATTTTACCATTCAGCTCCCCTGTTAGCTAGAACAAAGGGTTTTTTAAAAATATTAATCAGTATCCATAAGCTCTTAGTAAAATAGTTCAGTGAATTGCACAGCAAAATCCCAAGGAATTTACTGGTTAGATCAAATTTGTGCAAGTTAACTAAGTCAGCATAATACAATATTGGCTTTATGTGTGTTGGAAATTCCCATGTATTAATTACAGATAAATACAGCTTTTCATGACATCAAAATTGTAGAGATGATTAAAACTATGAAAAGAAGAGTGATATCAGCATCTTGAAGACATGAGATGCTCCCTTTGTCTCTCCCTTTCAATCTACAACCAGTAAAACACCTATAACCCATCAGAGGTTCCTCTTCCTAGCACACCAGGATGCTGAAGAGTTCCCACATCTGGACATCTAAAAGTGGTGGACTGGAACACATAGGGGAAATGGAACTGAGGAAACAACAGAGGTGGTGCTTGCAATCCTGGCCTTCCTGCCTCCATAGCTGAGACTACAGACCCAGAAAATCCAGTAGTAGCAGGAGAGGCAATGCATACAAATCTGGCCTCCTGGCCACAGTGGTGCTGGTGGCCATAGGGAACGGAGAAGCATTGGCAGTGGGGCCTGGGCCTCCCTCTAGCTTCAGAGGCGTGTGTGACTCCAGCCGTCCCCCCCCACCCCCCCCACCTGCAGCAGCATCCCCCTCAACCCTGAACACAGTGGAGGTGCCTGCAATCCTGGCTCTCCCCACTACCCACCCCCTCCCCCCATGTTTGTGGTACCAGCAAACAAAGGCGACCCCAGATGCAGCAGAGATGCCTACCATTCTTGTGCCCCATGCAGCGACACCAACTACAGCAGTGACAGGGACAGCAACAAGGCACCAGCAACCCTAGAGGCACAAGCAGTGACAAGGAGGGCACCAGGCGACCTTTCCAGCGGCGGTGTTGGTGGGGGTAAAATGCAGGTTCTCAAATATAGCCAGAGGCAGCGCAATAAGGGAAACCCAAAACTTGTGCTATAGCGCCACCTACTGAAAAACAAAAGAAAGGCCTCTAATTACCAACCTGGGGACAGAAAAGATTATACAAATCCATGAAGCTAAAAGAACATATAATTATCTCAACCCAAAAGACCTTCTCCAATATACATTACATTAAAACCATCAAAAAACAATGACATACTTCACTCTGTATCACAGTCTCTAGGTCCATCCACATCTCTACCAATGACCCAATTTTGTTCCTTTTTATGGCTAATATTCCATTGTAATATCATATGTTAATGCATATATGTGGAATCTAGAAAAACAGTACAGATGAACCAGTTTGCAAGGCAGAAATAGAGACACAGACATAGAGAACAAACATATGGACACTTAGGGGGGGAAAGGGGAGGTGGGGTTGGGTGTGGGATGAATTGGGAAATTAAGATTGACATATATATACACTAATATGTATAAAATAGATAACTAATAAGAACCTGTTATATAAAAAATTAAATTAAATTAAATTTTAAAAAATCAATGACAAAGAGACAATTTTAAAGGCAGGCAGAGAAAAAAGGACTGTAACCTACAATGGAATCTCCATTAGGTTATCAGTAGATGTCTCAGCAGAAAATATACAGGCCAGGAGAGAGTGGAATGACATACTCAAAATACTGAAAGATAAAAACTGTCAATAAGAATATTCTATCCAGAAAAGTTATCCTTCAGATATGAAGGATAAATATAAAGGTTTTCTGAGAAAAATAAAAGCTGAGTGTGTCCATCACCACTAAAAATGTTGAAAGGAGCTCTGCTACCTGAAACAAAAAGGCAGAAATACACAAAATTTTGAGTAAGGTGATAAATAGAATCAGAAAACTGCAACTTTATATCAGAAAATGTTGTTAAACACTTAATTATATCATAAAGTTTAAAGAGGAACAAAAGCAGGAAAAATAACTATAGATTTTTCAATTTGATAACAAACTCAAAATAAAATGGGATAATTCGAGACACCAAAAGCACAAAAGTGGAAGAGGAAAATGACACAACCCATAGAGGCAAATGAAGATAAAATGCTATCAGAGAAAAAAGAATATTTTATCTATGAGACATTTTATCCAAAACTCATTGTAACCACAAAACACAAAAGTAGAACAGAGATCTGAAATACAAAAAAGAAAGGATCTGAGAAAAACATCAGAGAAAACCACAAAACTAAAATGTCAGACCTAAACAGAAGGAAAAAGAAACAATGGTGATGTGGAACAGCAAGAAAACAAAAGATAAAATGTCAGTACTAAGTCCTCATTTATTAATAATTCCCCAAAAGAAAATGGATTGAATTCACCAATCAAAAGACACAGGTGGCTGGAAAGATTTAAAAAACAAAACAGCTATATGCTACCTCCAGGAGACTCATCTCAGCTCTAAGTTTGAAGTGGAAATATCAATATGAGTACATAATATATTTTTTCTTAAAAATTCACGTGGAGCAGAAGCAAGAAGAATTACAGTCCTGCAGCCCATGGAACATAAACCACATTCACAAAAAAGACAAAATGAAAAGGCAGAAGACTATGTACCAAATGAAGGAACAAGATAAAACTCCAGAAAAACAACTAAATGAAGAGGAGATAGGCAACCTTCCAGATAAAGAATTCAGAATAATGTTAGAGAAGATGATCCAGGATCTCGGAAAAAGAATGGAGGCAAAGTTCGAGAAGATGCAAGATATGTTTAACAAAGACCTAGAAGAGTTAAAGAACAAGCACCTAGAAGAATTAAAGAACAAAACAGAGATGAACAATACAATAACTTAAATGAAAAATATACTAGAAGGAATCAATAGCAGAATAACTGAGGTAGAAAAATGGATAAGTGACCTGGAAGACAGAATGGTGGAATTCTCTGCTGCAGAACAGAATAAGGAAACAAGAATGAAAAGAAATGAAGACAACCTAAGAGACCACTGGGACAACATAAAACACACCAACATTTGCATTATACAGGTCCCAGAAGGAGAAGAGAGAGAAAAAGGGACTGAGAAAATATTTGAAGAGATTATAGTTGAAAATTCCCTAACATGGAAAAGGAAATAGCCATCCAAGTCCAGGAAGTGCAGAGAGTCAAAGGCTGGATAAACCCAAGGAGAAACATGCCCAGACAAATAGTAATCAAACTGACAAAAACTAAAGACAAAGAAAATGTATTAAAAGCAACAAGGGAAAAATGACAAATAACATTCAAGGGAACTCCCGTAATGTTAACAGCTGATTTCTCAGCAGAAACTCTACAAGCCAGAAGGGAGTGACATGATATATTTAAAGTGATAAAAGGGAAGAACCTACAACAAAGATCCAACAATGAGATCTGGCAAGGATCTCATTCAGATTTGATGGAGAAATCAAAAACTTTACAGACAAGCAAAAGTTAAGAGAATTCAGCACCACCAAACCAGCTCTACAACAAATGATAAAGGAACTTCTCTAAGTGGGAAACACAAGAGAAGAAAAGGACCTACAAAAACAAACACAAAACAATTAAGAAAATGGTAATAGAAACATACATGTCGATAATTACCTTAAATGTAAATGGATTCAATGCCCCAACCAAAAGACACAAGCTTGCTGAATGGATACAAAAACAAGACCCACATATATGCTGTCTACAAGAGACCCACTTCAGACCTAGCAACACATACAGACTGAAAGTTAGGGGATGGAAAAAGATATTCCATGCAAATGGAAATCAGAAGAAAGCTGGAGTAACATTACTCATATCACATAAAATAGACTTTAAAGAATGTTACAAGAGACAAGGAAGGACACTACATAATGATCAAGGGATCAATCCAAGAAGAAGATATAACAATTGTAAATATATATGCACCGAACATAGGAGCACCTCAATACATAAGGCAAATGCTAACAGCTATCAACAGTGACACAATAATAGTGGGGGACTTTAACACCTCATTTACACCAATGGTCAGATCATCCAGACAGAAAATTAACAAGGAAACAAAAGCTTTAAGTGACATAATGGACCAGAGAGATTTAATTGATATTTATAGGACATTCCATCCGAAAACAGCAGATTACACTTTCTTCTCAAGTGCACAGAGAACATTCTTCAGGATAGATCACATCTTGGGTCACAAATCAAGACTTGGTAAATTTAAGAAAATTGAAATTATATCAAGTATCTTTTCTGACCACAATGCTATGAGATTAGAAAGAAATTACAGGGAAGAAAACGTAAAAAACACAAACACATGGAGGCTGAACAATACGTTACTAAATAACCAAAAGATCACTGAAGAAATCAAAGAGGAAATAAAAAAATACCTAGAGACAAATGACAACAAAAACATGACGATGCAGAACTAAGGGATGCAGCAAAAGCAGTTTATAACAATACAATCCTACCTTGAGAAACAAGAAAAATCTTAAATAAACAATCTAAACTTGCACCTAAAGGGACTAGAGAAAGAGGAATGAGCAAAACCCAAAGTTAGTAGAAGGAAAGAAATCATAAAGATCAGAGCAAAAATAAATAAAATAGAAACAAAGTAAACAATGGCAAAGATCAATAAAACTAAAAGCTGGTTCTTTGAGAAGATAAACAAAATGGACAAACCTTTAGCCAGACTCATCAAGAAAAAGAGAGAGGACTCAAATCAATAAAATCAGAAATGAAAAAGGAGAAGTTACAATGGACACCGCAGTAATACAAAGCATCCTAAGAGACTACTACAGGCAACTCTATGCCAATAAAATGGACAACCTGTAAGAAATGGACAAAGGTATAACCTTCCAAGACTGAACCAAGAAGAAATAGAAAATATGGACAGACCAATCACAAGTATTGAAATTGAAACTGTGATTTAAAATCTTCCAACAAACAAAAGTCCAGGGCCGGATGTCTTCACAGGTGATTTCTATCAAACATTTAGAGAAGAGCTAACACCCATCCTTCTCAAAGTCTTCCAAAAAATTGCAGATGAAGGAACACTCCTAAACTCATCCTACGAGGCTGCCATCACCCTGATACTAAAACCAGACAAATATACTACAAAAAAAACCAACAAACCAATATCACTGATGAATATAGATGCAAAAATCCTCAACGAAATACTAGCACACAGAATCCAACAACACATTAAAAGGATCATACACCATGATCAAGTGGGATTTATCCCAGGGATGCAAGGATTCTTCAATATACCCAAATCAATCAATGTGATACACCATACTAACAAATTGAAATATAAAAAGCATAGGATCATCTCAATAGATGCAGAAAAAGCTTTTGACAAAATTCAGCACCATTTTATGATAAAAAAAAACTCTCCAGAAAGTGGGCATAGAGGGAACCTACCTCAACATAATAGAGGCCATATACAACAAACCCACAGCAAACATCATTCTCAATGGTGAAAAACTGAAAGTATTTCCTCTAAGATCAGGAAGAAGACAAGGATGTCCACTCTCACCACTGTTATTCAACACAGTTTTGAAAGTCCTAGCCACGGCAATCAGAGAAGAAAAAGAAATAAAAGGAATCCAAATTGGAAAAGAAGAAGTTAAACTGTCACTGTTTGCAGATGACATGACACTATACATAGAGAATCCTAAAGATGCTACCAGAAAACTACTAGAGCTAATCAATGAATTTGGTAAAGTAGCAGGATACAAAATTAATGCACAGAAATCTCTTGCATTCCTATACACTAATCTGAGAAATCTGAAACAGAAATTAAGGAAACACTCCCATTTACTATTGCAACAAAAAGAGTAAAATACCTAGGAATAAACCTACCTAAGGAGAGAAAAGACCTGTATGCACTATAAGACACTGATGAAAGAAATCAAAGATGATATAAAGAGATGGAGAGATATACCTTGTTCTTGGATTGGAAGTATCAATGTTGTGAAAATGACTATAGTACCCAAAGAAATCTACAGATTCAATGCAATCCATATCAAATTACCAATGGCATTTTTTACAGAAATAGAACAAAAAACCTTAAAATTTGTATGGGGACACAACATACCCCGAATGGCCAAAGCAATCTTGAGGAGAAAAAACGGAGCTGGAAGAATCAGACTCCCTGACTTCAGACTATACTACAAAGCTACAGTAATCAAGACAGGATGGTACTGGCACAAAAACAGAAATATAGATCAATGGAACAGGATAGAAAGCCCAGAGATAAACTCATGCACCTATGGTCAACTAATCATGATAAAGGTGGCAAGGATATACAATGGAGAAAAGACCATCTCCTCAGTAAGTGGTGCTGGGAAAAATGGACAGCTACATGTAAAAGAATGAAATTAGAACACTCCCTAACACCATACACAAAAAATAAACTCAAAATGGATTAAAGACCTAAATGTAAGACCAGACACGATAAAACTCTTAGAGGAAAACATAGGAAGAACACTCTATGACATAAATCACAGCAAGATCCTTTTTGACCCACCTCTTAGAAAAATGAGAATAAAAACAAAAATTTAAAAATGGGACTTAATGAAACTTAAAAGCTTTGGCACAGCAAGGGAAACTATAAACAAGATGAAAAGACAACCTTCAGAATGGGAGAAAATATTTGCAAATAAGTCAACGAACAAAGGATTAATCTCCAAAATATATAAATAGCTCATGCAGCTCAATATTAAAAAAACAAACAACCCAATTAAAAACTGGGCAGAAGACCTAAATAGACATTTCTCCAAGGAAGACATACAGATGGCCAAGAGGCACATGAAAAGATGCTCAACAACACTAATTATTAGAGAAATGCAAATCAAAACTACAATGAGGTATCACCTCACACCGGTCAGAATGGGCATCATCAAAAAATCTACAAACAACAAATGCTGGAGAGGGTATGGAGAAAAGGGAACCCTCTTGCACTGTTGGTGGGAAAGTAAATTGATACAGCCACTATGGAGAACAGTATGGAGGTTCCTTAAAAAACTAAAAATAGAATTACCATATGATCCAGCAATCCCACTACTGGGCATATACCCTGAGGAAACCATAATTCAAAAAGAGACATGTATCCCAATGTTCATTGCAGCACTATTTACAGTAGCCAGGTCATGAAAGCAACCTAAATGCCCATTGACAGACGAATGGATAAGAAAAATGTGGTACATATATACAGTGGAATATTACTCAGCCATAAAAAGGAACTAAATTGGGTAATTTGTAGAGATGTGGATGGACTTAGAGACTGTCATACAGAGTGAAGTAAATCAGAAAGAGAAAAACAAGTATCGTATATTAAGGCACATATGTGGAATCTAGAAAAATGGTACAGATGAACCAGTTTGCAAGGCAGAAATAGAGACGCAGATGTAGAGAACAAATGTATGGATACCAAGGCTGGAAAGTGGGTCGAGGGGGTGATGTGGTGGGATGAATTGGGAGATGTGGGTTGACATATACACTAATGTGTATAAAATAGATAACTAATAAGAACGTGCTATATAAAAAAATAAACAAATAAAATTCAAAAAATATTCAGATGTTTAAATCCTATCCATTAAAATGTTGAAGAAATCATGCTCAAATCAGTAGCTGTGAATATTGATAAGAAGCTTACTTCATTCATTCATTCACTTATTTATTTATTTATTTAAGTCTGTGTTGGGTCTTCGTTGCTGCATGCAGGCTTTCTCTAGTTGTGGAAAGTGGGGGCTACTCTTCGTTGCAGTGTGCAGGCTTCTCATTGCAGTGGCTTCTCTTGTTGTGGAGCATGGGCTCTAGGCACATGGGCTTTGGTAGCTGCAGCACAGAGGCTCAGTAGTTGTGGCGCATGGGCTTAGTTGCTCCACGGCATGTGGGATCTTCCTGGACCAGGGCTCGAACCCGTGTCCCCTGAATTGGCAGGAGGATTCTTAACGACTGCACCACCAGGGAAGCCCAAGAAGCTTACTTTAAAATAATTGAACCTGAATGAGATCAATTATCATTTAAATGTCTGGTTAGAAAAGCCAGAGAAGAATATTAAATGACACTATATCAATGCAAAAAGCAAAAACAGACCAAAATTTCCAGACACATTACTTAATATCTTCAACAAATAAATTGGAAAAAATAAGAAAGAGGGGTAGCTTATAGAATAAAATATATTTAAGGGGCAATTCAAGCAAATGTAATTTGTAAACGTTATTTGGATTCTGATTTAAACGAATGAAGTATAGAAAGCTCCTCCAAAACTATCAGGGAAATTCAAATAGGGATTATATATTTAATAATATTAAGAAATTATTAAATTTTAGATGTAACAATAGCATTTTAGTTTATGTTTACATATATGCATACGTATATATTTATGGGTAGAATTGTATAATATATAGGGTTTGTGTTAAAATACCCCTGTTGGGAGTAGGTGGCCACGAGTTGAAAATTTTTGAAGTTGGGTGATGGAGATATTGAAAGTTTATTAAACTCTTCTCTTTATTTTTGTACATGCTTGATATTTTCAATAGTAAAAATGTTTTTAAAATGCGGGACTAGGGCTCCCCTGGTGGCGCAGTGGTTGAGAGTCCGCCTGCTGATACAGGGGACACGGGTTCGTGCCCCGGTCCGCGAGGATCCCACATGCCGCGGAGCGGCTGGGCCTGTGAGCCATGGCCGCTGAGCCTGCGCGTCCGGAGCCTGTGCTAGGCAATGGGAGAGGCCACAACAGTGAGAGGCCCGCGTACCGCAAAAAAAAAAAAAAAATGCGGGACTAGTTTCTCCTCCGCTCTTATTTCTACCGAAGATAGAAAAATAAAATTAAATGCAATATAAGCCCTGCCACTTTAGCTCAGCAATAATTATGGGCATTCCATAGACAAAATAATACACGGTAAAAGGCATCCTCCACTAACACGGATCCCAGGGGCTACTCCTTTGCTTAAAATATCTATCATTAGAGTTCATCCTTAACGTGACAAAGCAGCCTGCCTTCAGATTTAGCTAAAGGTTATATATATGTGTGTGTGTGTATATATATATACACACACACAAACACATATATATATATATAATTTTTTTGAGTTAGAATGCTTTTAGATAGTGTGTGTCACAGGCCCCAACACTCCCTGCTGGTTTACTAATGGGTTTACTCCCAGAAATTTTGCACATTCGCCTTATCTTTCTGGGCTCAGAAGGCATTTGCTAATACCCTCTACTATGATCTTAGTTAAGTCAAGACACTGTCTGCAGAAAAGGATATTCTAAATGTAACTCTCCTGTCCCAACACACTCCTTCTCTCCCTCCCTTATCCAGTCACTATTCTTTCACTGCATTCATTCACTCATTCAGTCACCATCCAATCACCACACTTTCACTGGGCCTGCTCTGCATCAGACATACTCTGCTAATCCTTTCAGAGGATACAGATGTGTTTAAAACTTGATCTCCATATCAGGGAGTTAAAAATATTAGAAGAGATAAACATGTGAATGCTTATGTTCATGTCCAGAATAAAAAACTGCTACAATAGAGGGATAATCATGGGGTAGGAAGAGGAGGACCCGAGGCAGGAGTCTGTGCCTGCAGCATGCAGAGTCCTCACTCCAGTGTAGCTAAGTTGGCAGACATTCAGTGTGACAGCTTGGGCACCCACTCCTCCCCCATGGCAATCGTGGTATCTGGGGAATGTGCCAGTTTAATTGATTCTCTCCTCCTTAGGATTCAAGCTGCAATTATGTGATCTTGTTATGTAGTTTGAAACAAACACTTCAAGGAAGGAGGGGTGGCAATGAGTAATAGGAATGGAAATTTAATAAGAACAAGCATAACTATATAAAAACTGCTCAAGCATGTTCCGTATCCCTAATTTTCTGGGTCTGATATGAGTCACTTTTCAGTCTGAAGTATTTGGAACCACAGTGCTGGAAGGTGGCACTGCATCTAAAAAGTAAATTTATGTTCTGCTTTCAACCTGAAATATTTTCAGAGCACCTTTGCACGTGTCGGTGTATGTGTGGAGGTGGTACGTGTACTTTTGTGTGGTGGGAGGAGACTTGTAAGCATAAACAATCTGGTTTCTTTTTAAATGCCTTCAGGTTTCCAGTCTTTTAAGCAAGTAGTGTTTCCATCTAGCCAATACTAAGAAGAAAAATAGTTCACAATAGTTCTGCTTAATCATGGCCATTCGGCTCACCAAGTCCTTATTCTGTCTTCCCCAAAGAGATATTAAATTCAGATAATGATCTACTCCCTATTATTTTCTTCCTCTGTGTTGTGATCTTTATCAATCATCGATTATGTGCCCTACATATTGTAAAAGTTGTAAACCTTTATCCTTGTGAGGGACAATTTTAGCACTTCCAGTAATGAGCTTACAACTCAGCATTTTTGCATTTTTCTTTTAGCATGTCTTTTTCTTTATAACTATGTTCATTTTTATCAGTATGCAATAACTGGTTGCTCTGTAACTCTCAACTTGAAAGATGTCTGGTTGACCTCTTTATGTTATACTTGCTTTTATACACCTAATCCTTGGAAAACATATATATTAACATATTATTCAACCAGTTAACAGACACCAGGCCCTACCATGCACTAGGCACCGTATTCTAAGCCATTAGTATCAACTCTATCTTCTGATTCAATTTCACTTGGAAGTTCCGCTTAATACAATTTCCAAAAAAAAAAAAAGAAGCTTATTAAAAAATAATAATACACAGGATATAACCATAAGATTTTTAGAGCAAGCTTATAGACTAGTTTCTTGGAAGCCACCATATGTAAAACTAAAATGGAACCAAGTTTTATATGTTAACTATCCGTGGGGAAATTGTGGAGGATTAGTACAGAAAAGAAACTAGAAAACTCTTGTAGGGTTAGTAAGATTATTAACATCCAACACTTTTTATAGAGGCCTGGGCTCATAAACACATCAGCACTGTTGCCTCAGAGCAACATTGATACATCTCTCTAATGTGTCCTGCTTTCACTTTTCATTCTTCAAAATAGCTGGCAGCTGTGTTATTCTAAGGATGGCATTCAGCTATAAACAGCAAAAGCAAAAAAAAAAAAAAAAGAAAAAGAAAAAAAGAAAAGAAAGAAAAATGAAATCCAGATATTCTCTCATGAATACTTGAGGAGATTTCAAAGTTTCTAGTAACACTCTGATTTTGCTTTGTCTTCTAACTCCTTTTATATTTTTACTTTCTTTTAAACTAAGTGACAAATTGTATGTTAAGCAAAATTAAGTTGTTTTTAAACTTTTAATCAGTTCTTCACGATAAGGTTTTACCAGTGCAGTAGACAATGGGAAGAGGTGTAGAAATAGAAAAATAAGGAGGCGTTTTATAATTTTCCAAGATGTAGGGATCAGCACTCTTTTAATGCTGATTTTATTAATCAAATTTTACTCCAACAAATTCTCTAGTTTACAATCTTTTTGAGGAGTTAAATGAGGAAATCATTTCAGAAAATATCTGTGTGTAATTATTTAGGTTCAGCCTCTTCATGAAATAATCACATATATGTTCATCATATTCATCTTTATAGTCATGGCATGTGCTCAATGTGTACTTAAAAAGAGGTTGTCTGTCTATTTCTAAAATTCCTCCACATTAGTTAATAAATTAAATTAAGGAGATGGTTTGAATACTGTTTTCTTTTTTGTTTTCCAGTTTGCAATTGTTTTATTTTTGTTTTTTTAATCAAGCTCATTAAACACTTGCAACAGACAAACATGTTTCAAAGGCCCTATTCAAGCAAACTTGAATAACACCATAAACTCAATGAACGTTCATGACCACTTTTTGATAATGAAAATGGAATTCTTCAGGGTCAATGATATACACATCTAAAGAATTGCCAATTTTTTTTCTAAACCTAGACTCCCATTTTCTAAATCTAGATTCTCCTTTTCCTGTGTAATTGACTTGGCTGGTCTTTCTTGATGCTTGGATGAGATTATCGGCCCCTTCCCCATACAGATTTCCTCCATCCCTACAACCATGGAGAAACTCAAGGAAGGTTGAACAACTATTTTCTGTAGAGCTCTAGAGTTTCTCAAAAGTGCCTCTGTGCCATCTCAGGCAGCAAGAGGCAGAGAGAGGAGTTGTCACTGTCCTCTATGCTCCAGAGTAGAGGACTTTTACTTGCTTTATATAGTAGAGGAAACATAGGATTTTCTTTGAAAGTGGCTAAAAATAATATTTTCTTAAAAGAAAAATTTGGAAACCATTAGGTTAATGTATTGTGCAGACACTAATCACCTTTAAATATAAATGTATTTCCTATAAACCACAATATAGAGAGAAATGAACATCTAAAAACATAAATCAAGAATAGATATATTAGTTTATAACTAGAAAACAAGTTTATCTAGTTGGCATACCATTTACAAACAAGAAGACAGCTATTTAGAAAATTAAGCATACATATGAGAGCTTTTTTTTTTTTTGGCCACACGGCACGGGCATGCGGGATCTTATTTTCCCACCAGGGATCTAACTTGTGCCATCTGCATTGGAAGCATGAGGTCTTAACCATCGGACCGCCAAGGAAGTCCCCAGATGAGACATTTTGATGTGCAGAAATTGGAAAACATTTGGCTCATGGCACAATTCTAAAACCATCAAGAATGACTGGGACACCCCCATTGAAAATCCTGGCAACCAGATTTCAGCTAAGGATACAGAACACCAGGGTCAGGGATTCTGAAGGTATGGGAGAAAGAATATGCTGCAAATGGGCTTTTACAAATTTACAATTGGTTGTAGATGATGACTTCAGTTTGGACTCTATTTTCAAGGTTTATTTAACGATTCTTTTAGTGATATTTGAGAATGTGCTTTTCCTCTCACTATAGATTATTTTAGCCATCCATGATACTTTTCATTTCTGAATGTAACATCAAGTTTATAATATGCAAAGTTTTTAGCTGAATATAGGTTTCCATGAAATTAAAAATAAACAGCATCAATCCTTTTATGAAGTAGAAAAATCTTGATGAAATTCTTTTACTTTTCATGCTGACCTATAAAGACAGATAGAATGAGTCATTTTACAGAGTTTAACAGGCACAAAATCTATTTTTGCTCCCTAAGGCCCTTTTTGATAGTCAAGCTTATGATTGAGTTGGGAGGCATTTGAAAAGGCAATGATGCAAAATGATGTAAATGGAGACCTGCAAAAAGTTAAGAAAATGAATATATTCCTAAGTGACTTGGCAGAGAAAATAAACAACTGAGACCCCAAATTACTTTCAGCTAAAGATTTTTACCATGTTTTCTCAAAGAATGTGACAAACTTAATTCTCTAATCAATAAGTAGCAGATATTGTTTTAATACTTCAATCTATTTGATTAACACTGAAGCTGTTTATGCCCAAGATTCAAACAATACATTTTCTAGTAACTATATTTCTTATTGAAGAGTTCTTAAAGCATGCTGAGCATAAAATATATGATGCCCTACACAAAATCATCTATAATTAAGTAATTGAAGTGTTCCCAGATAGAGGCAGCTGTAATTCCCTGACACCAGTCACAGGAAAGTGCTGAAGTTCCCAACAGAAATACGACACATGAAGGCGAAGTGTTATTATTAGTATGGAAATTAATAAGCTGCAGCAGAGAGAATACCTCTTATCATCCACATAGAAACCTCTCCTATAAAGGAAGTACAAATCACTTTGCAAATGTAAATAGAACTGTGCTTATTTTTGAAGTTTGTAGCACACATATTCAAAGCAGGAAATCATACGAGGGCCATTCACTTTTTGACTTCATCTGTCAATGACATTATGAAATGCATATTATACAGTAAGAATTATATAAAATCCCATTTGTAGCAGCATGCTAAAAAAGATAATAAAAATAAAATTGAATTGTAAAGCACTGAAAAAGAGATGTCAAATAGAAGCACTGCATTACAAGCACCTCAAATTTTCCAAAGTGTGGACAACATCTGTAAAGAAAGTATAAAGGAGAGGGATTCTGGTAGAAAGGGGCGAAATGCAGAAAAACCAAAAATTAAATTTTCTCATGTGTTCTCTTTTATAGCTACTAACTTACTTTTAAAGATATCAAACAGTAATAAATTTAAACTATTAGATTTCATGTAATTTTAAAGAAAAAGAGGAAAGTACAAGCAAAACGCAGGGGAAAAACAGCTATAGTAGGTTATTAGAAATTTTCTAAACATTAACACGCTCCATTGAATCACTAATAGTTCAAGTAAGAATTAAAAACAAAAAAAAAAGACAAAAAACACCTGTGTCTAGCAAAAAACTACCCAAGAGCTGAGAGATATCAAGATCTAAGCAAAATAAGAATTTTAGTAGAAATCTGTTTATATTCCTACTTTTCTTCTTTGAGCTGCGGACGCAGGTATCCTTTGGAGCAGCATCTTTGTGTCAGAGGCATGGGTAGGAAATTTTAAACATCCTGTGAATTAGAAAAAAGAATATATTGAGTGAATAGTCTTTTTTATGTGTGATTCTTTCATATTTTAATATTATATAGGCACATGTAAAGCAAGTCTCTCTAAATATTATATCTTTTTTCAGGAAAGGAAATAGAAGTGCAGACTACAGGCTAAAGTGTATTTAGATATTGAAAAAAACAAGCACACAAATTAAAAAGGCAAGAAATTTGTCATCAAGAAATATGGAAAAAATAAACATCTACCATAATTATTCCAAGAACACAGTGACAGAGAATATTTTACAATAGATTTTGACACATTATAGTTGGGAGTTCTGGCAATAACCATCATGACCTTAGGTAATTCAAATAACCTTTCTAGCTTCTTTCTCTAAAAAGTGAGGGAGTTTAATCAAATGATTTGAAAATCACTTTCAAATCTTAACATTCTGTTTTACTTTACAACAAGGGGGAGGAAAAGGAAAACTCAGAAATAAACATTCCAAATGGCTTTAAAATCCTCCCTTTCATTTTTATTTTTTGTAGGAAATATGGTTTAAAAAATCAACTTTATTAGACTGCTTCTAATATTTTTAGATTACATCTAATTTTAACAGATATAAATCTACTACTGATCCTGAGATTATGTAACAAAGTACTATTATTCTTTAGAGAAAATTACTTCAAAAGCCTTTTATCATCTTAGTAAGTGTCATAGCAAACTGTCTACTCTTAAAGATCAAGGAAATCAGGGGCTTCCCTGGTGGTGCAGTGGTTGAGAGTCCGCCTGTCGATGCAGGGGACGCGGATTCGTGTCCCGGTCCGCGAAGATCCCACATGCCACGGAGCGCCTGGGCCCGTGAGCCATGGCCACTGAGCCTGCGCGTCCGGAGCCTGTGCTCCGCAACGGGAGAGGCCACAACAGTGAGAGGCCCGCGTACCGCGAAAAAAAAAAAAAAAAAGATCAAGGAAATCAATCAGCAGTCATGGTCAAAATTTTACTCTTGGAGAATATTTCCCTCCCAAATTGCAGCATAATAAATATTTAATTTCTAAAATGATTTTCAAGTAGCATCTTGCTCCCATTTTTCATTATTTTTTCTACGTGGAAATAATGAACCTCATCTCTCTGAGCTGGAGTTAAATAACCATTGTTAGTAATTCCTAATGTAATATAAAATAAAATAAAAGTCAAAACAGAAGTTAAGATGTTATACTCTGTAACATTAAGATTCATAAAGAAAGTGACCTTGCTAGAAGAGGGGAATGGAAAATATTCATGATAGCTTTTTCATTCAACAGGATCTGAGCCCCTGATCAACATGGCCTTCTCTATCCCAGATGCTGCATTTTTCTATTTACTGTCAGAACTGAACAGAGGGGAGTACCAAGAGGATCACCTGGATGCCAAACATCCTATGCTATCTTCTTGACTGCTGGCCCATGGACACAGGCTGATAGTTCAACAAGATGCATGTTGCAAACCCTGGTAAAAGTGTTCATTCTTTGGGAACCAGGGCATCTAACCCCAGGGACAGGACTGTGGAGACAATAAGCACAAATTTCCTAAGTTGTTCTTTGAAAGGAGAGGTAAGTGGAATCACTCCTCTCCATCCCTTTGCTTCCAGAACCATGTATTTTACTGTTGGGGACTTGGCATCATATAAAATTCTTTGATTCCAGAAGAACTCCTGGGTGGTAACTCATGACTATGACCAGTGCATCCATGATCACAGACCCTTTCCCACACCTTTTTTACTGTGCAGCAGTACTTTTGGTTGATACGATGTTTTACAACATCCTGCGACAATGGATCGAATGCTCCATAAACCCTTGGATAGTGGGACTAGCCAAGGCCCTACGTACAGAAAAGGCAAATTCATACCCATTTGCATATCCTTCCAGTCATAGTGAACTTAAGGCAGTCAACTTGCCACCAAGTGACTTGCAATCTCCTCAAGGGAAATGTGCCATATTGGGGGCTCAATATTGGCCTCTGTTGTTGGCAGTTGGCAGAGGCAGTAGCTAGATGGCTTTTGGAAGGGGACAGGGCATGTTGCTGAGCCTATGCATGGTTTCCCCGTCTGTCACCATGGCCACTTCATTCATATGCCTATCGTGGCAGCACTAGAGTGGCAAATGCTGTTTTGTATCAACCCAACAAGTCATTTTATCTATATATTTATTCTTGTGCCTCTTTATTGTAAATGCTCTTTTACAGTGTTGGGGATTTACATGTGATATAAAGACTTCTACACTTCGTATCCATTCCTATACATTCATCCACATGCCTCTGCCCCCAAATTTCCATGTTTTTCCTTTGTTACTACTAATTAGCTGGACAGACCACTGCCTACTGCCCACATGTTCCTGTACATTCTAAATTTTGGTCACTTATCTGCACACAGAAAATGGATAAACAGGTACATTGCCCAAAACACTGCTCAGTAGGAGGATTTCATCTGTCGCTATCTTTCCAGGCCATTCATTAGTGAAGGTATAATGCAACTGCCACTATCTATTTTCAATTTGTACCCACATACCAAGCTGACCTACCCATGACCCAAAAAGCTTGGGCCATTGGGTCACTTCCTTCTCCATCAGCTGATCATAAGTGACTTCCCACACAGCTCTAGGTGTGAGCCGAGAGAGAGCTGCTGATGTAACAGTCATGGATGACATGGAAAGTTGGAATATCTGTTCACACTGACAGCTTTTTATGTCACCTGGCATAAGAGCATATACTGCCAGAGCAGTAATTCCCAAATTGGAGTATTCCATCTTGAGGACGCAAAGAGCCCTACCAGGGATTGTGCTTTCATCTCTGTACTACTGTATGGGTTTTCTACTGCTATGAATTAAATTACCAGAAAATCCATGCCTTACGACAACATATGTCTATGATCTCAGTTTCTATGGATCAGGAGTTGGCCATGTTGGCAGAGGCTTTCTTTCAGATTCTCACCAGGCTGAAATCAGTGTGTCCTCTGGCTATGTCTCTATCAAGGAAATATGTGCTTCCAAATCCCTCAGGTTGTTGGCAGGATTCACTTACTTGGGACCATGTGCTTGAGGGCCCTCTTTTCTTGCTAGCTATTGGCTGGGGAGCCCTCCCAACTCCTCCAGAGTACTCTCAGGTATTTGCCACCTGGCCCTCTCCATAGGCAGTTCTCAACATGGGCTTTTTTATCTCTAAGGCGAGCGGAAGAATGTCTCTACTTTAAATCTCTTTACAGAAGGCCTGGACTCCCTTTCTAAGGGCTCACCTGATTAGATCAGGTCCACCCAAGGTAATCTCCCTGTTGATTAACTCAAAGCCAGCTGATTTAGAGCACTAATAACACCTGCACAATCACCCTACCTTTGTCATATTAACATACCCTCATCAAGGAAGTAATTATCTCATCAGTCTATGCCCAAAGGGAGGGCATTACACGGAGTGTGTACCTCAGGGGATAGGAATCTTGGGGACCATCTTAGAGTTCTTCCCACTGCACTTGTCAGTCACATTCACTTGTTTATCTCCCTAATGACCAATCTATGATGTACATCTTAATCAGGCCCGTGAAACTAACTGCTGATTACTTTAATTTTCAGTCTTTCAATATGCCATATTCAATCAGTTGTAGGTAGTGCTGAGAAGTACTAGGAAATGTTCTTGCTGCCAATGATATTTTTACATTAACACAGTGAGGTCACTAAAGTGTCCATTTCGCTAAAGCCCATCAAAGTAACGCTGTTACCAGTGAGGGCTTGATATGACTAAGCTAGCTGTTTCAACAACAGATAATGCAACAGATTGGTACCAGTAGGAATAGAGTGTTTTGAAAGAAATTAGAGCACAAATAAATATATTTTGATGAAGATAAGTCTCTAAATGTCTGGAACCTATAGGCTCTGAGACGAAATTGGGGGTAAATAAATATGCAAAGCATACAAGGATTCAAAACGATGCTTTATTTTGTCTACAAAAGCATTATTAGCATAAAAATTTAGTTATAAATTTTTAAAAAATGATTCAGCATTTACAGTGTGGTATGTATATATGTAGAGTAATTTTTATCTACATTAAAGGAGAAGTTAGTTAAATTTGAAGTGTCTCAATTAGAAAAACACACTTTAAGACCAGGAAACAACCAAAAGTCTCTAGCTGCTTTGGCTTACATTTCAAATCTGTACACTAAGGAATTCTTTAGTAAATATGAGGAATATTAATCAAATTATTCATGAGTTGAGTAATTTTCAGAACATGTAAATTGGCTACATGTGGTACAGGCATCTTTACCCTATTGTATGAATAGGGTTTATGAACCAAGTGAGGCTGGTGGTTAGGTTTTATACCTACCTTTGGAGTAGCACGTGCAGTTCAGAATTCCCTTTTTTGCTATTGTCATCCATCATGTGACAATAGATTATGTTGTATGATCCAATCAGAATGTTAATTGATGACAGCAAAAGAATATTGTCATTTTGGCTTCTGAATAAACTAGCAAGATGCTACTCAGAAAGCATAAAAGGAAAGAGAGAGGGGAGTTCAAGTTTACAGTAACAGTTAAACTCCTTTTGAAACCCTTTCCTAGCAGATGTTTTTGATGTATGGCATACTTTGATCTTAGGACTTACTTTCGTAGTAACCTACCACCAGGTGTAAGGTATTGATTTCTCATCTTTTTCTTACCTAAAAGGCTTCCGATATTCATTAAAAATAGACAATTATGAAAGATAAAATTGGCTTCGTCCTATTCACAACTGAGATAAACAGCAAGCAACCACTATAAATTCATTATATTTCTATTACAATGTGTACGATTAAAAAGATTGGGCATATAAAGTAAATCCGTATTGATGAATATTTATTGTTTACAATTTTTGACTTTTGCAAATATAACTGACATGGACATTTGCATACAAATATTCAAATCTTTGTATGAACATATACTTTCATTTTTCCTGAGTAGAGTGGAAGGGAGGATCATATGGTAGGTGTGTGTTTAAGCTAAAAAAAAAACAACTGCCAAGCTGTTTTCCAAGGTGGTTGTATAATTTCACATTCCCATCAGCAGTGTATGTGAGTTTCAGTTTTTCTTCATGATCAACAGTACTTTGTATGGTCAATCTCTTTAAGTTCAGACATCCTAATATGTGTGTAGTAGTATCTCATTATGATTTTAATTTGCATTTCCCTGAGTAACAAAAGATGTTGAGGATCTTCCTATGTGCTTAGTTGCCATCTATATTTATTCTTAGGTGAAGTGTCTGTTCAAATATTTCGCCCATTTTTTGGGGGGTGGACTTTTGTTTTCTTATTATTGAGGTTTGAATGTTCTCTAATATTTTGGGCTAAAACAATTTATCACATATGAGATTGCAGATATTTTCTGACAGTCTGTAGTTTGTCTTTTCATTAAGAATGGTGTCTTTTGAAGAACAGGAGTTCTTAATTTTAATGAAGTTCACTTTGTCATTTTTTTTCTTTTAAGGATCCTGATTTGCTGCTGTATCGAAGAAATAATAGAAATATTTAGAAATAATAGAAGTATGACAGAAATATTTGTCTAACTCAGGGTCACTAAATCTTTTCTCCTGTTTTCTTCTAGAAGTTTTGTAATTTTAAGATTTAACTTTGGATTAAACTAAAGGGAAATCTTTAAGTGGGGGGGTGCTGGGGAGGTAAGAGTCCTGCCAAGGCCCTGGTGCTACAGAGGGAGAACCGAAGGAGGCAGTGGGCTATGGAGAGAGAGGACACACGTCTGAGAGGAGCTCACTGGGGCTGCCCCTTCAACATTGAGGACCAAGTGTGGAGAACAGAGTGGGAGAGCAAATGGTAGCACCACCAACACCAGTAGCATCATGGGCGGAGAAAAGGAGTGCTGTCTAGGATGCTCTATCTACATCCATGAGTGCTGGGACTCAGCTTTCTCTCAAAATTCCAGTATTTAAATTTAAATACTAAATTTAAATAAGCCTGATTTACCTAAAGGTAAAGTATCCCACATGTACATATAATCCATTTTGAGTTAATTTTTTATGTTGTAAAGTATGCATCAAAGTTTTGTTTGTTTTTGCATATGACCAGTTGTTCTAACAATATTTTTTGAAATGACCTTCATTATGAACAGAACTGACTATGCTTCTCTGTCAATTGATTGATTATATATGTGTGAGTCTATACCCGGACTCTATATACTGGTCCACTAATTCATGTCTACCTTTATATCTATAAAAATAGATATATATTTGATGACTGCAGCTATGTAATAAGTTCTGAAATCAGGTAATGTTAAGTCCTACAGCTTTATTCTTCTTTATGAAAGTTTTTTTTTCTAATCTAGGTCATTTGTATTTCTATGTGAATTTTTTTATACATCTTTATTGGAGTATAGTTGCTTCACAATGCTGTGTTAATTTCTGTTGTACAACAAACTGAATCAGCCATGTGCATACATATAACCCCATATCCCCTCTCTCTTGAGCCTCCCTCACACCCTCCCTATCTCACCCCTCTAGGTGCTCACAAAGCATGGAGCTGATATCCCTGTGCTATTCGGCTGCTTCCTACTAGCTATCTATTTTACATTTGGTAGTGTATGTATGTCAGTGCTACTCTCACGTCACCCCAGCTTCCTTGCTCCCTGCCCGTGTCCTCAAGTCCATTCTCTATGTCTGCATCTTTATTCCTGTCCTGCCACATCAGTACCATTTTTTTTTTTTTTAGATTTCATATATATGCATTAGCATATGGTATTTGTTTTTCTCTTTTTGACTTACTTCACTCTGTATGACAGACTCTAGGTCCATCCACCTTACTACAAATAACTCAATTTCATTTCTTTTTATGGCTGAGTGATATTCCATTGTATATATGTGCCACATCTTTTTTTTTTTATGGGAGTTCAATTTTTAGCTTTTTAAGGAATCTCAATACTGTTCTCCATAGTGGCTCTATCAATTTACATTCCCACCAACAGTGAAGAAGGGTTCCCTTTTCACCACACCCTCTCTAGAATTTATTGTTTCTAGATTTTTTGATAATGGCCATTGTGACCGGTGTGAGATGATACCTCACTGTAGTTTTGATTTGCATTTATCTAGTAATTAGTGATGTTGAGCATCTTTTCATGTGCCTCTTGGCCATCTGTATGTCTTCTTTGGTGAAATGTCTATTTAGGTTTTCTACCCGTTTTTTAATTGGGTTGTTTGTGTTTTTTTTGATATTGAGCTCCATGAGCTGTTTGTATATTTTGGAGATTAACCCTTTGTCCATTGTTTCCTGTGCAAATATTTTCTCCTATTCTAAGGCTTGTCTTTTCATCTTGTTTATGGTTTCCTTTGCTGTGCAAAAGGGAAACATAAAGGACCCTGAATAGCCAAAGCAATCTTGAGAAATAGAAATGGAGCTGGAGGAATCAAGCTCCCTGACTTCAAAGTATACTACAAAGCTACGGTAATCAAGGCAGTATAGTACTGCCATAAAAACAGAAATCTAGATCAATCGTACAGGATAGAAAGCCCAGAGATAAACCCATGCACATATGGTCACCTTATTTTTGATAAAGGAGGCAAGAATATACAATGGAGAAAAGACAGCCTTTTCAATAAGTGGTGGTGGGAAAACTGGACAGCTAGATGTAAAAGAATGAAATTAGGACACTCCCTAACACCATAAACAAAAATAAACTCCAAATGGATTAAAGACCTAAATGTAAGAACAGACACTATAAAAGTCTCAGAGGAAAACATAGGCAGAACACTCTTTGACATAAACCACAGCAAGATCTTTTTTGACCCCCCTACTAGAGTAATGAAAATAAAAACAAAAATAAACAAGTGAATTTTAGAATAGGCTAATCATTTCTGTTTTTAGAAGCCTAATGGGACTTCGATTGAGATTGTATTTAAATCTATAGATCAACTTGGGAAGAAGTTACATTTTATCTATTTGAGTTTTCTGATCTATGAATATTGTTCTCTAATTTGTATCAGTGATGTTTTGTAGTTTTCAGTTTATTTAATGACAATTTTTTTGGTCAGGTTTATCCCTAAATGTTTCACATTTTTGATGCTATTGTAAATGATATTATATTTTAGTTACAATTTCCAATTTCCAATTGTATATTTCTAGAGTGTAGAAGTGCAACTGATTTTTGTGTATTAATAAACTCAATCACTAAGTATTGTAATTTTTTGTAGATTTCATACTTTTTTTGTGTGTAGACGATCAAGGTGTTTGTGAATAAAGAACATTCTGTATCTTCTTTTGTAGTCTGGATTAATTGATTTCTTGTTCTTCCCTTACTGCATATGGTAGAACCTCTAGTAAAATGTTGAATAGAAGTGGTGACAGCAGATAACACTTTCCTTGTTCTTGACCTTAAGGGTAAAGATTTTAGTATTTAATCACTAAGTATAATTTTTACCTATAGATTTTTCACAAATGTTTTTAATTAGTTTAATAGGCTTCCTTCTATACTTAGTTTGATGAGAGATTTTCTGTCATCTTTATAATTTACAACATGTGCAGGTAGAATGTGATAGGGGCACAATAAAGGCACTTTTTTCTTAAGAGAATAAACACGGCACTGTAGAAGATAGTAAACAAAAAAAATCTATATATCATTGGGACACACACACATGATACTGCCTGTCATCTGACCTGAATCCTCCAAGATATTATGCAACACATCTTACAATTCTTTAAAAATGGTTCCTGTTCTGTTGAAGTACTATATTTGAAAGCAACCAATCATAAAAACAAAAGCAAAAACAACGAACATATGCAATCTACTTTGTGAGTCAAAGAGAGATGTGAACTCAGAATCAGCCTTATTTGGTAACATCTTCCTTTCTGAGAGACAGTTTTATTTTACACCCTTGCAGTTTCATATTTTTATTTAACACTCACTCTTAGATTTTGGATCTTACTAGCTGAGGACCCTCATACCACAGGGTCCAGGCAAACCATCGATGCCATTCCTTACTCAAATTCCTGACCCACAGGATCCTTGAGCATAATAAGATGGCTGGTTTACATCACTAAGTTTTAGAGGTGGTTTATTATGATAGCAATAGATATTGGTTTTAGTACCAGGAGCAGGGTGCTAACATAACAAAAACCTAAAATATGTAGGTAGCATTGGCTTTGGGACTAGGAAGAAGCTGGAAGAGCCTTAAGGAGATTGTTAGTCAAAGTTGGAGTTGTTATGTAGAGGTAGAAGTTTAGAAAAATTATTTTCTGCAATAACATGAAAAAAGAAAATATACCTAATAAATATGAAGATCTAGCTAAGAATAAAAAGCAATGCTGAAAAGACATCTGGCTATCAGCTTCCTACTAGAAAATGAGAGAAGAGAGAGATAAGCTAAGAAAGAGACTTAAAAACAAAGGAGCCAGGACTTATGGGATATGAAAATAAAACTCATTCTCACAATTTGATGAGTCCTGGGGACATTGTGGGAGAATATAAGTTGTATTTTATGTGGGAGAGAGGTGAATTGTTATGTTTCTATGGAAAGACTGCAGTAGGTTGTATTTCCAAAAGATGGTCATGTTGATCTATACTCTACCCAATATGCTATTCTTACAATGGGACTGTGCCACACCTCTATGAAGGGCTGGCTCTATGTCCAACCACCCTGAACCTGCTGGACTTTTGTGAGCTCCTCAGCCAATAGCAGAGGCGAGAAGAAACACTATGTGATTTCTGGGGGTTGATCATAAAAATGTCATGCATCCAGGTTTGCTTTCTGAGAACCTTGTTCTTAGCAGCCACTTGCATACTGTGAGGAAGACCAAAATAGCCACTCAGAGATATCACAGAGAAAGGTCACATGCAGATATTCTATCTGAAAGCCCACCTGAGATCCACTGTTACTTGACAGTAACACTCTGACATGTGAATGAAAGCATCATCATATCCTTCCAGTCACCACCATCAAGTTAGCTCAGTCTTTGAGTCTTCCCAGCTAAGGCCCCAGAGACAAGTTTTTCCTGATGTGTGCTATACTTATTTTTGACCCACAGAATCCATGAGTATAATGAAAACATTGTTTTATGCCACTAAATATGGAATGATTTGTTACACAGCAAGAGATAATTGATGAACTTTGAAATTATTTTGAAAAATTAACCAAGCATATTTTACTTTGATGTTTAAAATTTTTTCATTATATGCTTAAATATTTTAAAAGATTTCATTTCTGATTTCTTATAAATATGAAGGTTTTCCTAAAAATCTGAGATATGACTAATATATTTTTCATGTATTTGAAAAATACATGAGTATATTTTTCTTTAGCAAAATAGGAAAATTTGTATTGTTTATTTTTCTTCATGAACTCAGCTTTCTTTCGTAGTTCTTTTATAAATATTATACATATGGTACTGTCAACAATTTATTTTTCACAGCATTTTGGAGAATTAAAATTTGAGGATAGATATTTTGTTAAATAGGCTTAAATTGTACGTATTCCACCTACTCACATTGCTGGAGAGTTTTTTGATTATCTGATTACTTGTGAAGTTCAGTCCTGCTGTAATTAGGTGAAGGAACAAAGTGCTTCACCATGTGAATCATAGGCCCAATTCAGATACTGCTATAAGGCTTAGGTAAACAACATGTGTGATTTATAAAAGTAATTTATTAATTCGTTTTTTACAAAGGTGCAATTTTTCAGAGTAAAGGATGGGGTAAAAAGAAATGTCCTATAATCAAATTCCGGTTCAATACAGTATAGGAGAAAGTAAGCTGACATAATGAAAAGAATGGTTTTACCTTAAATGTAATAATAATTTTAAAAGAACTTAGGATACCTTCTTAATGTTTTATCAGCAATGCAACTATATAAGCATACTAATGTATAAATAAAAACCCAAACTGTTATGAACAAACATAGGTAAATTACATTTATATTGTTATTTTCAGAACATATTATCTTGCATAATACACTCTGAGAGGTAGTATGCTCATACCCTTTGTCACAAAACTCTTTTATTTTTCAGGGTTACTTGAGATGCCACCTCCCAGGTTTGAAGTCCTCAGTATATGTCTGCCGAATAAAACATAACTCAACTTTGAGGTTGTGAACATTTTTTAGTCAACAATTACAGTGATCAAATCTATATTCATAGGCCCATAAAGCTTTGAAAATTAAGGCTACATACATCTTTGCATACATACAATTATTCCTTTAGTACAAATTCTTAGAAGTAAGATTGCTAGGACCAAGGCATGCATATACAATTATATACAAATGCATTTATACATAGTATTATATAAATGGGATTATACTAAACCTATTGTCATGCAACTTGTTTTAAAATGAAATACAACTTGTACAAAAATAATATATATAACATGTGTGAATAAGTTAAAGAAGAATAAAAAACAAATACGGTATCCAATACATGTGCTAGAACATTAGTCACACCTGTGAATCTACTGGAGGGCTTTTCTAATCACATCTTCCTCTCTCTTCATCACAATCCTAAATTTTGTGCTGTGCTCATCACTCTCTTGCTTTATAGTTTTACTATTTTACTATAGTTTTACTATAGTATTATTCCCTTGATTTATAGTTTACATATCTTTACATATTATATGTTGTTTAGATTTGCCCATTTTTTGGTTTTTAATTAAATAAAATCATTTTTTGTATGTATTTTTTTCTTGTTTAAGATTATGTCTTTGTTAACATATGTAGCTATTCATTAACTCTTCCTGTTTTATTGTGCCCCATTCTATGACTATATCACAATTATTTATTCTGTTTAATGGACATTTTGATTCCTTCTTGTTTTTCATTATTATGAATAAAGTTGTTTTGAATATTCTTTTGCATTTTTAGTGTTCTTGTTCAAGAATATCTTTAGAGTTTATACATAGTAGTGGAATTATTGGGTTGTAGGATAGGTACATCTACAACTTTTACTATAAATTGCAATATTTTTTCCAGAATGGTTGTGCCAACTGTAATTTCCAATAATAGTGTTTGGGCTCACATTTTTATAATATACTTTTACCATAAAATGATCACAAACATGTTCTGATATTAATCACTATTTTTAAAGATTACAGAGTATTTTCATCCCATATTGGTCAATATTTATGTGTTTTCTTCTATGACAAATAATGGAATGATTTCTCAGGATGGATTCCAAGAATGGAAATTTTTTTATCAAAGCATATTTCAAAAAATTCCACAGATATTTTTGAATGGCTGCACAATAAGGTTCTAATTTACTAACATTTATAGTACTAGTGCTTTACGTCAGATTGGTTTGTTTGAGAGATTCTTGTCCCTTAAAAGGCTGAAGGAATTGGCTTCAGCAGAGTTAGCCTCTTACTGGGGCTCTCTTACTTAGGGACAGTGTGGTTTATCTGACACCTATTGAGTTCCAGCTCAAAGACCAAGCTAGAGCTACTCTATAGGAGGATTTATAATTTAATGAGAGAATATAAACACATAATGAGGAAGGGAGTAGGGAACTCACAGGGAGCAATGAACTGAGGAATAGATTGTTCTGTGTTTACTGCTCCCCAGGAACTCTGCCTCCGAGTCATAACACCAAGCTGTAGAAACAAATTCTGGCAGCTAGGAAAACCTTCTCATTCTAACTACAAAGTGAATTTAAGTACTTTTAAAAAAACAATACTGAATGAGAAGCCTGAAGAAGGAATAAAGGGATCGAAGCTAATGACCAAAATGAGTCAAGCTGTGACACTAGATACAAATAAGAGTGAGAAAATAATGGAGATTTAAAATTTAAAAAGACAGTTGCGTTGGATTGGAGGATTATATTTTGAAACAGAAGGTGTTTTAAAGGTGGGAAAGAAAAAATAACCCAGCATGCAGCAATTCTAGAAGCAATATTGAGTGCCTACTTGTGAACGTTCTCTTTACAAAGCCCCAATAAGGTGGGGGGTTGAGAAAAGAATCAGTCTCAGTCTATTTCTGAGAACAGTTCTCAGAAAAAAGTAACCTATTATCACTTAGGGCTTACTGTGGTGCAAATACCTGCAAATCCAAAGCATGGTGTCTTAAACCAAAAGGTAATTTATTACCTCATGTGATTGGAAGGCACAGTGTGAAGACAGGCTTGCTGGTGGTTTAATTCAGAGACTCAGCGGACACTCGCTAAAAATCTGGGATCTATTTTCTGTTTTCCATTTTGTCCCTTAATTCTTCCTTTCCAGTGTCAGCTTCATCTTAAGGATACCTCCTTTCCTAAACACATGATTGATGCTAACGGTATCCAGGGCACCATGTTTCCTCCTTCACGTTCAGGGAGATTAGATAGCGTCCTTCTCCAAACCATCTGAACAAAAGACCTGGTTTTCACTGGTATTGGATTATTTTAGATCACATGCCTATCTTTGAACCAATCACTGGGGAAGAAAAGTATGAGATTATCTTAACTGGTTTAAACTAGTTCAGGTTCACTCCTGGAGTTCTGAATGCAGACACTCAAACACTAGGAGGATCTGGGCACTGCAAGGAAAGGGAAGGAAAGACTGATGTTGGGGCTCTATAGGCAATCAAAAATACGTTTCCCACACAGTCCTGGCAAAGAGCAATAATCACGTACATATATAATGGCAACCCAAGGCACAGTTAGCAGGTACACCAAAATCAGAAGAGTATACATGGCACGTTTCTAATGTAAATGCTGCCTCTTCCACCATCATGGAAATATAAAGTTTGGCTTTGTTCAAAGAGAGTTTCCATGCCCTTCATGGTTTCATTCAGTTTTTTTTTTTTTTAACACTGTAGTTGGAACTACCTATCAACACTACGTAAAAGAAATCAATACGTTTTCCTGATAAGAGTCTGCTGCACCCTCTATATGTCTTTTTCCCCATGGTTGTCAATATTTATGTAAATCTCTATTACAATGTGAGGCTTTGCCTTAGAAAACAGAGGCTTTTATAATATATTTTTTAAAAACATGTTGCCATATTTGTTTCATTTCTTTTGCCAGATTTTCTCTCATTTTGTTTACCCCCTCCCACAGAACTCCCAGCCCGAGCATAGGATTAGGGGCTCTGTAGAGTTCATTGGCAGTTTGTGCCAACGAAAGGGACAGTAGCAAGTTGTTCGTTTGGAAAATTAGATAAAAGAAAACAAGGAAGTATGTTCCAGAAATGTCTTGAAATGTTACCAAATTACAATGGCAATGCTTTCTGAATATTTCTATTAAAGAAACCAATAGCTTTGGACACAAAGCTTTAAGTATTTACCAACAACATCACCGCTCAGCAAACAAGTCTCTATCCCCTGAAGCTCTTTTCTGCCAATTTCCCTAGACTTCTCTACAGCAGAGGGCACTCATACCCAATGTCTTTGAAAGAACAGTGTTTAAATCAAACAAAATAAGTAGAAATATAAGCTTAATTTCTCTATAGGAGAATGGCTATTAGGAAAATTAAGAAAGTTCTGCTTCAGCCAGAGGCTCCTTGAAGAGAGGCCATGTCGGAACACAATTAAGAGACTTCTAAGCAGACGCCACAACTTCTAGATCTTGGGCTCTTTGCTTGAGTGAATTTTAATTTTCCCCTAAATTAAAGCTTTGATCTTAGTTATGAAACCACATTTCCAATACACATGACAGTCTTTCCATGCTTAGGCTTCACTGGCTTCAAGAGTGGGGAAGGAACGTGGAAAGAGCTAGGGTTCTGTCTTCTTTGTAAACTGCGATCCTCAGACCCACCCTTTGAAGTGTCAGCCTCCAATTCTGGAAACCAAAGGACCTCCTTATGCCAGGAGTGGTTTTGAATTGTTTTTCTACTCTTTGTTATAAATTTCTACAACTGAGAGTGTGGGGACCCTGGGAGACTTCTGAAACTTTTTTTGTTTTCGTTTTTCCTGTGGCAAACATTCCTCTATTGGGTTTGTGCCTCTGCCCCTTCCAATTATTCTGCAGGGTGTCAGAAGTAACAGTGATATGTTGGAGCTGGCTCATACTGCATCAGGAGTATGGTAAAATTTTAGGAATCTGTGAGCTGGTTATTAAAATATTGTCGTCTTGGAATGGGTCATGGCAAAAGTATTTCTACCACAGAAACTGTCAATTGCAGAAATACCTTGAGTAACAAGGTCACCTGTTAGGGATGAGTGTAAACTTTTCCTGCTCTACCACAGGCTTCCTTCCCAGAACAAGTCTCCCTGAAATATGAAATGAGAAGTAGTGCAAATTTGATTCAGTCTTAAGAGAAAAAAATGCAATTTTCTATATGCAACCCAGCAAATTAAAATTATTCCTTATATGAGAGAACATATATATACTTGATCATAAATATATGGATCCATAAAAATCTGGAAACACGAAAAGTATTCAGAAATTCTTTTTTATTATTTAGTGTGTTTGGAAAATGAGATGGTCTAAAAAACTACTATCATTTTTTAAAAAGCGACCAAAATGCCTAGGTTTAGATTTGGATTACTAACTTTGAGGAAAGCAAGTACTTGATATATACTTAATAAAATTGTCCAGAATACTACTTGATTTTGTGATGATTCATAAGGCTCCTCACTAATTAAGAATCATCATGGTAAGCAATGTATTTCCTCATATTTTAGATGTTCAGAGATCACTGATGAGCAGAATGTCAGGGGCCAAATACACACATATATGTCACAAAGGTGACAGTGGACAAATTCAGATTTCAAGGGAAGTCACTGTTAGAGATATTCTGCCAATATTTGGAGCTACCTAGTACTCTTCAGTCTAGCTTTTCAAACAATTTTACTCAATCCCCTATGTTCCAAATATGTACACTCTGGGTTTCACCAGAACAGAGATGCTGTAAGTATAATGGGGAAGGGGTTTAATATAGGAATTAGTGCTTAATTAAATGAAGGAAGTTGCTGAGGCAGTAAATGTTCGGAATGCTGAGGCTGGACGGTTGGAAAATCAGTCACCAACACCCTTAGGCTGAAGCACGGCACTGAGTAGTAGAGTCACTGCTCTTGGGGAAGTCTAGAGGCCCTGGCCACACGGCTCTATTACTCTGTTGGGCATCTGTGAAGCTACCATGTTTGGGCACCACAACCTCCTGAGAATAGTTGCTTCTTCTTTACTTCTGCATTCCAAGTCTTGCAGGAGTTTCTCTCACTGGCAAACTACAATCCAGAGTCACATGGGGAAGAGATTCTGAGAGACACAACTCCAAGGCTTAGAATGGAGCAATGGTGGTGTCGAGTTGATCACACGCAATCTAGCACAGCATCTGTATTCACGGATCTCCAGAGAAACAGATCCAATAGGATGTATATATGTATGGAAAGAGATTTATTATGAGGAACTGGCTTATGTGATTATGGAGGCTGAGGCTGAGAGGTCCCACAGTCTGCCATCTGTCAGCTGAAGACCGAGGAAATCTGGTGCTTTAGTTCCAGCTGGAGTCTGAATGTCTGAGAACCAGGAGGTCCAGTGGTGTGAGTTCTAGTCCAAGTTAGAGGACCTGACAACTGGAGGGCCAATGGTGTAAGTCCCTTTCCTAGGGCAGGAGAAGACTAATGTCTCAGCTGAAACAGTCAAGCAGAGAAAGAGAATTTTCCCTTCTTCTACCTTTCTGTTCTATTCAGGCCTTCAGTGGATTAGATGATGCCACCCACGTTGGGGAGGACAATCTGCTTTATTCAGTTTACTGATTCAAATGCTAATGTATTCTGGAAACACTCTCATGGACACACTCAGAAACAATGTTTAACCAGATATCTGGACATCCATGACCCAGTCAAGTTGACACATAAAATTAACCATCACAGCATCCTATAGGGCAGCGTCTCCCAAATGTCCCTGCTTTACATATCATACTCAACCCTTTACCATTTCAACCTAACATCTGTTCTAATAATGGCTAACGATTTTTCAATTCACTTTTATGTTACTACCATAAAACCACAGGTATGCCGTACTAGTTAATTAAAATAATGACATAACTATAATAGTATAGAATACCCATTATAAAAAAAAAAAGAAAAGCAGCCACGACAAGATGGTCAAACTGATTACTGGTTGGTGCCATCCGTCAGGCATCAGTGGTGCCAGGAGTTGGTCTTTCCTCACAGCTCGCCTGGCCTTACAAACAATTTCTCAGAACTCCAGTGTCGGACAAAGAGATTTTGTAACTGAGATGGATTAAGACAAAATAAAGCTGTTCTAAAATCAAGTATGAGAATATATGCAAATTAAAAGTATGACCAACATTCTCTTATTCTCACATTCTGGCTCATACTATAAGAAAATGCTGATTTTTTTAATCCAACTAAGCTCCAGTCTTGCTCCATCCTTCTCATCTAGATAAGAACTGTTATGATCGTCAATCACAAAGGTAATTACCTTTGCTTCCTGACATCATTCAACCCAAGCAAAGTCCTGCTTCCTTAAACCCTCCCCCAGTCACCTAACTTATGCCTGAATCCTATATATCCTTTCTAACACCCTCTAACTGAAACCAGCCATGGTTTCCCATGGTGTATATTTTCTATCATTTCAAAAAGGCCATTAGTTTAACTCTGTTCAATTGTTCAAATACAGACATGTTTCGTTGGTTTTGGTTAAAGATCAGTGACACCACGTGTTACTTAAGCCAATCTTCAATACTTACATAATGGGACAACACTTCTACAGGACATTTCCACATGGACATATTGCCTATCACACAGTGAGTTTCTCCTTTAAATCAAAAGGTCTTCCTTCTCTAGCATACAATTTTCTGCATACAAGGTTTGTAACTTTGTAGACAGCTTTGTTTTCTGCTCCCTCCTTCTTACTTACCTTCCATGTTTTGATACAGATATTCTTATGCATTATAGTCTTGGATTGACCTTTTCTCCTTGTTTCTCAGCTCTAATCTATTAACACCTGAACTAATATGCTATCTTCACTGTACTCCCTTAATTTTCCTTCGTTTTTATACTATTACAGTCACCTGATTCTTCAAATATAATGTAGATAGTCACCTTTGCTTGGTGACTCTCAACTGCTTGTCACATTTAATTAAAACACCTGGCACTATTTTTAACTATTCACATATTGGTCCTTCCTTTCAGCTCTGTATGGACTAGCCATCCCCCGTGGCACCTCAGAACCATGCACCACAAGGAGTAGTAGAATGATTCCATATGAATGGCATAGCAATGATAATAACTTGATCCAAAGGAATCTTCCAAATGAAGTAAAAAATAATCTGTGATTTGTGTGGACCACTAATCATGATGTCACTTCCCAGCTGAGAGATCTTGGGTGTAAGTTACTCAGTCTCTTCACGCGTTATCTGTAAACTGGGGTAATGATAAAACAGTAGCTACCTTATAAGGCTATTGTGAGATATGAATGAATTTAATACAAGTAAAGCATTGAGAACAATGCCTGGCATATAGAAAATACTAAGTGACAGATATTACTTTATTACTATTTGTATTATCATCGTCTTCATTATCATCCTCCCCATTTCACATATATGGGAAACAAAGCACAAAGAATTGTTCAGGTATAACGTGTGTGTGTGTGTGTGTGTGTGTGTGTGTGTGTGTGTGTGTGTGTCTTTCCCATTCCATTGTGAAGCTCTCTGACGTATAAGTTCCTTCTTCCTTGTTATTATATAAACATCTCTGTGATGCCTAGTATAGTTCCCGGGACTAATTGTTTAAATCAGTATATCCTTTACTTGATCTAATTCCCTATCAGATCCCTTCCAATGTTCAGACTTTTCACATTGATATTGCTTTTCCCTATATCGTGTATGCTGTAAATGCAGGATAGACTGATCCTTGGAAGATCCTAGATGAGGTCAGAGGACACTATGCAGTGCCAATCTTGTTTAGCCAGTCTCAGATCTGTGCTTGTTTGAGATTTGGAACTCATGGAGGAACTGGAATGGAGAAAAGGCTTTAACACAACCTCACCCCTCTGCTTTCAGGAGAGTTAAGAGGAGTGAATTGGCAAATTGCCTACTTATTGGATCCATTTCCATTACACACTTCATCTTCGAGAACCTATGTGGATTTGGAGGAGAACTACCTCACATGACAATAGAATTTAATTTAATTTTTATTGGATGGAGAGAGACAAAGTCATCAAGTGTGTGAAGCAATAGAGGCCTTAAGTAATTTACAAATAAACTTAAATTGGTATTTTTAGTAGCAGAAGAGATTCTTCTACCAGAAAGCTTGATTTTTTTCTCAAATATAATAAACTCCTGGTAATATCACTTAAATTCAACTGTCCATTTGAGTTTGTAACTACTTTCAATCCTGGCTAGTCTTTTTAAAATCTAGTGTACATTTAAAATTAATTTCACATATCCTTACCAACGTCCACACATCCTTTTGGTTTGTTTTACAATTGTCATGCATAGTTCGATCTCTAAGCCCTCAAATTATTTTTCTTTAAAAAGTTCATTGCTGTTTTGTAACATTACATATGTCTGTGTGTATACATGGATGTATGCCTCAACCTTGGGGTCTATATCCTGGAAGCACTATAATAAGGGGTTCCACAGCAGCTGGCTGTGGGCTTGTTGCAACTGAAAGGTTTTTATTTGCTGACATAATCCTAAAGCCTGGTAGTACCAGGTAGAATGATACTAATTTTCCAGTTTTCAAGGATGGTCTTTCTGAGTTGGGTCACTTTACTTTTTCCCTTCCCAGGACACACACCTCCAAACTCTTGCCCTCTTATACACACTTTCTCAAAATTTCTATCTAATTTCCCAACAAAAGAAAAGGAGAAAGATGTCAGCCATCACAGCAGCTCTGAAACAACCTTTAAAAAGAAGAAAGAAAAAATTATATAAGGTATGGATATTTGTTTCTCTCGTTTTAATAAACGAGGAGAAATAAAGGAGAAAAGACTAAAATTCGGAAAAGGGTAAAACTCTTCCATTCTCATTACTTCACGCCCCACCATCCACTTGCATTAATCTTGATTTTTCTTGCATTTTAGAAATCTGAATATTTATCTATCTTAGCTTTCAAGTTGTTTCTAGAGTGCTTGTAGGGAAAATTATTTGTAAGTTCCAAAGCTCCCTTCACTCCACAACAAGAAGGTCACTGCCACAGTTTGCTTCATCTCGAATTCCCACCCCCATTATCCGTGCATAACTCTACATTCTTACCTCAGGTAACAGTAATCCCTGGCACTTTAAAGTGGTCCTTAACAAGGTGGCACCCTCTTTTTCTAGAGCCCAGTACCGACGTCTATGATGACACGTGGAGAGGCCGAGACTGATGCTTCTGCCAGGTGGGGGCCAGACAGCTCGGTCCACCTGGCCAGTTGCCAAGGCATGGAGACCCCCTCCCCCACCTTTTCCCAGCTGAGGCTTCTGCTGCACAAGAGACACCTGGGAGAGGGATGTGCAAAGCGCCCTACACAGTAGCAGAAGTAGTGACAGATATCTTACCTGGGTGCAAATAGGTTGGAATCTGTGACTTGGAGAACAAATGCTGTAAAGGAAAGGAAAAGAAAAAAAACAAACAAACGACAGAAAGGGAGGCCGGGAATGGAGAGAGAGGGAGAGGTGGAAGAGAAGAGAGAGGTGGAGAAGAAAAGGAAGAGCGGAAGGTGCTCCTGCTGTGGCCGCGGCCGCCGACAAACAGCCGCGCCGTCTGAGCGTAGCCTGGGCAGCAGACTCCTCGCGCGGCCGCCACGCCCCCAGCAGGCTCCGCCTCCTGCACCTCGCTGGCTTCGACTCGACTTCCTGGCCTATGGGTGGGCACAGCGGCAGCGTCCGGGAGGGGAGGGCAGCTGTCCCGCGTGCCCCGCAGCCAGCGCGACGCACGGCGGAGGCCGCGAGTGTGGCAGCCTCAGAGCGCTAGCCTAGCCCGGCCACATGCGGGCCGGGGGATGCGGGGCCTCCACTAGAGAATCCCGCTCCACCACCGTGACCAGCAACAAAGTGAGACCAGCGCCCTCAGGACAGAGGGACCCAGCGGACCTTCTTTTCTGACGTCCTTGGGCATCTCAGGGGGCGTCAGCTTTAGTCTCTCAGGTAGGAGTCCCCCATAGACGCCCCTCCTTTCTGTGCTCCATCACTGTGAGGCTGGGGTTCCGGTACCCCTCAATGGAGAGGGCTCACTGGCCTTGCCTCCGCAAACCCAGCAACAGCTGCATCAAGAATAGACGGAGGAAAATCGGGGAAGTATGAGGACAGAGAAGGACTCTTGCCAGTATAAAAGGTGCAACATAAAAGTTGGCAGAACTAAATTCTATTCACAGTTCTTCTAATCAGATTCATTGATTATCCCACATAAAGTTTTTGGCACCTACTGTGTGCCAGGTATTGTTCAGGGCAGAGCATGCATGAGTGGCCAACTTACCAAATTACCTTTCCTTATGGAGTTTTCATGACTGTGAACCAGGTTAGTGCTTCAGGGCTACGTCACTCAATCCCAAAGAACCTCTCTCTCCACCCTCACCCGCCCTCTCTTAGTTGTGAAAATAATGCCTGTCCCACACACCTTGTATATTAAATTTACGAAGATAATGAGAGAATGCATAAGAACACAGAAGACTTGGGCTTCCCTCGTGGCGCAGTGGTTGAGAGTCCGCCTGCCGATGCAGGGGACACAGGTTCGTGCCCCGGTCCGGGAAGATCCCACATGCCGCGGAGCAGCTGGGCCCGTGAGCCATGGCCGCCGAGCCTGCGTGTCCGGAGCCCGTGCTCCGCAATAGGAGAGACCACAACAGTGAGAGGCCCAAGTACCACAAAAAAAGAAAAAAAAAGAACACAGAAGACTCTTTGAACACTATCAAGAACTCTATAAATGTAACCCATTAAACTGCACTGAAAAAGAAGAATTACGTCCTAACCATTTTCTGAGTTCAAATTCCAACTGAGAAAAAATGGACAATATGTGGCAGCATCTGGCACTTTGACCAGTTAGAAAACCTAACCAGTAAAAAATGAAATTCTTAGATTTTATTTTAAATTTTGAGTTATTGGATTTCTCTCCTGTTCACACACAGAAGGCAATCTGAGAGTGCCCTGGAATTGCCTTCACTTTGGCTCCCCTGAGTTGAGATATCCCACTCTCCCTGTTGGTGAAAGTTGATGGCAAATAAACAATCGGATGGTGAAAGATTTTCGTAACCAATATCATGACTTCACAGAGAGTTGCAAAGCTGGATTACTTCAAGGAGTACAAAAGACATTTGTCGATTTTAGAATTTGGTTATATTAACTATACGCCCTATCACCTAGTTTACTTCACACATGATGGTGTTTATAAAAAGATCTTGGAGCAGTTAAAACTGCTAAAATCCCCTTCAAAATAACTCATAATCAACTTTCAAACTGACCATTAGAGCTATCCTAGAATTATGGACCATAAAGTCTCGGTGTAACAGAGGTTAAGATGACAGTGACCATCAGGACAGCAGCCTCTGGACAGCATTCTTGGCCACATGTTGCTCTCCGTGTGTGGTAGTTACACAGTGTTTTAGGTCAGGCCTCTGGAGACTGAGGCTTCTATCAGAGTTCAGTCAGCTTCAAAATTACAATGAGGTTCTGCACTCCCACTTGCTCTATTTCTCTCCCAAATTTACAGTTTTATGCCTGTAAAAAGAGAATTTGGAAAGTAGGGGATTAAAGTCAGGTACCCTGGAGACTCCTACAAAGACTACTGTAATAATTCAATAATAATGGCAAACTATCCTATATTGTTTATACACTTTCACTGAATGCTTACAATAACCCCATGAGGTAGATGGATCAGAGAGGTGGGTTTTTTTTAACATCTTTATTGGAGTATAATTGCTTTACAATGGTGTGTTAGTTTCTGCTGTAAGAAGTGGGTTTTTGGCCCAGTTAGACTACATTCAGAGGATAGGCTCTTAACCATTAGGCTACATTGCCTCCCAGCAAAAACTAAAATGATGATAAACCTGTGATTGTTAATTTTATATGTTAACTTGACTGGGCCAGAGGTTACCCAGATATCTGGTTAAACATTATTCTGGGTGTGTTTGTGAGGATGTTTCTAGATCAATTGACATTTGCATTGGTAGACTGGGTTAAGCAGATTGCTGTTCCCATTATGGGTGGGCCTCATCTAATCCGTTGAAGACCTGACTAGAACAAAAGGCTGAGTAAGGGAGAATTTGCTCTCACTGCCTGACTGTCTTCAAGCTGGACTCAGACTGAAACTATACTATGAGATCTCCTGGTTCTCCAGCTTGCAGACTGCAGATCTTGGAACTTCTCAGCCTCCATAATCATGTGAGCCAATTCCTCATAATAAATATCAATAAATCTCTTTTTTTTTTCTGTCTCTCTCCATATACACGTGTATATATATATATACACAGATGTGTGTGTGTGTATATATCCTATTGGTTCTGTTTCTCTGGAGAAGCCTGACTAATACAAAACCCATAGGTTTACTGTCAGCCAGAGTATCTCTACTGGATTTATTGGAAATAAGGAGCCCTTGGATCTTCTTCCAAGGTCAGAGATGTGTGATAAAAAGGACACTAATTTCTGCTTATTTATTTTTTCCTCTAGATCCAGAAGCAGATCAAGGCAGCAAACAGATGATCACAAAAGTAACATGTGCTCCTCTGTGTGTGCCGGGTTAAACCTTGATCAAGAATGTCCAGGATGAAAGACAGCACAAATAGTTAAAAGGTAAAGTACGAAAATAGATTCTTTCTGACACATGAGAAGTCTTCTCAGTGGCAAGCTGGATATGCCACTTTGTTTTAGTATAATTTCTAGATCCTTTTTCTTAAGGAATTCAGCTGAGATAAACATCAGTACTTATATGTAAAAGCAAGACTATCAAAGTTATTGCAAACTTTGAAATGGAAATACAATGATCCACGTGCTATGGATGTTTTATGCAGATATGCACACAAAAGTGAAAATGCTTGCATTATGTTTACCTCCGTATATATGAAATTGAAGGCCTGTGTGCCCTACGCTGAATGGCTACATGCCACCAGTGAAATTGCCTGTCTGATCTGCCCGCTTCTTTCATTTCAGCAGACGTTCCTTTAGTAATTGCAGTTTTTTAGTTTCTATAGTTGAGAAATGTTAGTGAAATCCACTTACATTTTTTTCCAGGAAAGTCAGAGGTAGAATGGATTCATTCTAAATTAGCAGCATGTGACTATCCCACAGCACAGTATACAGAGAACTATTTCAATAAGTATAACCAGTTATTTGGAGACAAAACGTGTGACAAAGACACTGCTGCATTATCAAAGTGAATAGGGCTGCTGCTTAAAAGTTGACAAATGGGTTAAACATAAACATAGTCACCTGATGCAAACACTTATTATCAGTGTGAATAACTAAGAGATTAGGTGTGTATATGTATTTTGCTTGTGTGTTATCACCTGGGATGTTAACACTGGACCATTTTATGTACAGAAATATCATGGACTTGATAAAAATATATTGCAATTAATTGTTTTTGTTTTCAGCAAAAATATTTGCAGGCTCCATGTGGCACAGTCCGAGAACTACTGTCCTACAGGAAGCAGGAAATGATGGATACGAAAATACAGGTGGAAGTGTTACCTAGGCAAGAGGAAGAAATATTTATTCATTTGAGACAAGAGTAAAAGAAGATAGAGAGGTGAGAATAGAACGTGCATTCACATATGTAATTGAATACATTGCTTTAAGGAGTATGACATACTGTGGGATTTTAGGTATAACCATAGCCAGGGGAGATATTTTAGGACAAGGGACCTATTTTAAGAGGTATTACCTATAAAAGTGACTGCCTAGGTTGCCATGTAAAATTAGCTCTGAAGTACCCATCAGAAGTCAGTCACATTATGTGGTATTTATAAGCATCCATTTAGAGTCAGAAAGAGCTGAGTTTGAATTTCTTAATAGCTGTGTAACTTTGAATAATTTCTCAAAATTATCATGAATAAAATATATTTATGTAATAAAACTTACCTCATGGGATTGTTGTTAGAATAAAATTTAATATGATCCTAAGTGTTCAATAAATGCTGGTATTAGCTAAATAACAAGGTTAATGTTGTGTCAGTAAAAAGATAACTTGGGTCATCTTCTAGGAATTAAAAGGTTTCTAGGCTGTCTCCAAGGAGTGAGGTAGAAGGATCATGCATTGCAGGTAGAAATTAAACATGTATGTGTGTATATATAATATGTATATGCACATATAAAAAGATATAATCACACATGTATTTAAACATACATGAAATACATGTATATGCTGTATGTAGAGATTCTGTTATATCCTTTAATAATTCACAATTTTTATATGGTTTTATAAACAAAATTCAAGAGAAATACTCCAAAAAAAGCAGGCAAGAGTTTTAAGAAATGTTTTGGCAGTGGGTAAGAAATATAGTTAGTTTGGTTATGTTTCCTACTTTTGAACATGTATTATGTAAAAAAGAATGCTTAAAAATTTGGATTGTGATTATTTTATTTTGATGAGATGAAGAAAAGGGAAGAGAATGTAGTAGCCTATGAGTATGAGGGATTTCCCAAAGAATGTTGGTATTCTTACCTGCCTTTGCAAAAAGAGAAGTAAAAGCAAGTATTGAATATTTCAAGTTAAATTATTGAGTATATTCTATTTAAAAAATGAATGAGGAGATCTGGCTGTCAACTGTGTTGACCCTTCAAGTAAAATAAGATAGTTATGACAATAATTCTGGACTTACAGGGACTTAAGCGAGTTAATGAGGGACAATCTTCTGTTTCTGATGTAATTACCTTGGGGAAGTGGAACTGTTTATGAGATGGCCCGTTTCTGATGGACAAATGTGGGTGTATAGGAGTGGGCCCCCTAACCTGGGAATGGTGGGCTTTCAAAGTGTGCCTGTGCAGGCAATGCTCTAACAACTAGCTACACCTCCTCTGTGATTCCCCTGAAGCATCCATGTCATAATCTAAGAACACCATTGATCTCCCATCTAACTCCAGTCATATTTACCTTGAGAAAGGAGTATCTGGGCCAGGCAGATATCCTCACCTCGGTGAAAACAATTAAGGCAGAGGGCATCTTCGTTTCTTCCTTGTCCTTAGTACTCCTTACAAACCTTTTTTTCCCCTTTCAACTTTGCGTTGAGAAATGCTCAAATCTCCTGAACCAGGCTGAGATGAGAAAGGATTTGAAAAAGAAATCTTGAACCCATTCTATAACACACCAGTTTTGTTCACAAAGCCAATGTTTCTAAACCAGGAACTTAAGAGTGCTGGAGCCCAAGAAAGTAAATGGATTCTTGTCTTCTGCTAGGAATAGTGATGCTTTATTCCATAAAGTAGTGTTTATATTATTCTTATTCTTGAGCTTTCAATGCGATACTTGCTCCAGAGGACAAACTAAGAATTGTAAAAAACAGATTGTCATCTTGCTACCTTTTATAACGTACACGTTCTTATACATTGATACATTCTTTAAAAGTAATTTGAGGGGTAAGACAGGAATAAAGACACAGACCTACTGGAGAACGGACTTGAGCATATGGGGAGGGGGAAGGGTGAGCTGTGACAAAGCGAGAGAGAGGCATGGACATATATACACTAACAAACGTAAGGTAGATAGCTAGTGGGAAGCAGCCGCATAGCACAGGGATATCAGCTTGGTGCTTTGTGACCACCTGGAGGGGTGGGATAGGGAGGGTGGGAGGGAGGGAGACGCAAGAGGGAAGAGATATGGGAACAGATGTATATGTATAACTGATTCACTTTGTTATAAAGCAGAAACTAACACACTATTGTAAAGCAATTATACCCCAATAAAGACGTTAAAAAAAAAAAGTAATTTGAGGGACTTCGTTGGTGGTCCAGCAGTTAACACTTTGCCTTCCAATGTAGGGGGTGTGGGTTTGATCCCTGGTCGGGGAGCTAAGATCCTACATGCCTCGCGGCCAAAAAAGAAAGAAAGAAAACAGAAGCAGTATTGTAAAAAATTCAATAAAGACTTTAAAAAAATGGTCCACACACACAAAAAATCTTTAAAAAAAAAAAAGTAATTTGAATTTTTAAAGTGTTCTGAGACTCACTTGTCTCCACTAATATCAAGTTAAGAAATGAACTTAAAATCTAAAAGTAAAAAAGAGGTTCTAATTCAATATAATTGAAATCTCTCTCAATTATATTAAAATATTGAATTAAAGACAACATTTTTTCATTTTATGAAAGATAATTGATAATTATCAATTATTTGAACATGGTATTAAACCAAGTTAAATTATTTCTGAATGTTAGCACAAAAGCACTATGAGTTTTGGATAGAGAGAAATTTAAATTAAGCATCAAAGCTGAAAAGAATATTGTTTGAAATGTTCCATCAACATTTTCCACCCCACTATTGTGAATCCCATCTCTGCTTTTGAGGAGATATCTTTTCTTATTCTTGCCCTTGAACATATGTATTCTATTTCCAAATAAATAAATAGCCATCCTTTTGAGCTAATAGAAAAAGGAAATGCTTCTCTTGCCTCCGCTCAAATTTGTTACAGTTCGCAAATTTTCCGAAAGTAATTTAACATTTTTGAAGCAATTTTGAAAGATGACTTCCAAATGTCATACATTTCATTTAGTTACCTTTATGAAAATTTTAATTAGTAGAAAACCTTTGAAATATGGGTTTGTTAGCAGTCCATTAGGTCATCCATATTTACACAAACCGTGTCTATTTTCTTTCCACTAAAATTAGTTTCTTTCATCTAATTGCCTGTCAATTTAGATAATTGCAGTTCTCATAAATTATGTCAAATTACTTCCCGAAAGATAAATCGTTATTCTATTAAACTTCAGAGATTTTGTGCAAATGCTCTAGATTTGTTGATGATTTTAAACTTATCTTTCTGCCTGATTAGTGATTATTTTTTAAAGTCTCTGGAGAAGTTTACTTACTTTTATATCTGCATTCATTTGGCCATTTAATAAGGCATTTACTTTAAATAAATGTTTACAATTTTTACCTTTATTATTAAAATAATTCACAATCCCAAATCATCTGTAGTGGCACAAACAATATATAAAATTTATGACTATAAAGAAATAAACATGTTTAATATGTGCCTAATAGTATAATCCTCTGCTAAGCACTTTCTGTGGTTTATCTGTTTTAACCTCATAATCCTTTGATCACTGATAAAGACAACTAAAATGTTATATGCTATTAACATATACATGTTAATATATGCCTTTATGTGTATGTATATATATCTTCTAAATATATATGTACCTGCATATATATATATACACGCATATATTGATACATATATATTTATTGATATATATGTATCTTCAATTTACATATTTATAAATGCCAAGCATTTAACTATTGCTTTACTGCCTCTACAATACAGTGGCAAATACGAGCATGCATACATTTAGATATGTATATCCTTTTCGTTTCTTTGTTGTTTTTGACAACTTTATTGAGGTAAAATCAGCACACAATGAACTACACATATTTAAAGTCTACAATTTGTTAAGTTTTGGCACACATATGCACCTGTAAAGCCACAATCACCACAATCAGGATAATGAACACATCCAATATCCCCCAAATTTCTTCATGTCCTTTGTGATCCTCCCTCTCATCTTCACCCTCTGCTTGGTTCCACATGACCACTGGATCTGCTGTGGTCATTGTAGATCACTTGCATTTTCTGTAATTTTATATACATAGAATCATACAGTATGTACTCTTTTTTTTTTTTTACATCTTTATTGGAGTATAATTGCTTTACAATGATCCCACTGTATATTGTTGCCTCCTTTATCAAATATAAAGTGACCATATGTGCGTGGGTTTGTCTCTGGGCTTTCTATTCTGTTCCATTGATCTATATTTCTGTTTCTGTGCGAGTACCATACTGTCTTGATTACTGTAGCTTTGTAGCATAGTCTGAAGTCAAGGAGCCTGATTACTCCAGCTCCATTTTTCCTTCTCAAGATTGCTTTGGCTCTTTGGGGTCTTTTGTGTTTCCATACAAATACTTAGGTCTAGTAGTTTTCTGGCAGTATCTTTAGGATTCTCTATTATATTTTCATGTCATCTCCAAACAGTGACAACTTTACTTCTTCTTTTCCAATTTGGATTCCTTTTATTTCTTTTTCTTCTCAGATATTTGCATATACTGAAGAATCCTTGCATACCTGGAATACAGCCCACTTCATCATTGTGTATGATCCTTTTAATGTGCTGTTGGATTCTGTTTGCTAGTATTTTGTTGAGGATTTTTGCATCTATGTTCATCAGTGATATTGGCCTAATTCAACTATAATCTCTTCAAATATTTTCTCAGTCCCTTCCTTTTTCTCCTCTTCTCCTGGGGCCCCTATAATTCGAATATTGTTGCATTTAATGTTGCCCCAGAAGTCTCTGAGACTGTCCTCAATTCTTTTCATTCTTTTTTCTTTATTCTGCTCTGCAGTAGTTATTTCCACTATTTTATCTTCCAAGTCACTTATCCGTTCTTCTGCCTCAGTTATTCTGTTATTGATTCCTTCTAGAATATTTTTTATTTCAGTTATTGTGTTGTTCATCACTGTTTGTTTGCTCCTTAGTTTTTCTAGGTCCTTGTTAAATGTTCCTTGTATTTTCTCCATTCTGTTTCTGAGATTTTGGATCATCTTTACTATCATTACTCTGAATTTCTTTTCAGTTAGGTTGCTTATTTCATCCTCATTTATTTGGTCTTGTAGGTTTCTATCTTTCTTCTTTGTCTGTAACATATTTTTTTGTCGTTTCTTTTTTTTTTTTTCTTGATGTGTGGGGCCGTATTCCTGTTTTACTGGTTATTTGGCCTGAGACATGCAGCACTGTAGTTTGCAGGTCATTGGGGACCTCTGGGAGGCCTCACTCTGATTAATATTCCCTGGGGTCTGAAGTTCTCTATTCGTCCAGTGGTTTGGATTCAGACTTCCCACCACAGGAGCTCAGGCCCGACCTCCAGCCTGGGAACCAAGATCCTGCAAGCCACGTGGTGAGGCAAAAAAAGAAAAAAAAAAAGGAGCAGTACAATAACAAAGAATAAAAAACAAAATAAAATTAGAAAGATAAAAATATATTAGGAAAAATAAAAACATAATTGCAACAACTGAAATAAGGTAAAACAAAACCACAACAGAAAGAAGAAAAAAAGAAAAGTGGAACAAGCCAAAAGGAGCAGAACAATAACAAAGTATAAAGAATAAAATAAAATTAGAAAAATTAAAGATTTATTAGAAAAAATAAAAATATAAATGAATCAACAAGGCAAAACAGAACCCCAATCTAAAAGAGGAAAAAAGAAAAAACAACAGAGAATACACCTTGGCTATGGGGGGGTGGAGTTTAGGAGGAAGTGGAACTTAGACAGAGACGGGGCCTCTGCTTAGGACCACCCCCCCCTCGGAAGCAGAGAGGCAGCACATCCAAAGGGCTGCCTCTGGAATGTGGAGATCCGAGTTTGGAGGTAGGGCCCCAAGTGACGGTGTGTGGGTGAGGTTTAGGCCCAGCACGGTTGTAGGGTGTCCCTGAGGGGGTCTCTGAGTGTAGAAGTGGGGCCCTGGGTGGGGTGTAGGGGTGGAGCTTGGGCTCTGCACAGCAGGAGAGAGATTCCGAAGGCAGAGGTTTAGGCCTGGGAGCCCAACAGGGTCTCTGGTGACTAAGTGGACAGGGAAGACACTGGCTGTGTTCCCTTCCATTCCTCCGCATCCCCCCACGTCTCCCCCAGAGTCTCCCCCGTTGCCCCTGGACCCCTAACCGTGGGTGGGTCCTGCTTCGTATGGAACTCCTTCTCACCCACAGCTGCTCCTCAGAGGTGCCGGTCCCGGATGTCCGGCCTTTACTTTTGCTCCCCCTTCCCTCCTTCTCACTCCGTCAGGATCCATGCGGGTGGAGGGGGCCTCAGTGGGTAGAGGATCAGGCCGGAGATCTCAGCAGGTTCCTGGGGGTCCAAGTGGGGAAGGGAGCCTGGCCACGCTCTCTTTTGATACTCTGCCCTCCCAGTGGTTCCCAAATTTCCCCCTTCAGGTGTGGGATCCCTTCCCCTCCCCCAGCTGCCCCTCAGGGGCACCAGTCCCATCCCACCTCCACTTCTCCTCCCCCCTCACTCCCCACCACTCCCCACACCCTACCCGGTCACTGGGGGTTCCTCCCATCCCCTTTGGTGTCCGTGATCCCCTACCGGTGCCTGGTAGGTGCCCTAGTTATGCAGAGACGTGAATTCTGCATCCTTCTAATCTGCCATCTTCACTCCTCTCCAAAGTTGTTTATTTTAATAAATAAAATTATTTTAAAAAATCACTAAATCAGATAATGTTTATTAAAAGAAACTACGTGTTTAAAGACACATTACAGAAAGAATTGCCTGATCAAGGAATTATAAAAGAAAAAGAAGATAAGAGTCCTGCAAGTGAGAAAAGTTTGTAGCCTGTTCAGAAAACAGAATAAATTGATGTTAAGCAAAAGGATACCTAAAATACCTATAAAAGAACAAATGTAACTTTGATAGGACTATTTTAAACACTGTGTCATATGGAAACATACATGTTCCTCCTGTCATTCTCTGTAGTATCAATTGTAATCGTAATCATAACAAGTCATTCTGGTTTACTTTCTTCAATGCACTTATTGCTACCAGAAATTAATTAATTAATTTTCCTTCCACAAGTTTCATGAGAACTGGAAAACTCTCTATTTTGCACAGCTGTGTCTTGGTAGTCTACAACATTTCTTGACATATAATAGACAGAAATGCCTAGTTGATGTTTAGGTGGATTGATGTGTGAGCAGAATATATAAAAGCTGATGCTAAGCGGGGCTTCTGGGACTGCTGAATGAGGAGCTAAGCAAATTCCCTGCCCTGTGGCAAAACTGGAGAAAAAATTTCCAGCAGGCATATTAGTAGATAAGCAGGAAGCATATAAAGTTAATACATGGCTAAAGGCTGAGTGTGGGCTACCGTGACATAATAGAATAGGACCCCTGGGTGGCCCAAACAAGAAGAGAAAATCTTATTTAAGGACCATTGTCCATGGTCCACCAGGTGGTAAAGAGTAAGACCGGGGCTGGAAGGAGGACCGAGGGACACTGAGAGGCACCAACCCATCCTGTCCTCTCTTTTCTTTCTTACAGAGTTAAAACTGTAAGCCACTAGACAGAATCAGGAAACACTGTTGCTTACATTAAGGAGATTGACTAAAAGTGGAGAAGAGGGAAGGCTTTGTAGTGATGGAAAAGTCTTATAGCTCAATTTTGGTAGTGGTTACACAACTACATGTGCTTACCAAAATTCATATAAAGGTATACCTAAAGAGGGTGAATTTTACTGTAGGTTAAATATTCCTCTAAACCTGACTTGAGAAAAATTACTTTTCAACTCTACAAAGTAATTATTATGCATCTAGACTATTACATTGTGCAAGTTTTCTAAATTAAACATCCTTGGTGAAAGAGGGAATGGATGGTTTAGGGGAAGATTGAGGAAGAAGACTTTCTCCTTCGTTTCAGTGTTGTTGTTTTTTTTTTGTGGTACGTGGGCCTCTCACTGTTGTGGCCTCTCCCGTTGTGGAGCACAGGCTCCGGACGCGCAGGCTCAGCGGCCATGGCTCACGGGCCGAGCTGCTCCGCGGCATGTGGGATCTTCCCGGACTGGGGCACGAACCTGTGTCCCCTGCATTGGCAGGCGGACTCTCAACCACTGAGCCACCAGGGAAGCCCCTTCTTTTTTGTGTTTTGTTCATGAGTTTAAGCATGGAACTTAAACATGTTGAGGAGTAAGGGCAAATAAAGCTGGAGAAACTGAAGGTGAAAAAAAAGATAGATGCTACTATATAAGCAAATACAAATTAAAAATGAGAGGCTTAATTCTCCCTGTTGAAAATAAGGACAGAACTTTCCTTACTCCTTTTTCATCATGCATTTACTTTAGAAAACGTGGTCATTTTAAGTTCTTTCTCTGTCTCTTTGAAAAGTATCTGAGCCATTTTAAAAACCAAATAAGCCTCTTAGCAGCTTTTCAAACCAGGAATGTCTTTCTCAAGAATCTGGAAACTGTGTCTTTGAAATGTAATCATCAAGGAAGACAGCACCCCTGTCTCCCAGTCTTTGTGGGAAGGTAGGAGCCTCACCTCAGTGGGCACCTTGCTCCAAGTTGCAAAACTACTTCCTGTCATAAAGATGTGACAAGTTTATTTTTCCTTTGAATAAAGCCAATTAACCAACACAGAAGGTCATCACAGTTAGCAGGTGAATTTAGGATGAACTATGTGTGACAAAGGATGCTGGCAAGTCCCGTTTCTTGAGGATTATCTGTCGTTTCTCTCGAGAACATGTGTGTAATGGGTTGTAACTGCTTGGCTGTAAAAAGGTGAGATTTCTGACTCTACAGCCTCTTTAGTGGGCTGCCTGTGATGTGCCTCACATTCTGGTTTAATGCTTTTTCAATAATGAAACTGTTTTTCTTTCTTCTACATTTATAGAGGGCTGAAAGAAGATATGTTTTTAATTATACTTCCTAAACACTAACTTTTAGAGAAATATTCATCCAGAGACAGAAATGAGAGGAATAAAGAGCACAGATGAGGGAGTAGTTAATTTAGAAAACAAGGAAGAAAAAAATTGGTGGACATAAGATTAATGATAAATATCTTAGTCTGCTCGGGATACTGTGACAAAATATCACAGGCTGTGTGGCTTAAGTAACAGAGATTTATGTTCTCATTGTCTGAAGGTGAGCCAATTCAGTTTCTGGTAAGAGCTCTTTTCCTGGATTGGAGAGGTAGAAATAGAAATAGATGGAGAAAGGGAGAGAGAGAGAAACAGAAAGAGAGCACTCTGGTGTCTCTCTTTTAAAGGCCCTGATTCCATCAAGAGGGCCCCATCTTCATGACCTCATCTAAACTTAGTCACCTTGCAAAGGGCCTACCTCCTAATACCATCACACTGGGGATTAGGGCTTTCATACATGAATTTTAGGGAGACACAATTCAGTCCATAGCTATAGTAAATACAGACAAAGTGAATCCAGTTATTACAATGGATGTATATTACATTGATATATTACACATTCACTATTAGAAAGAGTCATGAAAAGTCTCATGAAATTGCACAATTATATTTACAATAATCTAACAGGAAGGATCTTATTCTGAATATATTTTTTGTCTTCCTAAAAACCATCAGATTTATAGATAGATAGATGATAGATAGATGGTAAAAATTTAGATATAGAGTATTTTTGTCCAATAGGATGAAATAAAATTTTTATTATGCAAAATTAGAGAATGCTACAGTAACATATATAAATTTGATTAGATAATTAAAGTATGCAAATTTCAAATTAGTAGTTTATTCATATTCATATATAAATGAATATGTTTCGGTCAGAAATAGCTTCTTTTGTATACAGTTTGTCTTTCTGCTTAATGAACCTTGATTAGAAAAAAATCAGCAAGATGTGTGCATCATATTTGTGATTTTTTCTTTGAATTTGCATACATATATATTCATTCTCCCTCACACACACACGTCAATTAAGGATCATTTTTTAAAATCAGAAAATAACTGAGGACCAGCAGTGAAACTAAGAAATTAAGCTGTGGTTATATTTCTAGAGAAACTCTATATTTATTCAGGTCTGCCTTCCTGTCTGCCTGCCTTCCTTCCTTCCTTACTTCCACTGATGGCATGGGAGTTAGGGAGGCCTGCTTACCACCTGGCTTCCCACTTTACCCTCTCTGACTGGTACCATTTTGGTCGGGGATTAAGGCACCTCAGCAAAGCCTAGCAAGGGTGGAAGTCTAGTCTCTCCTCTCAGCCTTTGCTGGTGGAGGTGGGCGTGGGGCTGTAGTTTTTCTTTGTGTTTGAAAGTTTTCTGTCTTTCTAGGCTGCCCTTTTCCTGGTTCTTTTCTAGGGAAACCAGGCTTTTCTTTTCTTGAGACTTTTGTTTGTCTGAGCCCATCGGCAATTCCATGCTGCCAGCTTCTGTAGTACTTGGGCTGGGATACACAAGGCAAAAAGAAAACCCATGGAACTCACCAGCATGCCATTTAGGTTTTTAGGTCCCTAGATGATCTGTCTTCTTGTTTTTAACCTTTCAGAGTCTTCTTATGTTTGTTTTATGTATAATGTCCAGGGTTGTTAGTTGTACTTAATAGGAAGAATAGGGACAATTTTGTCTATTCCATGTTCCCTGACACTGAGCCCAGAAACTGCATTTTTGTTTAGGTTCACTTATATTTTCCTATTTTCATATAATAATGCTTTCTTCTTATCTGGGAATGAGATCTGCAGCTCTCATAAAAATGGCATGTGAAAAATTAAGTAATATATGTGAACTACCATAGAAAGAAGTAAAAGTATTGCCATTAAGAGCTAAGTGCATTTTATATAATGTAAAAAAATGACTATGGGAAAATGAAATAAGTGGTTTTCAACACAGTAAGTTGGTTATTTAAGGCTTATGTAATTGATCTCTCAGAATGCAATTAGTTTTTCTTACAGAAAGTTATTAGGACAATGTCCAAATGTAAATTTTATGTATCAGGCTAACTACATAAAGATTTAAAAGTGAAAACTCTAAAATTGCATGTTTTCCGTTCTATGTTGATGCAGTAGCAGTATATCAAGTTCTTTGCTGAGCCTTTTAGCAAACAGATTCCTGCAGATAGAGCCTGACAGCGTTCAGTGACCCTAGAAAATGAGACAATTAAGCAACGACATCATCAATCGTGAAGATGAGATTCTGATGCTATAAAATTTCCACCAGAGGCTCTTTAACATTTATTACAATAAGAACTGCTTCCACGATGTAGGAGTATCTGTGCACTTAGGTTCAAACTGTGGAGAAGCTCAGCAAAGGAGATAAGGAAAATGGGTAGGAGGTAAGATGGCACAATGGTTAGTGGCATAATGGTTAGTGTGGTCCCTGGATGGAAATTTCCTATGTTTGAATCCTAGACCATATCCTGACTCTGAAGGCATGGTGTTACTTAACCACTAACCATTAACCATTTTATTTATATAAATATCTTATCCCTCCATCTGTCGATGGACACTCCGGGTGTTTCCATGTCTTGGCTATTGTGAATAAATGCTGAAATCATAAAACAAAGAGAAGATTGGTCATTGCCAGGGGCTAGGGGTGGAGGAAATGGAGGAGCTGTTGGTCAAAGGTACAAACTTTTACTTACAACATGAGTACATTCTGGAATCTAATATACAGCATGGTGACTATGGTTAACAACACTGTATTGTATAGTTGAATGTCGCTACCAGAGTAGATCTTAAATGTTCTTATCACCAAAAACAAACAAACAAAAACTATGTGAGGTGACGGATGTGGTAACTAATCTTATTGTGGTAATCACTTCACAATATATACATATATCAGATCACCATGTTATATGCCTTAGACTTACACAATGTTATATGTCAATTACATCGCAATAAAACTAGGGGGAGAAAAGAACGAGAGGTTAGTAAACAGGTGAGCAGTGGGTGGGGAGTGTTTTGGAGGAAAGAGCAAAATTCAAACAGATAGGATTGAGGACTTGGTAAATCTCTTTAGTATCTCAAACATGATATCATGGATTTCTCTTTGCACTGACTTATTCCTGCAGTTTCGTCGAAATTACCACTGTAGCCCACACTTCAGGGTTCATATCTGCAACCTATATCTCAATAGTGGAAATCTCCATGTTCTTATCACAGTTTCCTCCTTCTGCAAAACACAGTGCAGCCAGCTTAGACACAAGCTTGTCTGTGTCTCAATACAGTTTCTAAATGGACAGGAATTATATTATGGACCAAATAGGCTTGATTTAGGAGTTCTGAATAAATGATCAGTCTGGGAAGATGCCAGACCTCCAACTTCTCCAAATCCTTCTTATTCTAGTTCCTGCTCTCCTGTCTATTTCTTACCTCTTATACTCGCCTGTCTTTCCAATCCTTGCCTGACACCTGACTAATAATGCTAGCTGTTCCACCAGCATTCTGAGCACTGTGAGTCTTTCCTTTCTTTCCCTTTCCCCTGCTAATTCCTGTGTAAGGTAATACAGACTATTCAATAACTTGAAAAAATAAAATGACATGAAAAGCAAAGGTCACATATTACCCATAATTTAAACACAACTGCTAATTACTTATCCATCTCTTTATTCTAGTCTGTGTTTTTCTCTATCTAAAGCTAAAGATTTACTAAATGCATAATTTTGTATATTGATTGGCTGAGCATTTGTCGTCTTGAAGTTTCCATGTGACTCCTGACTACCATCCATTTTCTAGTTAAGTGTTAATGCCCTGCTTCATGATACATAGGAATCTATTTGCAAGCCCTGTCCAGTGTATAATGTGAAGCACATGGGTCAGTTTCAGTTTTTCTTAATGAAAGCTGGAAATTCAGAAACACACTCAGTGTTCTTTTATAAAAATAAATATAAAAAATTGTAAGATTTTTAAACAAAATATAAAGGTTAAATATGGAAAAGCAGTGTAAAGTCTGGAGCATACTGATTTGTTTCTTCATCCACCTGGATTTAAAATCACAAAGCTAAACATATTATAATTCTGTGCCCATGTCAATCAAAAACATAGATAGATAGCTGTATACCATTATTCCTTGACACAAGTAAGTTTTTAAAGTTTCTTCAATAAAAATGGGGCTGGATAAAATGTAGCATTACTTAAAGACAAACAGAAAAAGTGACATCAGCATAGTTTCCTATTCTTTTGTGGGCAGGGGAAGTTTAGCTACAGCTCTCCATAAACCAAAATGTGTTGAACATGAAACAAAAACAATAGCATGCATAGGGAGAATAAGAAAAGTTGTGTATTCAGTGGATTAAAAGATAAACTGAAGAAATGCTAAAAATGGAAGAATAAGCTCAAGAAAAACAAAAGAAGTTATTAGATTGATGATTAGAAAAATAAAAATCAAACAAACTTAAATGAAGACATATGGTAATACAAAGCCGATTTCATTAAGAATGATTTTTGTCCTGCTTTGAAGTAAGACAAAGTCTAAGTGGCATTATATTATAGGGAATTATAGGGAATTCAGTTTGAGAAAGTTTTTTAAAATCTCAAAAGAAAAGTAACATTTTAAATTATATAGCTTACAATAAGCATGGAAAGAAATTGGTGCAATTTCTTTAAGGAAATATTAAAAACATAAATAGCATGTTTTAATAACAAGTAAAAATATAGCCAATTAACTCTGAAACGCTGAAAAACATTTTTCAAAACTGCCTATCATCATTAAGTAATAGGTGGGTTCTGAATTAAAAGTCAAAAGCAAACATATTGAATAATATTGTGAAGTTTGAATTAGAGAACTTTTAAATGACATATTTCATCATCTACTTTCCAGTGCTTTGAAAACTTACTTTAAAATAAATCAATCACACAAGATTTACTATTGTTATCCAAAATAGGTTAGCCTATTATCCTTTAATAATATTCCCAGGCTAGATTCTAAAGACCTGTGGTTTTCCTCTCTCTAGGAGAAAAAGTAACACTGACATTATGATGTTAATGTCTTGGAAACAGAGACCACCTTTCATATAAGCAGGGTAGATAGTAAGCCCATATTCATATGATGTAATTTACAAAAACCATTTATGAAACAAACCACTTTTATATTTCAGTTCCCCTGAGCACAATACTTCCAAATTAACGTTTGCTGCAAGGAATTCCAAAATTAACAATGGATCTGGGCTTCCCTGGTGGCGCAGTGGTTAAGAATCCGCCTGTCAATGCAGGGGTCCCAGGTTAGACCCCTGGTCTGGGAAGATCCCACATGCCACGGAGCAAGTAAGCCCATGCACCACAACTACTGAGTCTGCGCTCTAGAGCCTGCAAGCCACAACTACTGAGCCCATGTGCCACAGCTACTGAAGCCCGCACGCCTAGAGCCTGTGCTCTGCAACAAGAAAAGCCACCACCGTGAGAAGCCCGTGCACCACAACCAAGAGTAGCCCCTGTTCGCCGCAACCAGAGAAAGCCCGCGGGCAGCAACGAAGACCCAACGCAGCCAAAAACAAATAAATAAACAAACAAACAAATAAATAAATAAAACAATGGATCTATTGATCTGACTTCTTTTTCTCCTTTTGTATCATCAACAAATTTGGTTGCAAGCAACAGAAACTGGCCCTGTTTTTCTTAAGAAAAAAAAAAAAGGAAATGTATTAGAAATATATAACATTGATAATGGAGTAGAAAACCAGGCTTGGAAAATTGGCCAAACTTGGGTAGATATAAAAAGTTAAAAAAAGCACAGCAATACTTTTCATTTAGAAACCTATCAGTAATTGGTTAGCCTGGATACCACATCAACTGATGGTTACTGCTTCTTTATCTTTGCCTCCCAGGAAGGAGATGAGACTAGGCTCGTTAAGGTGCTTAAGCCCTGTCTAAAATGGTAAGGAAAAGTAGAATTTGCCTACAGTACTTCTACAAGGCAAAGTGGGGAATTCCTTTGTATCAGCCAGTTTATAGTCAACAAAGGAGTACTGAATCTAGGTATTTCAGATAGGATAGTGTTTAGGACAGGAATTTAGGTGCTTAGAAAACCACTGGAGAGCATGAGATTAGAGAGTAAGGGGCACCACCTCCAGTTTCACATTTTCCTTCTATCCTTCAGACACTCAAGATGTACCAATATGTTTTAGGGTCCAGAATGGCAGCTGCCTGAGTATTTGTGTAGGCAATTTGTGGTGGAATTCTTAGATGATGCTCTTAAAACAGTGTCTCCTGAAGCTCATTGCTGCTGGAAGAGAAAAAAGAGCTTCTGTGTTCTTTCAACTTTCTAAATTTTGTGTAATGCCTTATTGTTTAAATATAGGCAGAACTCTGCTGGAAAGGGATTCTGGGAAATGTAGTTCCCAAACATCCAGCCCTTGTAATAAATGAAGAACCTAGAAGTGGGAAAAGATGTATCTGAGTGCAAGCAGCAATTCAGGACACGTTCACACGGTCTAAACACATAACTGGGAAATTCCTCCATATAGAAATGGAAGTGGTATATTGGTCAGACAAAGAATGACAAAATAGCTTACAAGTAGTCAAATTCAAAGTTCTCTGAAAGATATGATTTATCAAATCATTCGCAAAACAAATATTATCAAAAATAAAGTTACATCAATAGGATGTTGTGGGGAGGGAGCCCGACCTTCAGGCAGCAGCTGGGAAAGTCAGGATGTTAGATGTGCCGTCCAGTCCCTCACAGGGAACAGACCAAACCTGAGAGCTGGGTGTTTTTGCTTATCCGCTCTGTGCTGAGCCAGAGGGAAGTGTTGCTCAGAGTGCTTGTGCACTTAAATAGAGCCATCTTTTTATTTTTTCTTTTTATTTATTTATTTATTTTTAATCAAGGGAACAATTTTATTTATTTATATATTTTGGTATTCTATTTTTTTTTTACATCTTTATTGGGGTATAATTGCTTTACAATGGTGTGTTAGTTTCTGCTTTATAACAAACTGAATCAGCTATACATATACATATGTTCCCATATCTCTTCCCTCTTGTGTCTCCTTCCCTCCCACACTCCCTATCCCACCCCTCTAGGTGGTCCAAAAGCACGGAGCTGATCTCCCTATGCTATGCGGCTTCTTCCCACTAGCTATCTATTTTACGTTTGGTAGTGTATATATGTCCATGCCACTCTCTCACTTTGTCACAGCTTACCCCCCCCATATCCTCAAGTCCATTCTCTAGTAGGTCTGTGTCTTTATTTCTGTCTTACCCCTAGTTTCTTCATGACATTTTTTTTTCTTAGATTCCATATATATGTGTTAGCATACGGTATTTGTCTTTCTCTTTCTGACTTACTTCACTCTGTATGACAGACTCTAGGTCCATCCACCTCACTATGAATAACTCAATTTCGTTTCTTTTTATGGCTGAGTAATATTCCATTGTATATATGTGCCACATCTTCTTTATCCATTCATCCGATGATGGACACTAGGTTGTTTCCATCTCCTGGCTATTGTAAATAGAGCTGCAATGAACATTTTGGTACATGACTCTTTTTGAATTATGGTTTTCTCAGGGCATATGCAAGCAGCTCATTCAGCTCAATAACAAAAAAACAAACAATGCAATCCAAAAATGGGCAGAAGACCTAAATAGACTTTTCTCCAAAGAAGATATACAGACTGCCAACAAGCACATGAAAGAATGCTCAACATCATTAATCATTAGAGAAATGCAAGTCAAAACTACAATGAGATATCATCTCACACCAGTCAGAATGGCCACCATCAAAAAATCTAGAAACAATAAATGCTGGAAAAGGTGTGGAGAAAAGGGAACACTCTTGCATTGCTGGTGGGAATGTGAATTGGTACAGCCACTGTGGAGAACAGTATGGAGGTTCCTTATAAAACTACAAATAGACTACCATATGACCCAGCAATCCCACCACCTTTTTATTTTGCATGGTCCCCAGGGACTCGTGAATGCCAAGCCCCATCAGAACGAGGTGGCATCTCTAACAGTTGGGGTGCTAGATGTGGAAGCAATCTGAACAGGGCTTCTGAACAGGAAATATGGTCAAGGAAAAGTAGGTTTAATTTTTTTCTTTGCTCCCAATATCCTGATGTGGTCATACCTGTATATAAGGTATCCTGATTTAAGGGTGTATAGAGTAACTATGGAGTGTTACAGCCCTTCAAAATTGTTTGGAAACTTGGTTTTTTATTAATTAGATTTTTATTAGAGAAAACTGTGATGTGGCTCTTTTTTTTTTTTTCCTATGACTGTGTCTTTAATCATCACTCTTAAAGAGTGTGAGAGAAAAAAAGAGTGATGGAGCCCCTAAGAAGTCTGAGTTTTGTGTGTGTGTGTGTGTGTGTTGTGCGTGTGTGTTTGTGTTGTGTGTACGTGTGAGAGAGAGAGATTTTGGTGGGTAATGTGATGGAAAGTTCTTCACATTTTCACATGATGGGCTCTTTCCTCCTTCCTCTTTTTATCTTACTTCTTTCTGTTTATTGAACATGAGTTGAACAAACAATAAAAAATGTTTTTTGAATTAACATTTTGATGCTAAGCTTTTGTTAAATTATTTTTCAAATGTCACTGTACACGTGAAGACATAACAGGAATGATTGGGTCTGTTTACGTGTGGAGATAAATAAGTTCTATCTGGTGTAGAATCATGAACCAATGAGTCATCAGTGACCACTAAAGGCAGCAAATGGCCTCATATGAAAGCAAACCAGATGCACAAATCAAAATACTCTAAGAGCAGTTCTTTCTTCCATTGTGGGGTGATAGCAAATTTGGTTAACAAATATTTACTGTAACACATTTTGTTTACACTGATAGTGCCAAATAAAAATATCCAGTGAGGAGATCATTTGAATAGGTTTAATAAAGTGAAAGTATGAAAAGGGGTTTGAAATGATATTTAATTTGCACAAAAGGTATTATTTGCTTATTCATAATGAAGCATTCCCTCTAAGAACTAAGCAATTTGTTAGCTGGATTAAAAGACCCCTATCTCAGAGCAGACTTTCAGATGGTCTGTGAAAGCACCCTAGAGATAAGAAGATTTTATATTAGAAAATGTCCTCAGCATTTGGATATTGAGGGGCATATGTGTTTCTCTGTAATGAGGATTGTGAGCTCTAGAAATCTCAAGCCTCAGCCTAGGTAAAGGGCCCATCATGTGGCCTGAGTTGTTGAATAGAACACAGGAAACCCTATGTATGGAAAAATGATTGAGTCTGTTAGCCATCTTTATTTTTAAAGACTCATTTGCTGAATCTGAATGTTTAGAAAAAAAATCCATCCTCAAGTCTCTGTTTTTATTTTTCTTTAGGAAGAGAACCATAAAACTGGAGAAAAAGATAGCAAACAAACAAAAAACCTTTTTTTTTTTTTCTTTAAAGTAGATTAGTGGTTGCCTGGGTCAGGGGGTGGGAATGGGCATGAGGGGTTTTTTTGGCTCCTAGGCATGTGGGATCCTGGGATCCTAGCTTCCCAACCAGGGATAGAAACCATACCCTCTGCGTTAGAAGCACGGAGATATTTTCTAAAGACGCCAGGTTCCTATTGACATCTACCTGAGAGTGGAAACTGGATTTTCTTACTTTCCTCCAGCAAGAAACCTTCCTTAGGATTTCCTCTCCAGTAGCTCACATTTTGTCTACACTTTAGAAAATGTGGGTGATCAGCAAAATTTAAAACTTTCCCATTTGTTCCTTACTCAGTCTTTAGAGTTTGTGGAGGAGCTGAGATTTGAACATAGAGACTCTTGTTTTTTCTTCGAGGTAGACACTTAAAAAGAAGGAAATAATTACGATTTTTATTTTATTTTATTTTTTTAACATATTTATTGCTTTACAATGTGTTAGTTTCTGCTGTATAACAAACTGAATCAGCTATACCCCATATCCCCCCCCTCTTGTGTCTCCCTCCCACCCTCCCTATCTCATGGGACTAGGTGGTCACAAAGCACCGAGCTGATCTCCCTGTGCTATGCGGCTGCTTCCCACTAGCTATCTATTTTACATTTGTAGTGTATATATGTCCATGTTACTCTCTCACTTCTTCCCAGTTTACCCTTCCCCCTCCCCCTGTCCTAAAGTCCATTCTCTACGTCTGCGTCTTTATTCTTGTCCTGCCCCAAGGTTCTTCAGAACATTTTTTTTTAGATTTCATATATATATGTTAGCAAACAGTATTTTTTTTTCTCTTTCTGACTAATTTCACTCTGTATGACATACTGTAGGTCCATCCACCTCACTACAAATAACTCAATTTTGTTTCTTTTTATGGCTGAGGAATATTCCATTGTGTATATGTGCCACATCTTCTTTATCCACTCATCTGTTGATGGACACTTAGGTTGCTTCCATGTCCTGGCTATTGTAAATAGTTCTGCAATAAAAATTGTGGTACATGTCTCTTTTAGAATTATGGCTTTCTTGGGGTATATGCCCAGTAGTGGGATTGCTGGGTCGTATGGTAATTCTATTTTTAGTTTTTTAAGGAACCTCCATACTGTTCTCCATAGTGCCTGTATCAATTTACATTCCCATCAACAGTGCAAGAGGGTTCCCTTTTCTCCACACCCTCTCCAGCATTTACTGTTTCTAGACTTTTTGATGATGGCCATTCTGACCAGTGTGAGGTGATACCTCATTGTAGTTTTAATTTGCATTTCTCTAATGATTAATGATGTTGAGCATCCTTTCATGTGTTTGTTAGCACTCTGTATATCTTCTCTGGAGAAATGTCTATTTAGGTCTTCTGCCCATTTTTTGATTGGGTTGCTTGGTTTTTTTGATATTGAGCTGCATGAGCTGCTTGTAAATTTTGGAGATTAATCCTTTGTCAGTTGCTTCATTTGCAAATATTTTCTCCCATTCTGAGAATTGTCATTTCATCTTGTTTATGGTTTCCTTTGCTGTGCAAAAGCTTTTAAGCTTCATTAGGTCCCATTGGGTTTTTTTTTTTGTTTGTTTTTATTTCCATTTCTCTAGGAGGTAGGTCAAAAAGGATCTTGCTGTGATTTATGTCATAGAGTGTTCTGCCTATGTTTTCCTGTAAGAGATTTACAGAGTCTGGCCTTATATTTAGATTTTTAATCCATTTTGAGTTTATTTTTCTGTATGGTGTTAGGGAGTGTTCTAATTTCATCCTTTTACATGTAGCTGTCCAGTTTTCCCAGCCCCACTTATTGAAGAGGCTCTCTTTTCTGCATTGTATATTCTTACCTTCTTTATCAAAGATAAGGTGACCATATGAGTGTGGGCTTATCTCTGGGCTTTCTATCCTGTTTCATTGATCTATATTTCTGTTTTTGTGCCAGTACCATACTGTCTTTATTACTATAGCTTTGTAGTATAAGGTAAAGTCAGGGAGCCTGATTCCTCCAACTCCATTTTTATTTCTCAAGATTGCTTTGGCTATACGGGGTCTTTTCTGTTTCCATACAAATTGTGAAATTTTTTGTTCTAGTTGTGTGAAAAATGCCATTGGTAGTTTGATAGGGATTGCACTGAATCTGTAGATTGCTTTGGTAAGTATAGTAATTTTCAAAATGTTGATTCTTCTAATCCAAGAACATGCTATATCTCTCCATTTGTTTGTATCACCTTTAATTTCTTTCATCAGTGTTTTATAATTTTCTGCATACAGGTCTTTTGTGTCCTTATGTAGGTTTATTCCTAGATATTTTATTCTTTTTGTTGCAGTGGTAAATGGGAATGTTTCCTTAATTTCTCTTTCAGATTTTTCATCATTAGTGTATAGGAATGCAAGAGATTTCTGTGCATTAATTTTGTATCCTGCTACTTTACTAAATTCATTTATTAGCTCTAGTACTTTTCTTGTAGCATCTCTAGGATTCTCTATATATAGTATCATGTCATCTGCAAACAGTGAGTTTTAGTTTTTCTTTTCTGATTTGTATTCCTTTTATTTATTTTCTTCTCTGATTGCTGTGGCTAAAACTTCCAAAACTATGTTGAATATTAGTGGTGAGAGTGGGCAACCTTGTCTTGTTCCTGATCTTAGTGGAAATGGTTTCAATTTTTCACCATTGAGAATGATGTTGGCTGTGGGTTTGTCATAAACGGCCTTTATTATGTTGAGGTAAGTTCCCTGTGTGCCTACATTCTGGAGGATTTTTATCATAAATGGGTGTTGAATTTTGTCAAAAGATTTTCTGCATCTATTAAGATGATTACATGGTTTTTATCCTTCAATTTGTTAATATGGTATATCATATTGATTGATTTGCATATATTGAAGAATCCTGGCATTCCTAGGATAAACCCCACTTGATCATGGTGTATGATCCTTTTAATGTGCTGTTGGATTCTGTTTGCTAGTATTTTGTTGAGGATTTTTGCATCTATATTCATCAGTGATATTGGCCTGTAGTTTTCTTTCTTTGTGTCATCTTTGTCTGGTTTTGGTAGCAGGGTGATGGTACCTCGTAGAATGAGTTTGGGAGTGTTTCTCCCTCTGCTATATTTTGGAAGAGTTTGAGAAGGATAGGTGTTAGCTCTTCTCTAAATGTTTGATAGAGTTTGCCTCTGAAGCCATCTGGTCCTGGGCTTTTGTTTGTTGGAAGATTTTAAATCACAGTTTCAATTTCAGGGCTTGTGATTGCTCTGTTTATATTTTCTATTTCTTCCTGATTCAGTCTTGGAAGGTTGTGCTTTTCTAAGAATTTTTCCATTTCTTCCAGGTTGTCCATTTTATTGGCATAGAGTTGCTTGTAGTAATCTCTCATGATCCTTTGTATTTCTGCAGTGTCAGTTGTTACTTCTCCTTTTTCATTTCTAATTCTGTTGGTTTGAATCTTCTGCCTTTTTTCTTGATGAGTCTAGCTAATGGTTTATCAATTTTGTTTATCTTCTCCAAGAACCTGCTTTTAGTTTTATTGATCTGTGCTATTGTTTCCTTCATTTCTTTTTCATTTATTTCTGATCTGATATTTATGATTTCTTTCCTTCTGCTAACTTTGGAGGGGTTTTTTTTTTTTTGTTCTTCTTTCACTAATTGCTTTAGGTGTAAGGTTAGGTTGTTTATTTGAAATATTTCTTGTATCTTGAGGTAGGATTGTGTTGCTATAAACTTCCCTCTTAAAACTGCTTTTGCTGCATCCCATAGGTTTTGGCTCATCGTGTTTTCATTGTCATTTGTCTAGGTATTTTTTGATTTCCTCTTTGATTATGTCAGTGATCTCTTGGTTATTTAGTAGCGTATTTTTTAGTCTCCATGTGTTTGTATTTTTTACATTTTTTTCCTGTAATTGATATCTAGTCTCATAGCATTGTGGTCAGAAAAGATACTTGATACAATTTCTATTTTCTTAAATTTACCAAGGCTTGATTTGTGACCCAAATATGGTCTATCCTGGAAAATGTTCCATGAGCACTTGAGAAGAAAGTGTATTCTGTGGTTTTTGGATGGACTGTCCTTTAAATGTCAATTAAGTCCATCTTGTTTAATGTGTCATCTAAAGCTTGTTTTTTGTTATTTATTTTCATTTTCAATAATTTGTCCATTGGTGAAAGTGGGATGTTAAACACCCCTACTATTATTGTGTTACTGTCACTGTCCCCTTTTATGGCTGTTAGCGTTTGTCTTATGTATTGAGGTGCTCCTATGTTGGGTGCATAAATATTTACAATTGTTATATCTTCTTCTTGGATTGATCCCTTGATCATTATGTAGATTTTAACCCATGCAGTGGCAGGCTGCACAGGCTCCCCAGAAGGGGCGTGTGGATAGTGACCTGTGTTTGCTTACAGGCTTCTTGGTGGCGGCAGCAGCAGCCTTAGCATCTCATGCCCGTCTCTGGGGTCAAGCTCATTTAAGCAGCGCTCTTACCCCTCTCCTTGCGCACCACGAAACAATGGTCTCTTGCCTCTTAGGCAGGTTCAGACTTTTTCCCGGACTCCCTCCAGGCTAGCTGTGGGGCACTAGCCCCTTTCAGGCTGTGTTCATGCAGCCAACCCCAGTCCTCTCCCTGTGCTCCGACCAAAGCCCGAGCCTCAGCTCCCAGCCCCACCCGCCCCGGCGGGTGAGCAGACAAGCCTCTCGGGCTGATGAGTGCCGGGCACCGATCATCTCTGCGGGAATCTCTCCGCTTTGCCCTCCACACCCCTGTTGCTGTGCTCTCCTCCGCAGCTCTGAAGCTTCCCCCCTCCGCCACCTACAGTCTCCGCCCGCGAAGGGCCTTCCTAGTGTGTGGAAACATTTCCTCCTTCACAGCTCCCTCCCACTGGTGCAGGTCCCATCCCTATTCTTTTGTCTCTTTTTTCTGTTTTCTTTTGCCCTACCCAGGTACGTGGGGAGTTTCTTGCCTTTTGGGAAGCCTGACGTCTTCTGGAGTTCAGGAGTTGTTCTGTAGGAGTTTTTCCACATGTAGATGTAATTTTGTTGTATTTGTGGGTAGGAAGGTGATCTCCACGTCTTACTCCTCCGCCATCTTGAAAGTCGCTCCATAATTAAGATTTTTATAGACTGCCTAGACAACACTGAGCCCAGTGTTTTTTGTAATGAAGTTCAATAAATCCCTATTGAATGAGTGAATGGACAGGGGCATGAATGAAAGATGAAAGGGAGAAAAATTAAAATTTAAAGGAGACTACAATGAAGTACTAGGAAAGGGGGCTGATCTGAAAGGTCAGGGGGATTCATTAATTCTGATCACTCTTGTGGAAGTATCCTGCAGTAATTTGGAAATAGAGAAATGAAGCGCAGTTGAAAAAATAGGACTAGAGTTTTTTTTCACAGTCATGGTTTTTCTGGTTATAAAATTTACATACATTTATTGTAAAATATTCAAAAAAATACATGAAAATGTAATGAAGCATAAAAATCCCTACTGCCTTACCTAGAGATAAAGACTATTAACATTTCTATATCTGTAATTAAAAACAAATCTTTGTAAGTCAGAGAAAAATTAGTTTTTTAAACCAAACTTGATTGTGACTCCTTTTATATTCTAAAGGCTATCCCATGATTTGTATTAATGGATAATATAAGTCTGTTTCTTACAGGCACTGGTGAGACAATATGAAAATTTCAAAGCATCTTCCAGTTTATTTATTTTTGGCCCTTGCTGTTTTCCTGTGGCAGGGCATAGCAGAATCTTTTAGTATGCAATGTTGGGCTTGTAGCTGAGAAGAGATTTCAGAGCTAAATAGCCCAGTAATATAAAGTGGGAAAGATGGTATTTGGATGAAGCCAAAGGAAGGAGGCTCTCAAAAGAGATAAGTGAAAGTCTTTAGAAAGCAATGAAACATGATTATAGGATGGGCCAAAAAATATATAATGATATATTTTGTCTAACATTCTCTTTACAATTGTTTCTATTGGGCATTGCCAAACACACCCATCTCCCCTAATTTTTAGCAGAGCATATATTCTGGAGTCTATGTCCATGGAACTCAAGTAAAAAGATGATTTTTCCTATCTCTGGTAACGTGGCATACAAGAGGGACCCTGTTCATTTGATGATGATCTAATCCATTTACTGAACTAAAATAATGAATGCTGTGGCTTGTACATGGAAAGAACCTTTAACAACAGGAACCATTGCCTCCCCCAGAAGCTCTTTCTCCCTATGCCCTACTGCTTGTTATAATAGGTGATTACACTGTAAATTATCTAATGACTTTTTCCCTTAACAATAAAATTTATGGGAGTTCCCTAGTGGTGCAAATCCGCCTGCCAATGCAGGGGACACAGGTTTGTGCCCTGGTCTGGGAAGATCCCACATGCCGCGGAGCAGCTAAGCCCATGCGCCACAACTACTGAGCCTGTGCTGTAGAACCCGCAAGCCACAGCTACTGAGCCCGTCTGCCACAACTACTGAAGCCTGCGCGCCTAGAGCCTGTGCTCTGCAACATGAGAGGCCACTGCAATGAGAAGCCTGCACACCGCAACAAGGAGTAGCCCCCACTCACCACGAGAGAAAGCCTGCGTGCAGCAGTGAAGACCCAGCGCAGTCATAAATAAATAAATAAATTTATTTTAAAAAATAAGTAAATAAAATTGATTTAAAATCTCAAGAGGTAGACCTCTGTCAGTGTTTCTCAACTCTGCCTGTACATTCCAATCACTTGGATAGATTTTAAAATATATGATGCTCAGTCCTTACCCAAAGTTCCTCATTTAGTTACTTTGTAACTGATTTAGTCACACCTTATGGAGATGTAGATTTTGGGAAGACCAAGTCAGAACATGAAGAGAAAGCGAAACTATAGAGAGAAATACCCAGAACAAAGGAGAGAGCATTTGAAAATACCCACAGTGAGAAAACAGAAAAACTAAAATTAGAAAAGAAAGAAACAAATCTAGGAGAGGATAGGTTTGATATAACTTCCAGATGGAGAATCAAGTAAGGAGAAGGGCATAGTGTCAGATGCTGTTGGGAGTTAACTCAAGGACAAATCCCCTGGATTTGGTTAGCAGGAGGTCATAGGTGGTTTCAGACAGAAGAAGCTATTTAGGTGTGGATGGGGAGATTCAGGGATGGCATAGGCAGGGTCTGTTAAGAAAGAGATGGCGTAGGGGGAGGGTGGACGTATCAGGTAAAGAGAACATCTTCAGCAAGTTATACACTTGAAGGAAAGAGGGTAGTACAGACCAGCCCACATATAGGTGCTGGATTCAAATGAATATTTTTTTAGAAGTGAAGAGAACAGAGTATTTGAGAGCAGGTGGGAAGCAGCCCTTGGAAAGAGAGCTTGAGAAATAATGTAGAGCAAAGGGCTATTTTGAGAAGTGCCAGTGCTGAGAAAGCATGAACTTTAGGGTCCCAGAGGAAAGAGTGCAAGATTCAGAATCAGATTGTTCAGTTTGACTACATTTTGTGAATGCCACATAGGATGTGATTTTCTGTGATCTAAATGTGTGATTATGATTAAATTCCTTCACCCTCCTATGTGTCAATTTTGCTTCTATAAAATGGGCATAAGAATAATATCTTAAAGGGTCATTGTGAAGAATACAAGAGTAAATACAAATAAATACTTAAAGCAGTGTGCAGCTGTATCAGTTTGTTGTTATTATTACTTATATCTTTGACCCATACTAGCTTTTACCTCCATAGAAAATCACACCTAAAAAAATATCCACACTATTTCTAAGAAGATTTTTCTGAAAAGAAAACTGGTGTAGCTGGAGCTCCCATAAACTGAATCTGGTTAATGAGTAAATGAGAGTCGAAGCCAGGCCAGTGGAAAATCCAAGTGCCTGTGAAAAGGGAAGAATGTCCTTCCCTTCACTGTAAAGTTGAATAGATTTTGGAATTGATGACTGCATGGAATCATTTCCTTCCTTTCATAACTACTTTGCTTCTTTTAATTCAGATTCAGTAATTATCCTATGGCTTTAATGATCTTTAAAATACAGAGTATCTCACACGAAAGGCAGTGCAAAGGGACCTGATGCCATTAATGTTTTCAGTATCAGACAGAAAGCTGGAATTACAGAGGCGATTTCCCCCATGCTTTGAGAGCAGGCTGTTAACATATGCACCTCCTTTAATCTCACAGACGAGCCTTTCATTTTCCCTTTTGCCAAGTAATAACTTAGGGCGTTAGGTGTGAGTGCTATTATTTTCCCACTCTGTTTGTTCTGACATTGCACAGTCTGCTCATTACTTCTCACTTCTATTTCTTTTCTGGACTCCAGTGATGTTATTTCCCCGGTGGTTCCTCTAGTGGCCATCTCGGGGTAGCTGCCCAGCGGGCCCTAATTGTAATACATTTCTTACTCTTCGAGACTCATTCTTATTCCTGTTATTCACTAAATAATAGACCTTTGTATTCATACAATATTTTTAATGCTTCTGAGCTCTGTACACTGTACTCTGCTTGCCTATTATTTGACTTTAAATATTTTTATTATAATTTCGAATCCAAAAGGTCTATGGAGACGGATCTGTTTAAAGCTCCTATTTATCAAATGTTGTTGCTTTTCTAAATTATGGCTAAAGATAACCGCTACTTTAGAACAGACTAAAAGTATTTCCTTCTGCTGCCATTTAAAGCCTTCTAATCCTATCCTGGAGGCAGATGGATAGCCTACGGAGCCCCACTAGGTAAACAGATTTGTGTAGTAAAATAGAAATCTAATGGTGTATATATTGCAGAGGTATGTTCAATGTGGACAGGATGGCTATTGGACTGAAGCCAATGGGACAGAACTTGTTATCTGGTCAACAGAGGTAAAAAAGTAGAAAGAAGAAGAAGAACTAAGAGGTTGAACAACAGCAATGGGGTTGAATAGCCTTTTTCTGGCAACCCTGGAGAGGATTCTTAAACTCTCCAGCCCAGAGAATTATATGTGTAAAGATTTTACTGGAGGAAATTCCTATGGGAAAGAAGATAGAGAAGGTGCTGAGAAAGGACTGGGAGAGCTGTCAGACCGTGAGCAAGTGTGAACTGGAGTCAGGGAAATGAAGAGGACAGGATGGGAGGAAGTACTACACACTAGCATGTAGCCCTCTACACTGTGGTCAAACCTAAGGAAGGTTCAACAAGGCCATCGGGGAGTCCATGAGCCAAATCCAGTCATCAGATGAGTTCCATGTCTCTACCAATGGGCCTGCCCGAGTACCCCTGCTGCTGTCAGTCATCAGAAGGTAGTGATGAATTTCAGTGTAGCCGCTAGGCCCGGGGTCAATGACTGTTTCAGTAGTTGGTGGTCTGCAAGGCATATTCTCATGACAGCCATAGGATTCCTATGAAGTTTACACATTTGATATTTAAGATATGTATTTTTTTGAGAATTATGCCACATATACTTTATGGCAACAACATATTTCCTGCATTTCTGATGTTTTTCAGGAGGGAAGGAGAAGAGGAATAAGTCCCTGGCAGTACTGCACTGAAGAAACTATAATAATACAAAATTGTGTAGGGCATGTGACTAAATAATGTATCTGCAGAGTGGCTACTCTTGTTTTCTTTCCTTAAATAGTGATATCCAAAAGGGCTGGGTTCATGCTTGAGTCTGCATGATTTGTCACAAACCAACCAAAGAGAGGATGAAGTAATGTTGATCAGTATTCCTGGTTCTGTCACACACTAGCGGTGAGACAATGGAAAAGTTACATTACCTGGGCTCTGGGTTTCTCCTTAATGAAATGCTGGGGCTGGATTAGATTATCTTTGAGATATCTTTCAGCTCAAAAATGTTGAATTTTGCTCTCCATTTGAATATCAAACAATAGCTTAACAAAATAACATACGGATTAATTTTACTTATAATTTGGAGAGGCACCAAACATTTTGTTAAAATATGTGGAGGAAATTAAGCATGTTGCTTTGACGATCCATGAAACCCACAGGATTGTGTAGGGTCTGGAGAGGAAAGCAGACATAGAGATTACCGCAAATAGCTCAAATATATTCCACTGAGTTAAGGCTGTCCCAGCCCTGAGCCACACAGCAAGGAACCACAAACTCCCACCTGCTGAGCATCTTGCTGAATGTGTGCAGGCCACACTGTGGACCTCAATCTCTGATTTGCTAGTTTTATTCCTAAAAATTATCTTTCTCAGCAAAAGAAGTATGGCCATTGACCACATCACTAATAGAAACAGTGTTTTGTTGTTTTTAATGGAACAAATTTTAAAAATATCCCCCCACATTTGAGGATTTTTGCCTGATACATTTTGGGTCTAATATGGGTAGTTGGTTCTGAGGCTATTCTGGCTTCTTCCATGGATTAACTGGCTGGGGATAGAAGAATTTTGGGTGCCAAGAAGTTTTTGGGGGGAAAGAACTTTTTATAAAATCATCCTGAATCCACATTTGAAGGTCTATAGCTATTTTAATTCAACAAATTTGATCAAAATGCTACAGGCCTTAATTAAATCAAAACACATTTACAATTCTGGTTTTACATGTTAGAAATAAGCATAATGTAAATTCTCAGAGAATTAAATTCTTCAGAGAAGAACTAATGCATGAACGGTGGCAACCAGAAATAACAGACCTAAATAATGACTAAAGCTGTATTCTTAGAAAATCTACATGCTTTGAGATCTTAGTACCTAAAAGTTTTAGGCACGAATCTCATAATATAACTTACTGATATATAGTATGGGAAATCTAGTCAATATTCATAATGACACTAAAACACACCTTCATTACGAATTAGAGGAAGAATTAGCTCAATTAAATGGGGACAGTAAGTCATAAAGTATTTTTGATGTATCTTGCAATTCTGCAACTAATAAAAAAAATAAAGAATAACATTTAGTTAAGTCAGTTTCTGTGATAAAATGTTACTCATTAAGGCAACAAAGATAATGGGGAACATGCCTGAGATAAATTTAATACTTCTGAAAACCTTAACAGGAATTAGGTTGAGTAGAATTTGACTAAAAGACCGCAGAAGGGTCTGAAGGCATTGCCAGAGGTCTCTGTAACTGGCTGAAATGTCAGTGGTATGATATTTCTCTAATGAATCCAAAGCAATTTTGAAAAAGTTAAAACAAACCAAAAGGACATCTACCTGTTTTTCAGCATTCGCCAAAATTGTCACCTGGTTCTTATCTGTTCTGGTCCTGTTATTGATAGACCTAATAAAGTTCTAATCCCAAGCAACTGGCCGGTAAGGAAGAAGGTGACCAAACAGGAGAAGACCCAAGCCAATGACTGATTATCATAGACACTCACCTAAAGTGAGATTCTTCTTCATAGAAACAAAAGGAAGAGCAATTTATATTCCAGTCTCTAATATCAAATAATAAGCTACTCTGAGACACATGGTAACTGGATTCTAGACCTGGTTCCCCTGGCACATGTCACTTAAGCTCTTTGGGTTCCAGCAGCGTCTGTAAAAGTGAGAACCTCACGTGTGGAGCTCTCCCTTCTACCGATCACCCTATCCCTTCAGCTGCAACACTTCAAGACCATCACCATACAGTCTAGAGTACATGACCATGAACTGGTGGAACAGCTAACTGGGAAAAGCAACACTAGCTCATTTAGCCTTTTAATTCTCACCATTTTTGTTGAGGAGTTTTTGCTACTCGTCCACCTTTGTGAGCCTCAGCCAATTTTTCTTGCTAGGCAGTTCCTCGTTTTATTTCTAAGAAGAACTAAACATTAGAAACCTTTTTGTTGCAAACCAATGACTCAGGTCAACCAGCCTTCTGAGGTGTTTTGTTTGGTCCTACAGGCCTGCACACTGATTGAAAGGCAACGTCACTAGGCAGGTGCTTTGTAGTGCAGGCAGTTGCCCACTTGATGTTTCATGCTTGACCACTGTAGACCTGAGTTTTCATCCCTTGCAGTGAGATAAGCTTTGCTTTTACGGAAGTCAGGAAAAGTAGACTGATGCACAGAATATTTTTTAAAATTATTTTAAAATAATTAGTATTTTTCCTTTCTCCCACAAAACCTCAAGGAATCATAAGTGCTTAGGGAAGCCACTACGAAGGGACACACACACACAGAGACACACACACAAGAATAATTCAACTTTGATGAAGTTATAGAGTTTTACGATTAGAGAAATCTAAAAAAGAATCTCAATTTTTAGCACATATGTACGTTTTTGTTCTTTTGATGAACAAAATCGTATTTTACCTTTACATGCAAAGATGGGGAGCATGGGATGGAGACTGTTAATTGGGGGAGAACAAAATCTTTCTGAAGCTTCAGAGTCACCAAAGTCACTTTCTGGCCTGGAATCGTGACCTGGAATATGCTCTTCACTGAGCAGACGTGTAGTCATGGTCCTTTTAATTGTTTCTCCCTAATTTCCGACCTTCACTTCATAATTCTCAGAGTATCCTGCTCACAGAGAACCTTATTCTATGAATTATTCCAAATTCTGTACACGATAGAACTGCCTTAGTTCCTTTACATGATTCCAGTTGTTCATTATAAGCTTGTATCTGTGAAGATTTCTGGATTTACATATCTTTAGGGGTTAATTCCCTCCTTCCTGAGGAACCATTACAGAGCAGTTCAAAGGTTTCCTTGGGTTAATTAACTATTTTTGGAATCCTAGCATCTTAGAGTAGAAAGAGTTCTTTAAGGTCATGTAGTCTAACCATTCATCAGACACTTAAATCCCATCTATCCTCTCATGCTGATTGTTAAGATATAGCACGTTGATTTATCTTTACTGAAAAATAACTCACTCCCTCATAGAGTATGCCACGCCAGCTCTGGGCAGCCTTGCTAAAAGTTCTACTATGAGCTAACATCACTCTCTTTGTTTTCTACTCATGTTGTCAGTTCTACACTTCGGAACGTGCCTAACAGGAACATTTCTTAACACATTTCAACACAACTCTGATGTCCCTGCATTGCTGTCTTTTTCTGCATCCTAGAAGTTTCTAAGCCCTTCAACCATTGCTTTACCAGTCTGATGGTTCTTTAGTAAATTTGGTCTGATCAATTTTTGCTGAAGGGTAATGCCCAGCTCAGAACAGAAGACTTTCTACAGCTTCTTTAGTTCCTGGGCAGAAATTCCAGCTCAGTCCTGGATGTACTAGTATCTAAGTCAGCTTTCTGGGCAATGACCCATCCTTAACTGTTCTGTCGAACAGAAAAGTTGGCTTCATTGGGGGGATTAATGAAGGAGGACACAGCTGCTAAAAGTTTCCTTCCTGGAGAAACTTACCTGAGATTTATATCTTTCCCAACTCTTAAAAACTGAGGGCTTCCCTGGTGGCACAGTGGTTGAGAGTCCGCCTCAACAGGGGACACGGGTTCGTGCCCCGGTCCAGGAAGATTACACATGCCGCGGAGCGGCTGGGCCCATGAGCCATGGCCGCTGAGCCTGCGTGTCTGGAGCCTGTGCTCCGCAACGGGAGAGGCCACAACAGTGAGAGGCCTGCGTACCGCAAAAAACAAACAAACAAACAAACAAACAAAACTGAACATAACTATTAACAAAAAGAAAATGAAAATTTGGTTCATTTATGTCCCAGGTTAAAAATATTTTATTCAATTTTTTATATCTGAAATTTCTTTGTCAATATTTAATTTAGATTTGAGTAATATATTCAGTTTTCTTTGTGTGTGTGTTGTTGCAGATATTTATATGTGCAGAAATGTTTTGATTATCATCATCTATTCTATTCTAGTATTTTATATGAATGTCATCTCCATTTTCTGCTCATTTTAATCCCATCCTCCCAGACTAGCCCACACCAGTTGTATGCAGAGACAGCTGACTAGGTTTTTCTAGGCTAACTTGGGTTCTTGTTCAGAGCAAAGTCTTCTGGTTCATGCCCACAGCCAGGTTGCAGTCACAACCATAAGTGTGAAGCTGGTGGAGTGCAGGGTGGGCTGCACCAAGGAGACATGGGAGAGTTCATGCTCTGCAGGTTCACACCACTCACAAGAAAAAAACAATTGTGCCTATGTATGGTTACAGTTGTTAACTAGACAGTGTGGTGATCATTTGCCAATAGTATATACAAAATATATTCCTTAATAAAAAAAAATAATAACCCAGGAAACCCAGAATCCTCAGGAAGCAAAGAGAAAGCAGAGAAATTCACCCCCATATGATCTCAAACTCATCACCTTATTAATCAGGTTAGGCCCTGAAGAAATGACTTTTTCCCCCTTCCTCCCCCCCCCTGCCCCCATTTCCTCCCCCCACAAACATTTCCAGAAATGCTAGTACTCCCCTTCCCCCACCAGCTCATTAAGGCCTGCCAGTCATGCCGTGGGAAAGGATCTTCATCTCTGTGTCACCAATGTTGCCTTAGAAATTGCAAAAATTTAGAAATTCACACACACACACACACACAAACACACACACAAAAGCCCGTGCCATCAAAAAATGAGAATTTGTCAGATTTGGATTCTGGGGGCCTTTGGTGCATCTGGAACAGGTGAGGGGGCATTAACATGTGTTCACTCCCCACAAGGCTCCTTCTAGCCTGTTCACAGATTATCTCATTTCATCTTCACAAAAGACCTGCAAAGCAGTTATTGTTAGTCTCATTTTATAGATCAGGTAACTGAAGTTCAGAGAGACTAAAAAAGTTACTCAGAATATTACAGCTACTAAGGTTATTAAGAATGGTGCTCTCATGGGGTGATGTTCCACCTACCTGGAAAGCTATGCTTTTTTTAAAATTGCACTAAATTACCATGAATCCTGTTTTTCTAAGAACATGCCCTTTATATAATGAAAAATGAAGCATTATGGCATGCCCCAAGGGAAAACAAAAACAAACAAACAAACCAACAAAACAGTGAAATTTCTCACCCCAGATCAGGAGTCTTCAAACTTTTTCTCTAAAGGGCCAACCCAATATTTTAGGCTTTGTGGCCACTTGATCTCTGTTGCAACTATGCAACTATGCCATAGTGGGATGAAAGCAGCCAAAGGCAATATGGAAACAAATGAAAGTACCTGTAAAAGTTTAGTCACAAAAACGTCTTTACAAAACTTTATTTACAAAAGCAGGTCTGAATTTGACCCTATCCTGGGGGATCCACACAACCTTGAAGTACTGGGCTGCCCACAAAGACCTCTGTCCTCCCAGCCACTGTGCTACGAGGCCATGCATATGCCCAGGAAGATCACCTTTTTAGGTGGGTCAGGATAACTGAGAGGTCTGACCTAGTTTGCACAAGTCAAGAGAAGCAAAACAGAATTAACTTCTTCAGCTATTCAATATGTGCTTTTCATAGGTGGCAAACATATTTTCCAAACTTACATGAATAATATTTTTGACAGCTTTTCAAGGAAAACAACTAAATCAAGAATGAGCATAATATTTTCTAATCGATTTCATCAGTTCCCTACCCTAATCAGAAATTATGTGCATAACTGCAGGTAATCTGAAGTTTTACCTTCATAGTATTTTGTCCCTGTCTTTTAGTTAACTTTATTTTCCCTTATTCTTATTAGATTTTCAATTAAGCTTGACAAGGAGAAGCAACTTTGGATAAAAACAAAAATCATGAATTCCACTTTTATATTTTCAATTGAAAAATTATAGGTTATGATCTGTACAACGTTTTCACCCAGAACAAATACATTTTAAAAATAATTAATACTGGGTGAAAAGACAATGGAACAATAAGTAACTGTCATTGTGTGGGAGGTTGACATTTAAAAGATTTAAGTGTAAAATTATATTTTTGAAAGGATAATATTTCTTTAATATGTTAATTGAACTACTGCCAAGGAACAGCTCAAGGAAGAGTCAAATTAAATTTATCAATGTTTTCTAAAATATCCATGAATGTTAACTCTCTTTCTTTGTAATAGGCATAACCACACTTAGACATAAACCAGCAACTATTCAATCTTGCTCTCTCTTAACAGATCAACAATGGAGTTTAGATATCCACCCAGAAAATAAACATAGGATGATAAGTATATATTGATTTGATAACCCACAGAAGTAGACAATTGCATAAAATCTATTTGGAAATGCTCAAATTCTACAATAGGACATCATTCTATTACCAACCACAGTTAAAGTTCTTCCAAAATTATGTAAGTTAGAAATGCAGAATGGATTGCCATATTATCTGTTTCCCTAGAAAACTTTTAGTGTTTGATAGCCCGGCCAATGGAGATATTTCATGGAGGATTTTGGCAAGTGTCTGAGCTTATCTGGGGCCATCTGCTAACTGTTCTGTTTTTTCTCAATGTCATCATCATAAACTTTTTAAACTGATTGCTCCCACTGTTATTTTGTGATATTTTGTGCGCTTACAAAGGAACTAATAAGCTTTCCATGGATTTGTCTTCCAGTTTTACAAACATTTTAATTAACCAGCATATTAAGCTTTTGATCTACTAAAGAATTTCCTGTAGCTCTTAAAAGTAACTTTTTAAATTCATGAATTTGTTATTAACTTTTTAAAGAGTCAACAGAGGAGTTAGAAATAAAAAGCTCATTGATTCCTTAGCATTCCAAAGTCATGAACTACTCCAAAATCATACTAGCTATCAGTGTATATGTTTAGTCTTACTATTTAACACATTAACATGCTTTGTAGAGTGACACACGTTTGGCCAAATTAAACAAAATATGCTTTTCATAAAGAATTGGATAATATAAGAAAGTCTAGAATACTTATTGTGTATTAACTCTTATTGCTTTTTTTTCTTTCATGATAAGTCCTGTCAATAAACAATATTAATTTAGAATTTGGTGAAGATTCAAAAGTTACGTTTCATGAATGGACATATATTGAACGAACACATGACATGACATTCTTCTTCATTGGATAAGGTTAGTAAGGAAGGAGGGTTGATTGTTACACTAGTAAATAGTTATTTGAAAAGGGAAAAGTAAGACAATTTCATAATGCTGAATCAAACGTAGAGAAATAAATACCAGAAAGAAGCAGGTTAAATGATTCTAGGAGCTCCCATAGGGCCAATATTAGTTCATGATCTCACCATCCAGTGTGGGAAAACCTTCTTTTTCTAGCTTTCACATGACTTATTACATTAAAATTATAATTTAGCTATTTTGTCTACTTTTAACGTCCATCTTCACTGGCTAGAATAAAATTCAAGAGGGTGGTGATCTCCACCTATTTTGTGCAATAATTATTCCAAACACCTAGGACAGTAGTACAGACGTTTGGTAAGAATAAACTTCTTTCCAAATCATAAAAGGATAAAGTTTAGCTCCTCTTTTGAGGCAGGTTTTATAATCATGGCAATTTAATTCAAGTTTGGATAGATGAGGTATACTTTGTTCTGATAGAAATAATTTAATAGGAAGAAAACTGAGAAGAATTTTAGAAATTAGATATTAACTAGGGTGGGACTGCCAGAAGAATCATTCAGTTATTATAGCTGCTGCTTTATGTTCTTGTTCTCTAAGATAAGGTAATTTGATTGTCTCAGCACTAAGATGAAAGGAGTCTGAAATAAATTTCTCTAAGATGCAGTAGTTCTCTGTTAAGGTAATTTGCATATGAGGGAAGAGTTAATTTATCTGTTAAACTAAATAATAATCTGACAGAACAACAGAAAATACAATGTACTCTTTTTTCGTATCCTAATTTTCAGTTTAAAAAAAAGGATCATAAAACTTGTCTGGCTATTTTTGTACTAGCTGACACTTGTTTCTCTTTTTTTAGTGATGAATAGAATTTTATGTGATAAAGATAACGTTTAAAGCTTCTGATATCTCTAAACTGAACACCCTCATTTTGTAGAAAAAGTAAACCAGAGAATTTTGTGAGTTATTTACTAATGTAGAGCTAATTATAATACTAAATGTATTTTCATCATATATCATATTATTATATATCACAACTCAAATGTTTTAAAATATATTATCATATATTCTGTTGCAGTGTTTTAGTAAGCAATATTTAATGTTAGAATTCAGTATTATTCTTTTCTGTTGTGGCAGTCAATTTAAAAAGATTTTTCCTATTATAAATGAAAAATTTCTGCTATTTTTTGATATCTAGGGCAATTATATTGGTATTTTTTCATTTTCTTTCTCAGAAAAAAATGTAGATTTCATTTTGTCGAGGTTGATTTACATAACTATTTATTTAATAATGACATACAAAAAGCTCTTAGAGTAAAAAAGAATAAACAATTGAAAAAAATTTTCTCTAGGCTATAATATGATTAGACATTCTTATTTATATTTTGTCAAAAGGATGATGCTTCTTAAGACATGAGTGACAACAGCACAAAGAAATGAAAGGTGAAATATGAATCATGATTTCTTTGCAGTGTTTCTTGGCTTATGTTTTTATTTTGCTTAGGCCTTAATATTTTAAGATGACTTCTTTTTCAGAAGTCTGCTATAATTCCTGGTTTAACTGTTTGTGACTATTTGGTAAAGAAAGATAACGGCTAAAATTTTCCAATAAAAAAATTCACCAATTTCACTCCCTATTTTTAATATCTTTTTTCTCGGTTTTATTAAATTATTTGACATAGGATATTTAAAATATATTCTGCTTTAATTTTTTGGAAAAATATAATTTAGCAATTTAACATAGAAAAAATAATCTTACACTTTTATTTATTTTGTTTTTTTAAGGTCAGATGAATGATTTTTATTTTATTTTTTTAACATCTTTATTGGAGTATTGTTGCTTTACAATGGTGTGTTAGTTTCTGCTTTATAACAAAGTGAATCAGCTATATATATACATACCCCATATCTCTTCCCTCTTGTGTCTCCCTCCCTCAAACCCTCCCTATCCTACCCCTCTAGATGGTCACAAAGCACTGAGCTGATCTCCCTGTGCTATGCGGCTGCTTCGCACTAGCTATCTATTTTACATTTGGTAGTGTATATATGTCCATGCCACTCTCTCACTTTGTCCCAGCTTACTCTTCCCCCTCCCCATGTCCTCAAGCCCATTCTTTAGTAGGTCTGCGTCTTTATTCCCATCCTGCCCCTAGGATCTTCATGACCATTTTTTCCCCCATATATATGTGTTAGTATACAGTATTTGTTTTTCTCTTTCTGACTTACTTCACTCTGTATGACAGACTCTAGGTCCATCCACCTCACAAGAAATAACTCAATTTCATTTCTTTCTATGGCTGAGTAATATTCCATTGTATATACGTGCCACATCTTCTTTATCCATTCATCTGTCAGTGGACACTTAGGATGCTTCCATGTCCTGGCTATTGTAAACAGAGCTGCAATGAACATTACGGTACATGACTCTTTTTGAATTATGGTTTTCTCGGGGTATATGCCCAGTAATGGGATTGCTGGGTCATATGGTAGCTCTGTTTTTAGCTTTTTAAGGAACCTCCATACTGCTCTCCATAGTGGCTGTATCAATTTACATTCCCACCAACAGTGCAAGAGGGTTCCCTTTTCTCCACGCCCTCACCAGCATTTATTGTTGGCAGATTTTTTGATGATGGCCATTCTGACCGGTGTGAGGTGATATCTCATTGTAGTTTTGATTTGCATTTCTCTAATGATGAATGATGTTAAGCATTCTTTTATGTTGACAGTCTATATATGTTCTTTGGAGAAATGTCTATTTAGATCTTCTGCACATTTTTGAATTGGGTTGTTTGGTTTTTTGATATTGAGCTGCTTGTAAACTTTGGAGATTAATCCTTTGTCAGTTGCTTCATTTGCAAATACCTTCTCCCATTCTGAGGGTTGCCTTTTCATTTTATTTATGGTCTCCTTTGCTGTGCAAAAGCTTTTAAGTTTCACTAGGTCCCATTTGTTTATTTTTGCTTTTATTTCCATTCCTCTAGGAGGTGGGTCAAAAAGGATCTTGCTGTGATTTATGTCATAGAGTGTTCTCCCTATATTTTCCTCTAAGAGTTTGATAGTGTCTGGCCTAACATTTAGGTCATTAATCCATTTTGAGTTTATTTTTGTGTATGGTGTTAGGGAGTGTTCTAGTTTCATTCTTTTACATGTAGCTGTCCAGTTTTCCCAGCACCACTTATTGAAGAGGCTGTCTTTTCTCCATTGTATATTCTTGCCTCCTTTATCAAAAATAAGGTGACCATATGTGCTTGGGTTTATCTCTGGGCTTTCTATCCTGTTCCATTAATGTATATTTCTATTTTTGTGCCAGTACCATACTGTCTTGATTATTGTAGCTTTGTAGTATAGTCTGAAGTCATGGTGCCTGATTCCTCCCACTCCGCTTTTCTTTCCCAAGATTGTTTTGGCTATTCGGGGTCTTTTGTGTTTCCATACAAATTGTGAAATTTTTTGTTCTAATTCTGTGAAAAATGCCAGTCGTAGTTTGATAGGGATTGTATTGAACCTGTAGATTGCTTTGGGTAGTAGAGTGATTTTCACAATGTTGAGTCTTCCAATCCAAGAACATGGTATATCTCTCCATCTGTTTGTAGCATCTTTGATTTCTTTCATCAATGTCTTATAGTCTCCTGCATACAGGTCTTTTGTTTCCCTAGGTAGGTTTATTCCTAAGTATTTTATTCTTTTTGTTGCAGTGGTAAATGGGAGTGTTTTCTTAATTTTGCTTTCAGACATTTCATCATTAGTGTATAAGAATGAAAGAGATTTCTGTGCATTAATTTTGTATCCTGCTACTTTATCAAATTCCTTGATTAGCTCTAGTAGTTTTCTGGTGGCATCTTTAGGATTCTCTATGTATAGTATCATGTCATTTGCAAACAGTGACAGCCTTACTTCTTTAATGATTTGGATTCCTTTTATTACTTTTTCTTCTCTTAATCTTACACTTTAAATTTAACTTTATTTTCTCCTCTGCCATTTTGGGGTAGAATTCTTTTCCAGTATATATATATATCTCATATCATATGAGGGAAGAGTAAATTTATTGGTTAAACTTAATAATAATATATATTATATATATTATATTATGTGTATATATATATATATAATATATATATATTTTTTTGGCCAGCACCATGCAGCAGATGGGGTCTTAGTTCCCTGACCAGGGATTGAACCCATACCCCCTGCTTTGGAAGGTGGAGTCTTAACCACTGGACCATGGAGGAAGTTGCTCTGGTAAATATATTTTTTATCACAGATGTATGTAGAATTTGAATAACTTAAAATCCATATGATGCAATGTACTTCTTCTTTCTTCTTCTCATTGCCTTGAAATGGGAAACTTTATTTCATTTTTAGCATTTATCTTAGCATGCTGACATAAAGGGCAGATATTTTATACATGTTTTTTACAGTCTGCATTTCACAACTGTTCTCACAAATTGATCAAGCATGAATTGCCTTCAAATTATTTTCTGCTCTTAGCATGTATACTATAAATTTATTCAAAGCAAATATTCTAAATGCTGGAGAGGGTGTGGAGAAAAGAGAAGCCTCCTGCACTTCTCGTGGGAATGTAAATTGATACAGCCACTATGGAGAACAGTATGGAGGTTCCTTAAAAAGCTAAAAACAGAACTACCATATGACCCAGCAATCCCACTACTGGGCATATACCCTGAGAAAACCATAATTCAAAAAGAGTCATGTACCACAATGTTCACTGCAGCTCAATTTACAATAGCCAGGACATGGAAGCAACCTAAGTGTCCATTGACAGATGAATGGATAAAGAAGATGTGGCACATATATACAATGGAATATAACTCAGCCATAAAAAGAAATGGAATTGAGTTATTTGTAGTGAGGTAGATGGACCTAGAGGCTGTCATACAGAGTGAAGTAAATCAGAAACAGAAAAACAAATACTGTATGCTAACACATATATACAGAATCTAAAAAAAAAAAAGGTTCTGAAGAATCTAGGGGCAGGACAGGAATAACGACACAGATGTAGAGAATGGACTTGTGGACACGGGGAGGTTGAAGGGTAAGCTGGGATGAAGTGAGAGCATGGCATGGACATATATACACTACCAAATGTAAAATAGATAGCTAGTGGGAAGCAGCCACATAGCACAGGGAGATCAGGTGCTTTGTGACCACCTAGAGGGGTGGGATAGGGAGGGTATGGGGGAGATGCAAGAGGGAGGAGATATGGGGATATATGTATAGCTGATTCACTTTGTTATAAAGCAGAAACTAACACACCATTGTAAAGCAATTATACTCCAATAAAGATATTTTTTAAAAAAGCAAATATTCTCATACTAAATATGCAGCTGGTTTATAAGGCCTTGATAGAAGACAATTGTGATGGAAAGTTTCCTTTGCTTCATCTGATTAATATCTCAGACTAATAATGCTTTGTATGTATATACTTAGCTCCCTTGAGAACCTTGGTACCTTTCTGTGACCAGTGTTAGGGAATTGCAGCTGCTTTTGATTGAAACAAACTCAATTGCAGAACTTCATGGTATAGTATATGATTTAGAGTAAAAATATAATTTGTTGGCTTTAAGTAATAATATTTTATTCTCAGGATGCCTTAAAAATACTTCAAGAAAGAATACAATTACTAGGAAATTCATTATTTGATACACATATCTTGGGAAAATAAACATTGATCAAGTTTCAAGTAATAAGTCAACTGGAAGAAAGTTTGCCACATCATTTTGGGAAAACCTTTAGAAGACAGACTCTGGTGATTCAAGTTTTTCACACTTTCTTGCCAACATATTTAGTATTACATGCTTTATTTGACAGTCCTTCAATTCCCCACTTTACCCTGCACCATTTTCTAAAAGACTGCTGTTGGTGGTGCTTTTACCCAAGGGCTTCGATGAAAATCTTAAATGCCTTAGTAAGCACATTTGGAGTACACAGGATAAGAACAGACTATATTCTAGCTAACCTCTGTGCCCAGTGTCTCTATACTACTTGTCTTTTTCTGTTCATACAGTACTAAAATCTTTCCCCATGATTTCCTAACTAATATACATTGATGCTATCCATTTTCAGTCTCCTGAAAAGTTTTACTTAAGAAGAAATCTACTCAGCACTAAATTCAGCAAGTTAGAAGATTGAGGGTAATGGTGAAATTATAAAAGAATCATGAATAACTGCACTAATCCTCAACGATCTAAAAGAAACAAACAAACCAATAAAACCCTACGCTAATCTTCAGATGAAGATTAGAGCCCCAAACTGCAGCTTCTAGACCAGATTGTGAATTTGTGAATTTGTCAAAGCCCAGTTTTAGTGCATTCTCTTTGCCAGCTCTTCACAGCCCCACTTCCCCAGTGTACTGTTCACAGACTAATCTCTGAACTTTCCATGTGATATCCATCTCATTCTTTTTCTCTTTGGCCTAGTGCCATGATCCAATGTTTCCAGACTCTATCACATCAGGACTTATCAGGGCTGTGTTTTGTTCTCTCAAGATCTTTTCACAAGAAATTAGCAAGCTGTCCTGGGAAACTCATCTACACTGGTCTGTAAAGGGAAAACAATTTCATTATGTACTGTGGTTAGTAGGTAAAATATTTGTATTTTGAAGGGCATTATGAGAATCACAATACCTTAACCCAATGGTCTTCAAATTTATTTTTTTTAATTATCACCATCTAGTGATAAAACCCTGTTTTCAAACAAGGTTTTATATAAAACAGGTACAAGTGAAAACGCTCTGGTTAAAGTAGGGGATAAGAAAGGCACACTCCCTTTTTCCGTCCTCCTTGCTCTTTGAGTGGCCCCAGAGCATCTCTGAGGAATTTCTGCAGTTCCACAAACACAGCCTGCAAATGATCTCATTAACGCAGTGGGGTAACTGCTGGTGAGAATGCCAGGTATACGGCCAGAACTTTTAGATCAGTGGTTTTCAACAGGGATTGATTTTGTCCCCCGTGGAGGCTTTTGGAAATATCTGAACACACTTTTGGTTGTCATAACTTGGGGAGGAAGGAAGCGGGTGCTGCTGGCATCTAGTGAGTAGTGGACAGGATGTTGTTAAATATCCTACAATGTACAGAACAGCCCCCCACAAGAGAGAGTTTTTCAGCCTGAAATGTCACAGTAGAACTGAGGTTGAGAAAGCCTGCTCTAAAGAGAGTAGGGCAACAGGAGCTGCTGGGGGTGAGGGGAGGAAAGGGGGTCTTTGAGGGCAGGGAGGAAGCCTGCAGCCCCTGGAGTCAGAGCCTTAACTAACGAGTGCTCAGGGTTTGCCCGGGGCTGGGGAAGGGAGAGAAGGCAGAAGCTTTGCAAAATGGTGGCATTTAAAAGTTTGTTACACCTGCAGGTTAACTTGCATTTGTCAGTAGCTAGATCCAAACAAATAAGCTTAGCACTGAGCAAAAATATTAACTAGAAATTTACCTGTGACTAACAACCACCCATGAGTCCCCTCATGAACTCCACAGTTGCGGGCTTCCAGCCGGTGGGCCGGAGGCAGCAGCTGAGTCTGGAGGCGGCCCTGGTCCAGTCTCTAGGGAGCAGAGCCGAGCCAGGTGCTTAAAGAGGGCTTCCTCGGGGTCCAACCCCCATCACCTTTCCTCTGGTGTGTTGTCTGCTGCACCCACTCATCAGCGGGGAGGCTGGTAGGAGCTTCTCTTAGAGGAGAATCCCATCCTCCTTCAGACGTCCTGCGGAGAAGGCAGGTGCATCCCAGTCCCACATCCTCACACCAAGGAAATGCTCTCTCATCTAAACGCCTCCCGCTGGAGCCCATCCTGACCTCTGACCCGGTCACTACCCGGTGTTGTTCCTCAAAAAGAGATCATTTCGAAATTCAAAAAGGTTAAAAAATGTTTCATTACAAGCATTAACCCCGTTAGGCGCTTTTGCTCGCTTCATGTGAGTACTCTGCAAACCATGGAAGATACCTTATTAGCAGTTTTTTATACCTCAGAATGAATTGCTTATGAGAACCTTTCCTAACAAGGATTTAATGGTGGAAGAAAGAAGAAGGAATTGAGTGGGTACCTGCTGCGAAGGAACAAGCAGATAAAAGAACAAGTGCTCAGGAAGAGACAGACAGGATTTGCCCAGGACTGACAGCCTGCCCTTATATTTTTCTAAAGGTTTTATAATCTATTGATCTAGACAGGCCTCCTTCATGATCCTGAGCTTCTATTTTTATTAATTACCTAAAAGTGTTTTGCCAGACCATATATTAGAGGTGAGAACTGAAACCTAATCGTTACGATGGCTCTTGCTTCTCAGGATTTTAGAATAGCAGGACTCAAGGCAGAAAGGAAGGGATTAAGGAGTTGCCTGGGCTGGACTGCCACCACCTGTGCTTCACTTTGGGGAAAGCGATTCGACTTCCTCTCTTCCCAGCCTCTTCTAATGCTATCGAGATTGAAAATAATGCCTTTTGCCAGGGATATATTTGTCTTTTTATTTTAATATCTAATTATTTTTATATCCTCCAAGGAGAGCTCCAGACCACCGTTTAAGTCTATAAACGAGAGAGCACAAATTATATATAAAAATTGTCACTTAAGAATGGTACTAAGTAGGGACTAAATATGATTCATGTAGGTTGTGGCCCTAGAAAACTATGGAGCACCATGCATATCTTGGTCTGTGTGAATGGCCCCTCTTCAGTTTTGCAGTGTGCCATCTACCCAACTATACCCAGTGGCCCTGGTGTTGGTTGTCTTTTTAATGTGTCATCTTTGATATAGAAAAGACTAAAAAAATGCCCATTCCCCCAGCGGTGTGAGTGATTGGTTGCTAAAGGCTAGGTTTTCTGACCCTTCCCATCTGCTGATTGCTGAACCCAGACCAGCTCCCACCGGCTGAGGATGTACGAGCGAGAGGACTACCGAGGCCAGATGGCGGAGCTCACGGAAGACTGCTCCTCGCTCCGCGACCACTTCCACTTCAATGAGATCCGCTCCCTTCACGTGCTGGAGGGCTGGTGGGTCCTCTATGAGATGCCCGACTACCGCGGGCGGCAGTACCTAGTGAGGCCGGGGGACTACAGGCACTACCACAACTGGGGGGCCCTGGATGCCAGAGTGGGCTCCCTGAGGAGGGCCGTGGATTTCTACTGAAATATTTTTACTCTATCCTTTTTTCCATCTAAAAGCTAATAAAATATTTCCTGTGTGTTTGATGCAGTAACGTGGTCCTCTCTTCCTTTCAGACTCCTTGGAAAGGTTCAGCAAAAATAAAACTGGGAATAATGTGGATTTTCTTACAAGTGTCAGTGGAAAGGGTGGTGTGGGGTTGCAGTTGAGAGGACAGGCTCTGGAGCCAGAATGCCTGGGTCCACATCCACTTACTAGATTTAGGTGGTCGGCAAGTTACTTAGGATTTCTGTGCCTCAGTTTCCTAATTTGTTGAACTCGGTGTAGTAGTACTCTTCATTTCATAAGTTTGTGGTGTGGATTAAATGACTTATTATTTTAAAATCACACATTTTAGCTTTGCATATCGTATAATAGTTTCTAGGAAACTGTTCTGTAAGCTTGCTGGTGAAACAGCTGGTCACCTTTTTAGTACCCTTTTCTTAGGAGAATTCCCTTTTGGAGTTTGCATTCAGTAAGATGGCTAAGTGAAATTGCAGAGGGAGACAGAGTTAGATAGAGACAGAGGTATCTGACACATCTTCGGTGTGAATACATGTGACTGCCTGAATAGATTTACTAATATATGCGTATCCAGAGCACAAGTATAAGAGTCGAGTGCCACCTTAATGAACAGCCCAAAGGACTCTTCCAAACATTTTTCTACTTAAGGGAGGTACAGAGCATTCAGGTGGTGTGCACTGATCAAAATGAGCACAGTGGGACAGAAGTAAAGACATAAGGTACGTGATCTGGAAAATAACATACAATCAGGCAAAGTTCTTAAATCTACTATTGGCTATGCTGATACTGTCACCAGACTTGGATCAATTTTGCTTACCTCTAGCTCATGAACCAACATTTGATAGTAATCATAGCACCAAGAAAGAAAAAGGTAATGTGGGAACTAATCATTTAATTGAATTCAAAATTTCTTTGCAGGAAGATGAAGTTTATCAAATGAAATCTAAGTAGGTATTCTATTACCCTACTAGATTTTCTTTAATTGAAAATACTAGACTTCTCGATTTCAGATGTTTACACATAATTGAGAAAAAACAAATTACTTCCCAGCTTAGGGGTTTGACTTAATTGTGAAAATGGCAACCTCTTGTTGAAATAAGTTCTTGGTGAGCTGAATGGCCATGATTAGGAAAGAACCACTGCAAATTATTTTCTACTTGAAAATATATACATATCTAGCAGCTAAGAAATAAGTTGTTTCCGAAATCCCAAATATTATAGGAATAAAGTAGTCAAATTATTTAACATATTACTGCCCTAACACACATGCACATTACAGAATATTTGAAGAAGCTCTAAGGACATTTAGATCTGTGCTAATACAGTAGTCACTATCACATGACTCTATTTGGCTAGACTTCATTTGGCTAAGTCCAAATGAAGATGTGTCATAAGTGTAAAACACACACCAGATTTCAAAGACTTAGTATGAAAAGTAGAAAGGAAAATATCTGAATGTTTTTCAAATCAGTGTAATGTTGAACTGATAATATATTGGATATATTAGGTTTAATAAAATCTGTTATTAAAGTTGATTTTACTTGTTTCTTTTAACTATTTTAATTTGCTTACTAGAAAAATTAAGATTACCTTTATGCCTCTTTTTATAATTCTATTGATCATACCCCCAGGCTAAAAAGGTGAGTTGTAATTTGTATGCAGATACAGCTCAGTCTGATACTTGAGTTATATGAAATCCTAAAAATTAGGAGATGGCAGAGAACATGTTTAAGTGTTACATAGTCATTGGACATCCATTGCCTTATGAGGAGATACTCAGTGAAATTATAATTTTCACCTATCACTGACTGAGGCAGTGGGGGAGTGGGTCCCCATCTTGTCTCATCATATGGATGTTCCATTAACTACATTGAATTTGAAGTTTCAACAACACATGTGAGTTACCCGCCCTTCTACAGATACAAGTCCCTTCTTTCCTCAGCTAATTTTCCCTCCTTTCCCTCTCCCTGTCCAGGGATGGCCCTTCATTTATAGCATTTTCATTCTGGAAGCTGCCATGTTTCCCTCCCCTAACTTTTCAAACACTGTTGTCATAGATTTTATAAAGAGCTTGAAAAATAACTGGCTAAAAATATTCATCTTTGACTCTTTAACTACTCTGGCCAAATCAATATATTAACCATTGTTGAGCGACATCACATGCTAGTATTTAGAACAACCAGATTTTTAAAGAGATGTAATGATGAGAAAAAGACAGGAAACTGCTGAAGAGATAAAAAATGATAAGTACAATGGAAAGTGAGAAAGAATAGTTGGATGTTCTGGAAGCCACTGTCATCCAATGCTGGAATGTCAAGAGGAATTGCAGCTGAATACAGGCTGTACAATTCTTTTTAAAAAAGGTTATGTAGGGTATTGTGCATAGAGTTCAGATTGCAAATATTCAACAAGAGGACACCAGGTCTCATTCATACACAGGGGTTTTCTTTTCCATCTATGTGTTTACTCTACTTTTTCAACTATTGAAAAAAATCAGATAAGATGGAGTTCAATTTGATAATCCCTGAAATTTAAAGGATGTATATATGGTCCGGGAGGAAGGATAATAAAATAAGAGGGATGCTTCCTGCCTTATTAATGGTCCTGACACATCCATGGGCTTTTGCTAGGTACAAAGAATAAATTCTTGCTCCAAATATGGGATGACAGTTAAGTCCCGAATTTCAGTTATAGAGTAATTCAAAGGGAGAGATTTTCCCTTCAGGATGCAAGCCTTGATATTTTGCAGAAACACTTGAATATATTTGTCAAATAGTTTGATGAGAGTAGCGTTTTGTGGAATTTGAAAAATAAAACCTAGAGAATTTGGTAATCCATGAACTACTTATTAACATGCGCAGCAGAAAACCTGAATATTGTATGCTGTTCTTTGTGAACAAAATGCTAATAGAATAAAGGCAAAGAAAAAGACATATCAAAAAGGGAAACTTTTTTCTGTTTTAAATCAGGGGCTGGTTTTCAACACTCAGTTCAAGTACTTTTTTTTAAACAAGATGAGGCTAATGGAAAGTTTCCAGGATGTTTGTTCTGACATGCAATTATTTTTACCCTGCCACATTTGTAGCCATAGAGAAAGATGTTGTCAGGCTGACTGACCGAAGGAGTTCTCCACAGTCAAGGAAACTAGAATTTTGATAAAAGACTAAATAATGAGGTGATAAATGGTCTATGGCACTTCAGAGGTAAAGAGTCACTTTCTCAAGAGTTATGTGTACTGATTGATTTCATGAAAAACCCTTTACCCTAGACAATAGAGGAGCTGAATGTCATACTTAATAATTAAATGGGAAAAGAGAAACTGAAATATTTGATTCCTAACCAATATACATTAATAATAGCTCAATGTGACAAGCAGTATACATTTCACACAAGAGGCTCACTTGTGATACATATGTACGGATTATGTTCACTCACAAGTTTATGTCAGACGTTAGCCAAATCGATTATAGTATCAGAGAGGGAAAAAGGAGCATGCAGAATGAGTAGATTTGTCAGCAAGATTCAGAGTTTATTTACTATTTTGTAGTTTATATTTCAAATTTGTGAAAAAGGAAGGCAGTGAAGCATTTTCAAAACTTTTCAGAAACTCTCAGACTACAAACATGCTGTCCTCAGAACAGCCATTAGCAGAGGAGAGGATGTCACACATCCCTCAACTGATGTGAAAAGCTACGCCTTTCCCATGTCTTTGTCTTTAATTGTGCCTATGTGCTTTATATCTGTTAAAACTGGTATTCCCAACTACTAACAGCTCAGCTCTTGGAAGAATACCTCAATATTAGTCTGCTGTGCTTCAGCACAAGTTATCATATGATATAGTGAAGTGAGAATGACCTTGGGGTCAGAAGCCCCTGACTTGAGCTCCTTGCTCCTCCATGCACAGACCTGTGGCTTTGGGCATATCATCAAACCTTTCAGAGTCATGATTGTTTTGTCTGCTAAATGGAGGGAGTGACATACTGTATGGATTTGCCTTGCACAGAGCCAGACTGGGTGTTTAGTATGTGTCTTTTCCTTTCCTCATTGAAATTGATTGCTCTGTCTACCTGGTGGTTCACAGTGGGACATTTGCTATGTTGAAGGCATTAGGTAAATCATGGATTTCAGAGCCTTCCATTTACTCATCAGTCAAGTGAGGATATTGAGAAAAGTGAGACAAACCGTCTAGTCAAGTAGCTAGCATGTAATCAATGCTAGTTTGATTTTCATTCTTTTCTTAATTTAAAAGGACTGTATTTGAGATTAATAGCTGACTATATTAGATTTAAGAAATATAACAATCTACTCTTTCCACTATTGGATTGGTTTTACCTAATGAGTTGCCATCACTAAATAACAAAATAATAGAAAAAAAACTTAGAACAGAAAATCTTGGTTCTCTGAACTCCAGTATGTCTCTATTACATATTGATAAGATTACGCACAACATCTTCCTATTTTAACTCCATTAGTAAGTTATTTCAGCCTGTAAAGTATTCTCAAAGTACAATCAGGGTTTATCATCCATTTATAAAGTTTCACTTATCCTGGTCCTGTTCTTCCTTTGTTCAGAAAGGAAGCTGATCAATGGAGAAAGGGAGGGACCCAGGAAGAGGGTGGTGACATCTGAACTGAAATCTGCTCTGATCTGAGAAACAAACTTCTGAGTTGCTTTGTCTCCTTTGCTGCAGATGCTATTATTGCCAGTCAATGCATTGTGATGCACAAGGGCTAGTGTGAAATGGAAATTTCTCTTTTAGGAACCAGGAAATAAGTTACGAATAAAAGAAGGCTCATCCAGTGAAAGGAGTTGGTCTCTCTCTGGGCATCAGTGTTGACTGAATGCAGAGAACCTGGAAATTTATTCAGGAGTTTTTGGAACTCTAAACAAAAAAAAAAATCACTGAACATCATCAGGGTCCTCAAATTCTATCCAGAACTGAAGCCAGGTAAGTGGTGGTCCCTCTGAATATTTTTTGCAATTGAAATCTGATTGTTTCCAGAGCGGTACTCCTGAGTTACCATATTTTATTCAAGCAAGTTTTATGCATATTATCAGCCAAATGTTAGAAGAAGAAAAGAGCATTGTCACAAGAATAATTTATCTCTGTATTCCTCATCAACTACTGTCTCTTCCTTTCTGAATGTGGGTGTGTCCTGACCACTGATGGCTGAATATCCTCCTCTATTATCTCCTTCCTCCTCCTTACAAAATGTGAACCCTGTTCAAGGGTTCAGCCTTCCCCACGTGCTCTGTGATTCTCAGGGAAGGTGATCCCACCTCGAGCTCAAAAGTGGTTACTAGTCCTAGACCAATTGTGATGATCCTGCCTGCCTATCCAATGACGGAACTCAGCTTTCAGCCAGACAGATCATGGCGTTCTCCTGGTGACTGATACCAGATGAGAGTTGACATATGACCTGAACTGGTGCAAACATACTAAATCTTGAGTTAATGTTATTCTAGTTTTGGAGTAAAACCTTTTTCTTTGTCCTGCTGGGTCATCCGAGTGGCTATTTTAGCCATCTTGAAACTTCGTGGGTAGGTTTATAGTACTTGAAAAGTCCAGAAACGATCCCATCTTAAGAAAGCCAATGCATGGAGACAGTCAGAGCCAAGGAAACTGCAGAGAAGCTGGAGTCCTATTTTAACCATCCTTGGAGACTCCCCTCTCTGAACTTCCTACTATGGGAGATACTAAATATAATTTAGGCTAATTTGAGGTGGAGTTTCCTTTACACGGAGCCCAAAGCATTGTATCTGAGAAAGGGAAAAACCGCTTCTATCTTAAGCTCCTGAGAAGGCCCTCATGAGTTTAATCCAATTATATTTTTCCAAATCCCAGACAATAGGTGGAATGGATTTGGGCACGTAATCAAGTCCAGCCCATTATGGTCAAAGAGCTTCAGTCTGCAAACTGAAAATTTTGGGGAACTGGACTTTCTTTCGATTCCTCACTGGATATGAATGAGAATGAACCAAGCTCTGGTGTCTACACTAAACCAATGATTCCCCTTTTTTTCTTATGTCATTTTAGATTGAGTTTTCTGTTCCTTGCAACTGAAAGCATCTTACATGAAAGTTAAGCCTCTAAAACATATTAGTTTTGATATATTTCTGGTTGAGTTTTCACTTTTTGAGCCTGTGATCGACAGTCTAATGATGGCAGTCATTTTTCAAAAAGTTTGCAGGATTTGAAAAGGCCAGAAGCCCATTCCTTAACAATAAATAAATCTTCAATCTGGAAAGTAAACCAATGTGAGAAAATGGGCAACATACCTTTTCTCTTTTAAAATTTACAGCCAGTGGAGAACCTCTCCTAGAGTTCCTTCCTTTACTCAATTCAAGCAGAGAGCATAGCAGATTGGTTTCCAAGAGGCGCTTTGTTTTCCAAGAGGCCATGAGACAATCTGGAGAAAGAAAGAGATCATCTTGGTCATAACCACTGTGCTGTGTTTTCACTTCTCTCAGGCCAAGCACAAATAGTCCATGCTCTATGTTAGGAAAATAACAAAAGTTGATACCTGTAAAAACTTTTATTTGTATAATAACATGACATATTTTTAAAAATAGTTACACTGATATTAATGCTGGACTTTTCAAATAGTCCTGCTGGGAAGTTATTTACATTTCTATGGTTCAGAAGTATTTTTGGAATTGTTTTTTTGAAACTCTGCTATAATATTTGACATTTCTTTTTTGATAATTGTCCAAGATAACAAATTTCCTGTTGAATGTAGAACTGACTTATTCATCAGTACTGATGACTAAGGGGGACAAATTAGGTGAGTGATTAAATTGGGTAATACAGTTTTTGATTAAAAAATTGAGGTTAAGAAAAAGTTATGTATGCAGACAATTGCAGAATATTTTCCCTCTGATTTGAGTGGGACCACAAAAAATACTTGCTATTGTCAACTACAAATTGGTACTTGCCATGGGCGCTTGCCATCTACCTCTACAAGGATTATATCACATGCTGCTGCAGCTGCTGACTTTCCACAGCCCCTGAAAGGAGTTCAGGGTGGAGAACAGAGATGAGGCGCTCTGTGCTCTGGGAAAAACTGGGAGAACAGGTCTTCAGAGAGTTAGAAATTTTCAGAAGCCCATTTTATGAGCCCAGTTCTTGTATTTCCTCATATCTAGAAAAGCACTAAAATCCTTCATTGTGACATCTGCTCCTTGTGACTAGCAGAAACCTTCTGCAAAAAATATGTGCTTGATTTCATGTATTCCCCCTTCACCAGAATCACATATATACTGACTTTCCCCCCTACCTCTTTGGAGCAGTTTCTCAGAGCTATCTGAGATGCTGTCTCCAGGGCTATAGTCCTCATTTTGCCCCAAATAAAACTTAAGTCACGGGGCTTCCCTGGTGGCGCAGTGGTTGAGAGTCCGCCTGCCGATACGGGGGACACGGGTTCGTGCCCCGGTCCGGGAAGATCCCACATGCCGCGGAGCGGCTGGGCCCGTGAGCCATGGCTGCTGAGCCTACACGTCCAGAGCCTGTGCTCCGCAATGCGAGAGGCCACAACAGTGAGAGGCCCGCG
>NW_020172591.1:5526401-5557284 GCF_003031525.2 Neophocaena asiaeorientalis asiaeorientalis
GGGAGAGCACAAAAAGGGGGGGGCACCAAAAAAAAAAAAAAAAAAAAAAAAAAAAAAAAAACGTAAGTCACAACTCTCATGTTGTGTATATTTTTTTAAGGCTACACTACCATCTTCAGAAAAATATAAAAATGTTTAATAAATCAACAAACATTTTTCTGGAAGAATACTAGACCACTGGGAGAAATGCATTCTTATGGTTATGAAAGCTCTTTCCTCTTTAAGAATATTCTTTAAAAATGAAAATATTCCTGAGTGGTAGAATTGCAGAATAAACTAATAATAAAAAATAACTTGGTGAGAAAAGTGGGAACTGGAAGAGATATTATTAAATACATGACTGTTGAAAGGAAAGGAGGGGTGTCTATCTGAAAAAAAAAATCTGGATCTAATCTGAAATCTTGCCTAGGCCTTACCTATGGGGCAGGAAAAGAATGGATACTATGTGATAACCTCCACATAACAAATGTAGGTAATGGGAAGAAAGGCAGTCCCAGGTCACTATAAATGATAGAATTTACTGTATCTCACTTTCATCAATTCAAAATCTCCCTCTACTCTCAACCTTCTCACATTCAGAAAGACTTTACGGCTTCCTTTTTGTTGGTGAAGACACTTAGACCTTTATGATTTAATACACCACAGGTAGTTTTAGACTTCAGTCTCAAGGATACTGCTCATTTTCTATGGCACAAAGGGAACAAAAAGTGACTTTTTTCTTTAAAAGATAATAACTTTAAGTACATTTTCCACATCTGCCAGCATTTTTATATCAAAGATTTGTCATGTCTGTTTCTGAAAGGAATTGAGATGATTTAGAGATTAAAGTATACAGGGAAAGAGGCATTTAAGTCTAAAACAAACCAAATCCCACTTCAAATAAACAAAACACACTTTAGTTGAGCAGATCTCAACTAAAGTGCTCAAAAGCACTTTGGGGCAGTGAAGTAATGGTCTCCAAGCTCTGCAGCATCTACTGCAAATAAGGGAAGTGTAACGGGCTAAACAGCTTTTATTTTCTGACAATATAAAGTGAGTTCATTCATCTCTAGAAATACATTTTTGCTTAGACTGAAACACCAGCTTAAATTTACAGTGAAAACCCTGGTTTATGAATGGAGGAACTTTTGCTGGAATATGCATAGGCAAGAGAAGGTGGCTTTCTGGGAGCAAGTGGATACTTTCCTCAAGTAAAAGCGGCTGTATCAGGAGTAACAGGACTTGGACACTTGTAAAAACACAGAGTAACTATTGCAACTCAATACTAAAAAGACACAGAACTGAATTTAAAATGAGTGAAAGGATCTGAATAGAATTTCTCCAAAGAAAATATGAAAAGATGCTCAACATTATTAGCCATCAGGGAAATGAAAACCAAAACCCCCATGAGATAACACTTCACATCCACTGGGGTGGCTGTAATAAAATAAAATTAAAAAACAGATAATAACAAGTGTTGGACAGGATGTGGAGAAATTGGAACTCTCATACAAGGCCTGTAGGAATGTAAATAGTACAGTGGCTTTGGAAAAGAGTCTGCCAGTTCCTCTAATAGGTAAACTTAGATTTACCATGTTATCCGGTAATTCCAATGCTAGATATTTACCCATGAGAAATGAAAAGATATGTCCACATAAAAACTTACAAACAAATGTCCATAGCAGCATTATTCATACTAACCTAAGATGGAAACGACCCAATATTTGGGTGATGAATGGATAGAAAAAATATGATATATTCATACAATGGAATATTGTTCAACAATAAAAATAAATGAAGTACATGTGACAACATGGGTGAACCTTTTGCTAAGCAAAAGAAGCTAGTCGCTAAGGATCATATATTGTATGAGTCAATTAATAGAAAATTTCCAGAATAGACAAATCTATAAAGACAGAAAGTGTATCGGTGGTTGCCTAGGGGTCAGTGAGTTGTTGGGTAGTATGTGAATTATATCTTAATAAAACTGTTAAACCAAAACACAGAGGAAGGCTTCAGGGTATGCGGCTCACAATGCCACAGATAAAATAATCTTAGAATTTTTAAAACCAATTTATTTCTTCTTACTAATAACTTTCTTTAATTCCCTGCTCTACAGTAGGATTTTATATTTGATCCTTTAGCAGCAAAGTTGATAAAAAGATGTTTTTGAACAAGTGGATGTGCATAAGGTATAAGTGGTTTCCACAATGTCCTACACAGTCAGCAACAGATGTGTGAAGAGAATCCTTGTCTTTCAACCTAAGACTCGGTGTCTTAGCGACACGACCCTTTAAGTTTCTGGTTCCAAATACTCAAGTCCAGAAAATAAAGTTGTATTAAAAAGCAAGGTGATGTAGTCACAGGGATGTGCTATTAAATTAAAAATGTATGGAATTTGACCCCAGACAGTACAAACAAGTCAGAGCTCATTCAAGCCAAAGTTAAATGGAAATATTTCTTACCTCAAATTGTGATTTTTAAAAGGGCCTATTTTTTTGTTGTTGTTCCTTGCAAGAGTGATTTCTCAGGGAAAAGACACAATCTGTTGGTTGACAATCAGTTTTTTTTCCCCTGACCACTCACTCATTTATTTTAAAATTATATTTAGAGCTCAGCATATTATTTGTATGAAGAAATACTGATGGAAAATAGGACAGAAAGAACAGAGTGCTCTAACACAGGCTAGGAGGAGTTGAAGGTTGAAGAGAGCTTTTTGGCAACTCAAACCCTCATTTCAATCAGCTCTGTCCTTTTTAATAGCTCAAGTCAAATGAAGTCTTTACTGTCATCTCTGTTCCCCAGAGGAAATACAATGCTCTCTAGTTGAAAGGGACAAAGAAAGGCAAATACAATCCTAAATGTTTCTCTGTTTGGTCTCTCAAACCTTTAACTTCTCATTTTTTGTGTTCCTGTTAACATTTCTGTTATCTTCCTTTAAAGGCTCTGAGCTACGTTTCAGACGTTTGGTCCCTCTGGTATCTAAATGAGTTCCCTCTTGCAGAGTAGGGGCTCAAAAATGTCGCTGAGAGTGTTGGTCTTTGTTTCAGTGGGTGGTGGGTTTTATTTCCCCACTTTTACGCTGTCAGCACCTAAACATCCCAACTTTCTGAGACCTACACTTTTGTCTTCCCCTATCTCTTCACAAAATGAATTACATTTCTAGGAATGAGGACCTATGTCTAGTTTGGGACCATGGTTTGGTTTTAAAATCAACTTGAAAAGTGTAGAGGTTGCTTTGTAGCTGTTGACCTCACATGCTGACAGGAAGAAACAAAGAGATCAGCTGGGTAACCAACAGAAAGTGCTGTCACTAAGGCTTCAGAAGAAAATGCCAAACTTTCAACTCTATTTGTCTATACGTTGTTTCAATTGGCTGTGTCTTTGTTGGGCACTCACTTTACAATTGGGCTGATTAACAATGTTCAGGGAAGTACTGCTGGCCTCTGGTGGTGAATGGAATTAAAAGGAAGCCATGTCCAGCCTCTTCCTAACTCCATGTCTACCATGTGGAAAGGACATAAAATTTGGCTAAACATAAAGGTTTATTAGCAAGCAGGCAATACAAAGCAGGAGCCAATAATTGAGCTAGAGAAAGCACGTGGCAAAACTGCTCATAGCAGCAGTCTTGGGACAATTTAAGTATTTGTGGCAGAAAATTTGGTCATTACCTCCATTATTGACTATTCTTTTAAAAAACTTGATTCCTGTCTTTTTCATTGTTTTCATAGTGTCTGCTTTGTTGGTATTCACAGTTTTACTTCAATTTTAGAAGTAGAGTATAAATAAATTTAAAACCAGATATAGTGTGAGTTGCCATGCAGTGACAAATTGGTCCTTTAAAAAAACTGCTGTGTCCACTTAAGCCTCACCTAATGCTCTGATCAGTGATTTGAGCTATTTCACTTGTTGTTAACTACCTGAAATATCTTTCCCCTTTTAGGCTGCCAAATCATGCTACTCTCTCCTTCAAAACCTTGTTCTCAATTTAAATCCCTCATCCTTCCTGTTACTCAAAATTAAAAAAAAATCAAAACCAACAACTCTTGGGTTATGTTTGACTATTCTTCGTTTACTATTCTATATGTAACTCACCTTTCAGCTTTTTCTTCAATGTATATCAAATAATCACATCATTTCTCCTTAGCTCTGATACTTGCACACAGGACTGAGCCTACCGTTGCTTTTTGTCCGGATCACTACAATATTTTCATAATAAGGTTCTCCGCTTCTACCTTTTCCTTCTAGTCTATTTTCTACACAGCAGCCAGCGTGATCCTTTTTAACGTAAGTCATATGATGTTACTTTTCTGCTAAAACTCTGGCAAAGTATTTCCACTCAATCAAAGTAAAAGCTTAAGTCCTTAATATGGCTTACAAGTCCCTACATAACCTGACTCTCTGTTATCTCTCTAGCATCCTTGTCTACTATTCTCCCATTATTTTACTCTGAAACAGTTACATGGAGGAAGCCAGCACACTCTTACTTTAGAGCTTTTTCTTTAGCTGTAACTCTGGTAAGTTCTTCTCCAGATTTCTTGACTAGCAATTTTGTAACCTTCAAATCTACTCAAATATCACTTTCTGAACATCCCATTTGATACTGCAATCTGCATTTCATACTCCAACTCACCTCCTGCTCCAGCATGACTGGTCACCATTACTTCTTTTTTTTAACCCGTAGAAATTGTCTCCCTCTAACATATTCTAAACTGTCTCCCTCTAACATATTCTAAACTATGTCTCCCTCTAACATATTCTAAACTGTTTATTTATTATAGCCTGTCTTCACCCACTAAAATTAAGCTCCATAAGGACATAAACCTTGTTTTGTTCACTGATGATTCCCTTTTCTGTTGAACAGTTTCTGGTACCTGAAAAATGAATCAATGAGTCTATTCATGTTAAGATACTCAGCCACTGAAATGGAAACTTGAGTTGTACTAGTTTGGTAGAGCCAGTTTTGTTAGAATATGGGTCCTTCATGGAACCGTATGGATAGCAGGATGTTGGGTGTTGACACATATATTTACCATCCTTATTATCTTAACTTAAATAGAATGTCTAATAGAGGTTCATTTATGGACCAATGGGTTTTTAAATAAAAATACCTAACTCATGACAACTGTTTGTCATTTGCTTTATCAAATCCTGATGCAAAACGAGAGACATGGATGGGTAAGCTCCATGATTCATTTATTTTTTCCTTATCTGCCAATACCTTTCTTTCACTTTCTATTCCCTGAGTCATTTCAGTTTTTATAGTTTCCCCATTTCTCTCCCTTCTTTTTTCCTATAATCCAACTTCAATAAAAATGATAAAGACATTACAAGTAAAATGAAGATATAAATAAAACAAATCAAATCAAAACATAACAAAAGCTCTTAATGCTGTGGTTTGAATTTTATATGAAATACTTTTTTTCACACCATTCTTTTTTGTACATATCTACAACCTAGGGATCTTTGGACTAGAACTTATGCATTGGTTTTATGTATGTGTATATATATGTGTGTGTGTGTTTGAAGGTAACATTTCATTTTAATACATATGCATTTTAATTTCAAATATCATATGTCTGCTATGGAAATTGGGGGAAACAAAGGGAAGCATAAATAAGAAATCAAAATTACAAAATCCCACCAAGAGTTAATCACTGCTTATATTTTGTTAGAGATAACCACTGTTTACATATCTGTGTCTTTAAAAATGTGTTAGCTATTTCCTCCTTAATTTTTTCAAAAAATAAAATTATAGTTTTAACTAGAGTTGTTTAAGGTTTTTGAGTTTAAACTTTTTAAAATATATGATACACATATTATATAAGACTGTATAACATCAAACAATATAGAAGAGAGCAGAAGAAAACGTCTGAAATCCTTCAATTATGAGTAATCATTTTTTAAATCATTTGTACTGTTTTCAAACAAGTATCTTTACTCTGAAAATAGGGTAGATTAATAGAAATGTTTTCTATTTGTAGTCATTTTTTTCATTCTATTTTTGGTTAAAAAAAAATGAAAGAAAATGTTCTTGAACTTTGAACGTGGAAAAAAAAGGAACTTTTGTGCACTGTTGGTGGGAATCTAAATTGGTGAAGTTACTGTGGAAAACACTACAGAGGTTCCTCAAAAAACTAAAAATAGAACTAACATACGATCCAGCAATTCTACTTCTGCATATTTATCTGAAGAAAACAAAAACACTAACTCGAAATAATATAGACACTCCTATGTTCATTGCAGCATTATTTATAATAGCCAAGATATGGAAACAACCTAAGTGTCCATCAATGGATGAACGGGTATAGAAATTGTGATATATAGATATACCATGGAATATTATTCAGCCACAACAAAGAATGAAATCTTGTCATTTGTGACAACATGGGTGGACCTTGAGAACATTATGCTAAGTGAAGTAAGTCAGAGAGAGAAACACAAATACTGTATGATGTCACTTGTATATGGAATGTAAACAAAACAGAAGAAAAACAAAAGGAAAACAAAACAACCAAGCTCATAGATACAGAGAACAAACTGGTAGTTTCCAGAGGAGGGAGATGGGGAGGTGGGAAAAATGGGTGAAAGGGGTCAAAGGTACAAACTTCCAGTTATAAAATAAATAGGTCATGGAGATGTAATGTACAGCATGATGAATGTAGTTAATTATACTATATTTCATATTTGAAAGTTACTAAGAGAATAGATCTTAAAAGTTCTCATCCCAAGAAAAAATTATATAACTACATAAGCTGACTGATGTTTACTAGACTTACTGTAGTGATCATTTCACAATGCATATAAATATCAAATCATTATGTTGTACACCTTTAGTGAGATTTTTCTAGATGGTTGATATGGTCAATATTTCATTTGGGACTATGGAGAATTATTTGTCCAATGCCTTTCCCTTTATCTCCAGTAATTCTTGTGATACTTTGTCTTCACTAGCCTTTGCTTCAGTTTCTTCAGAGATGTTCTTAGAGATTCCACATATTTCTTTTGACTATTTCTTTTCTTTGAATGGGAAGATTTATTTGTGAGGTGTGAGCTTGGGCAGTTGACAGTGTGGGTTTGGGTCCTAATTTTTAAAACACTTTCTTTCATCTGAGGAGCATGCTTTCTTTCAGTTTTCAGTGCTCAGGGATTTAAATGGGTCACAGAAAAAACTCTGAGGCCTCAGAGGTCCATCAGTTGATCATTACCTCCCCTCTTCTCCACCAGATTTACCCTGCCAACTTCTCCCTCAGCCAGTTATCTAAGTAGGATGCATTAAATACTGTGGGTCAGCATAGTTTCCCCTTCAAATCCACATTTTCTACAATATAAATGTTTCTCAAAGAACATTGCTCACTCCTCTAGTCAAATTATATAACTACGTAAGCTGACTGATGTTTACTAGACTTACTGTAGTGATCATTTCACAATGCATATAAATATCAAATCATTATGTTGTACACCTTTAGTGAGATTTTTCTAGATGGTTGATATGGTCAATATTTCATTTGGGACTATGGAGAATTATTTGTCCAATGCCTTTCCCTTTATCTCCAGTAATTCTTGTGATACTTTGTCTTCACTAGCCTTTGCTTCAGTTTCTTCAGAGATGTTCTTAGAGATTCCACATATTTCTAGAGCCCGTGCTCCACAGCAAGAGAAGCCACCGCAATGAGAAGCCGTGCACCACAACGAAGAGTAGCCCCCACTCGCCGCAACTAGAGAAAGCCCGTGCACAGCAACGAAGACCCAATGCAGCCAAAAGTAAATAAATAAATAAATTTATATTAAAAAAAAACAAAACCCAATCCATTTGGAAAAATGAAGAACATTGTTAAATATTATACTTTTTTTGCCTTTTTTTTTAGCACTTCTTGGATTTTTAAAAGCATTTTATTTAGTACTTTATTGATACAAATATAAGATGCATGGTCCCTGCTGAGATCTGCAGTCTAATGAACATCTTATGGTCTTTTAGTTTCTCCATCCTACTACTTTTTAATTTGTGTGAGAACAGAGTGAGGCAGAAGGAGAGAAAACAGCGTTCATGGCAGGGCTACTACCATGCTGTAAGTGCTCTAATCTTACCCAGAGAACATTCAGTGAATTATTATTGACCAGTTGACTCAAGAGAATTCCATTAGAGCTCAATAACACAGTAAAGTTCTAGGGATGAAATGTCAGATATTTCCAGCATTCTAGTTTTGAAAAAGGCAAGCATCCATTATAGTTGAAAATCAAATTTGTGACACAAGGATTAGAAAGAGACTCAAATATTAAATTCTAATATTGCAAGGAGTTATTTTCTGAAACAATTGGGATTCAACATCAGGTGATTTTTTTTTTAGCTTTTAATTAAACCTTAATTTGGTCATGACATTTTGATAGATTTAGACAAGTTCCAGCCTTCCCACAGTGATCCGTCATTCTCCCCTTCTGTCAGTGAGTTCTTCCCACACAGAGAAACTCAGGTTTAAGGGGCCTCAGTTGAACAAATATAATTAATACCACACAGCCTTCAATTTCATGTTTAAATACATTTAAAAGAATTATTAATGATTCTGAAATAATGAATGAAGTGGAAAGAAATTACTTTTCATTATGAAGAAGAAAAGATCAAAATATTTCAGTCAAGCCTTCGGGAAAAGTGAAACAAGGAGAAAAGACGTGGGGGAGGAAGGAGAGGAGAGAAGAGGAAAAAAGAAGAAACTTATCCAGAGAATGTTTCATGACTTTTATAGGCATCTCTGTTATGGGGTACCCCACGTCCACACTGCTCCTCTTTTTCAACCACAGAAATAGGGAAATTTCTGATACTCTGCACATTTCTCAAAGAGCCATTTCCCTAGCCATCAGGTTTTAAGCTACTCCTAAGTTATAGGCATGGTGATATGTACAGTCTCAAAAGTGATAAATGAAATGCATAAAAGGGCAGGTTTGGTAGATACTAATAGATACAATTTTCACATTGTAAAATTTAAAAACAAGTCAAAGCAAAAATAAAGGCATAACTATATTTTTATTTTATTATTTCTCTTAAGTAGATATAAATATTGAGTGAAATTTCCACATAGAGGACATTATTTTAATTTTTTAAATTTATGTTTTATTGAAGTATAGTTGATTTACAATGTTAATTTCTGCTGTACAGCAAAGTGACTCGGTTATACACATATATACATTCTTTTTTATATTCTTTTCCATTATGGTTTATCCTAGGATATTGAATATAGTTCCCTGTGCTATGCAGTAGGACTTTGTTGTTTAACCATTCTAAATGTAATCTTTTGCATCTACTAAGCCCGAGTTCCCAGTCCATCCCTCCCCCCCTCCCCCTCCCCCCTGGCAACCACAAATCTGTTCTCTGCATAGAGAATATTATTTTAAATTAAGCTTGGATTAATTTACTTATTTACTCAAACAAATGATGAAAAAAACAAACGCAGGAGATAGGTTGTCATATGAAATGTTTTTATGTCAAAAACAAGCTTAAAAATTTGAGGTGGGTTATCTGTTTCAGAAACACATGCTTCTTGATGGTTAATTTTATTGCAAAAATGTATGGTGTAATTTCCATTTTTTGCTTGGGAATTTAGAGAACTAGAAAGAATATTGCTCCTTATCCTCACAACAAAGATAAATTCAGACTAGTTACAAGTTCATGAGTGTACTTAAACCCAGCAGTGAGCTGAGGAAGCATAACACCTAACTAGCCAGAGACAGGGGTCTGCAGGGAAACACTAGACAGGCTGGGACCACCTGCTCACGTGAGGCCCAGCCAGCCAAACATGGTAAACGTTCAGATAGAACTGTTGATGAATTAGTGGGGGCTGAATGCAGGCAAGAAAATGTGAAGCCCTGGAGGCTCTAGATAGGGGGAGGGTTTCCATCACTATTGCCAGCTTTGTCGTCTGCACTCTTCACCTGCAGTGGCACAGTTCTGGAGGAGCAGGTGCTATGGAACGATAGGAAACACTCGAAATCCTCACCTTAGTTGCTTTTATGGACCAAAAGCATTAATCTAAGGTGGGGGGGCAAGATTAGAAGAAAAAACAAACAAACCACAATAATAAAACTATAGCTCTTAAGGAACTGCTGAAAACCCATTGCTGCTGGGGGAAGGGAGCAGAAATAAACAAACATAAAAATCCCTCTACCCCCAGGGCAGTTTCTCAGTTTTGACATTAGTGATATTTTGAGGTAGATTAACCTTTGTTGTGGTGGCTGTACTCAGTACCGAAGGATAGTTAACAGCATCTCTGACCTCTGCTCACTAGATACCAGGAGCACTGCCCAGCTGTGATCAACAAAAATGTCTCCAGGGCTTCCCTGGTGGCGCAGTGATTGAGAGTCCGCCTGCTGATGCAGGGGACACGGGTTTGTGCCCCTGTCCGGGAGGATCCCACATGCCGTGGAGCGGCTGGGCCTGTGAGCCATGGCCGCTGAGCCTGTGCGTCCGGAGCGCCTGTGCTCCGCAACGGGAGAGGCCACAACAGTGAGAGGCCCGCATACCGCCCCACCAAAAAAAAATGTCTCCGGATACTGCCAAATGTCCCCTGCACTGAGAATAAGAGTAGTGAAAAGAAATGTCAATCACAGTGCAACTAGATTAATGTAATCTCACACTAAATGCCTAGCAGAAAGAAAGATATGCCCATTTCCAAGCAAAACATTTACCTTACTCCACTATTCTACATGACATAGGAAAAATGCAAGAAAACTAGTTCTTTGCCAAGAGAAAATTAATCAGCAGATCAGACTCAGATAAGGCACAGATGTTGGAATTATCGGAAGAATTTAAATAATTATTACATATATGGTAAAGGTTCTAACAGAAAGGGTAGATAACATGCCAGATCAGATGGGTAATTTCAGCAAAGAGATGGAACAAAAAGAAAGAATCAAGAGAGGTTCTTAAAAAACTAAAAATAGAGTTACTATATAACCCAACAATCCCACTCCTGGGCGTATATCTGGAGGAAACTCTAATTAGAAAAGATACATGCACCCCAATGTTCACAGTGGCACTACTTAAAATAGTTAAGACATGGAAGCAACCTGAAAGTCCATTGACAGATGAATGGATAAAGAAGATGTGGTATATATATATATATATATATATATATATATATAAAATGGAATATTACTCAACCATAAAAAGAAAGAAATAATGCCATTTGCAGCAACATGGATGGACCTAGAGATTATTGTACTAAGCGAAGTAAGACAGACAGAGAAAGATAAATATCATACAATATCACTTCTATATGGAATCTAAAAAAATGATACAAATGAACTTATTTAAAAAATAAAAATAGGTTCACAGACATAGAAAACAAAAATTTATGGTCACCAAAGAGGAAAGTGGGGAGGAATAAATTAGGAGTTTGGGATTAACAGATACACACTACTATATATAAAATAGATAAACAATAAGGGAACTATAGTCAATATCTTGTGATAACCTATAATGGAAAGGAATCTGAAAATATATATATATATATAATTGAATCACTTTGCTGTACACCAAAAACTAACACAACATTATAAATCAACTATACTTCAATAAAAAGGAAAAAAAAAGAATGAATCAAGTGAAGATGCTATCAATAAAACAAAAACTTAAAACAGTAAGAGAGATGAAAGATGCCTGAAATGGGCTCATCAGTAGAATCAGCAAAGCCAAGGAAAGAGTGAACTTGAAGACAGTTCAAAAGAAATAGCTCATACTCAGATACAAAGATTAAAAAAGACTGACCAAAACAGAATGAAACAATCAAGAGCTGTAGGAAAATATCAAATGTTTTAACATACATATAATTGAATTCTCAGGAGATGAGAGATAGTACAGGACATATGAAATATTTGAAGAAATAATATGTGTGAGTTGTCTGGAAATAACAACAGTCATTGAACCATACATGTAAGAAACTCAGAGAACAAAAAGTAGAGTAAATGCAAACACACACACACACACACACACACGCAAAGGTATGTCACATTCAAGTTGCTGAAAACAAAAGACAAAAAGAAAATCCTTAATAGTTAGGCAAAAGTAGGAAATACTCTTTTTGGCATTTGAGTGTTACTGCTATTAAAGAAGAAAGTGTGTTAACAAACACCTTAAAACTCCCCAAATCAATATGAAACATAAAGATCAATGTATATGAAGATCTATTGTGACCCTATCAACTAGAAATGGGCAATCAGAAATTGAAATTTTGAAAAAGCAAAATCACTCATAGGAACACCAAAAACATAAAATGCCTGGAGATAAATCTGAAAGAATATATTCAAGGCCTGTATTACGTCTGAACACAAAATTGGAAACCATTGCTGAGAGAAATTAAAGAAGACCTAAATAAATGGAGAGATATACCTTGTTCAGGATTGTGCCATTAAATATTTTTAAGATGTCTACTTTACTTAAATTGATCTGTAGATTCAATGCAATCTGGATCACAATCCCAGGAAGCTTTTTTGTGGAAATTAACAAACTGATTCTAAAATTCATATGCAAACTCAAAGAACCTAAACGAGCCAAAATAACTTTGAAAAAGAACTAAGTTGGAGGACTAAAACACCTAATTTCAAAAGCTACTGTAATCAAGACAGTATGGTATTGGCATGAAGGTAGCTCAATAGAACAGATTAGAGAGTGAAAAAATAAACCATAGTCTGCAAAAAGAAAAATATATGAGGCCTTGGGTTAGACCAAGATTTCTTAGATGCAGCACCAAAAGCAGGGTCCATACAAGGAAAAACATGGATAAATTATACTTAAAATTTTAAACTAACATTTCAAAATAAAAAGTTAAACATTGTTAGCTTAACTTGATTGCAGGAAGGAAAGAGAGGAAAAATCAGAAAAGAGAGCAGTGAGGCCAAGAGGGAGCATCTATTTCCAGTGAACAGTAAGAACTAAACCATTTTTTACCAACTTGTGTCCTAATACCCTCCAAGGCAATTTAAACTCACACAGCATTTCTTGGTGAGGAGGTCATTTTTGCTACCTATCCCTACAGGAATAGCAGATCTTTCTGTCTATGAGGTTTTGTTTGATTGATTGTTTGTTTGTTTCTGGCAGCTGTCATCCACAGAATAAAGTCATTATTGAAGGTCAAAAGGCTCAATCTATGAAGTATATATTTGAGAAGTAGTACAGATCCTAAAAGCAAGCTTAAGATAAGATGGCTTTTATTAGATTTAGGTAGGAAGATATCAGAAATGGCTCTCAATATGTTTCCTGGAAAGAGCCTCAGATTAATATTTTCCTATTTATACACTGAATAAGGCCAGAAAAATGTTTTGTGAAAAAAATCTATAGCATATACTAGGAAAGATTCCATTACACTGAACCAAGCTCATATAGGGTAATTCTTTGAAGAGCAATGATAAAGCAACTTGATATTGCATGGTTTGGGTTTAAATCTCAATCAAGTCATACTTTTCTATTCCTGATGATTTTCTTATTTGTCTAATGTTTTATTAATGCTATTTTTTCTTGGGAAAAATGCAAATAGAAAACATCATGCTTTTGCTGCATATTTTGAGATTTGTATTTATTATCATTTCATTCAGGCTAAAAGCAAAGAAAAAAAAAGTCATGTGTAAGAATTTCTGCATTCAATTCAATTCTATAACAATAATATTATGAAATTTATTCCAATTTGTTTTGACTTTGTTTTCCCATTAAAATAGTTTTAACATTAGAAAGAAACATTACAGTTATAGGGGAAATAGTTGAAAAATAAAACCAAAACATTAGCCTACTATTATGCCAGAGTATTTAAACAGATGAAGACCCTGAATATTTGTGCCTCAATTTCAGGTGGTTTAAAGATCTAAATGAGAAGGGAAAAGCTGTAAAGCTTTCAGATAATAACGTAGGCGAAAACTCTCCATGATATCCCTCTTCTCTTGAGGGAAGGAAAGAATTTATTAAACAAGACACACACAAAAAAAACAGTTGTAAAGAGTCTAAAATTCATATTTATAAACTTCTTTTCATCAAAAGACTTAAGAGTTTATTTAACAGTTAAACACACATTCACTATATGACCCATCAATTCTAATTCTGTTTATCCTAGAGAATTGAATACATGTTCACGCAACCTGTGCATGAATACAGGATGGTTATTTGCAATCGCCAGTAATCAGAAACAACCTAAATGTCCTTCAACTAGTGACTAGGTCAACACACTGTGATATGTCCATACAATGGAATACTACTCAGCAATAAAAAAAAGGAATGAACTATTGATATACACAACACTGATGAGCCTTAAATGTATTAGGCCAAATAAAAAACAGTCTCAAAAAAGTGGCATACAGGATGATTCCACTTATATGACATTCTGGAAAAGCTAAAAATATAAGTACAGAAGACAGATGAGTTGTTATCAAGGGTCAGAGATGGGAGAAGAGTCTGAATACAAAAGGGCAGCTAATGGGAATTCATTGGGTTGTTAGAATTGTTCTGTATTGTGGTGGCAGTTATGAAAATCTACACATATTTAAAATCATAGAACTGCATGCCTAAAAGAGTGAATTCTGTTGACAACAAATTTTTTAAAAATTAAAAATAAATAAATTGAAAAGATAGTATAAGGAAATTGTACAAAAGATAGTATAAGGGCCTATCTAAAATCAAGAAAATATAAATAAGCTTACAAATAAGGAGTGGAAAATCTCAATAGAGAAACGGGTTATATTTGAAGAGGTTCATCACAAAATTAAAAACAAGGAAACAGGGACTTCCCTGGTGGCGCAGTGGTTAAGAATCTGCCTGCCAATGCAGGGGACACGGGTTCGAGCCCTGGTCCGCGAAGATCCCACATGCCATGGAGCAACTAAGTCCGTGCACGACAACTACTGAGCCTGTGCTCTAGAGCCCGAGCTCCGCAAAATGAGAAGCCACCGCAATGAGAAGCCTGTGCACCGCAACGAAAAGTAGCCCCCGCTCGCCACAACTAGAGAAAGCCTGCACGCAGCAACGAAGACCCAATGCAGCCAAAAATTAAAATTAAAAAAAGAAACAAATGGCCATAAAGGAAACGATATGCTTGTACTCATTACTAACCAGGAAAATAAAATCATAGTAAGACAGCATCACTCACAAACCAAATAGGATAAAATGTCTTGCCTTTTATTTTCTGAAAAGGAAATTTTAATATTTTTAAATTTTAAAAATTTTATATAAATAACCCAGGTTTTACTAAAGAAAAAATTACAAATTATATACAATCAAAAAACTATCCAGATATAACCACTCTTTGCATTTTGTTTTATATACTTCCTAAAATTTTAAGAACCCATAAACACAGGTTTTTACAAAAACGGAACTAAATAATGCACATTGATCTGAAATTTCCTTTTTAAGTTCCCCATTATATTAGGAGACTTTTTCCAACCACATTATAATTCATTCATCTGATTTATCTGGAACTATGTCAAAAATGTCTTTGGATAATTTTAAGGAGTATTCATTGTAGAAAAAGTAAATTACTGACGCAGAAACATTATCAAGTTCTCTTCATTCATACTAGGCACCTCAAAAATCAGCGCTGAAGAAGTCTTGAATTAGAATAACAGGAGACTATTGGTTAGACAATCTTTAAAGAAAATAATTCTGGAAATATCATCCATTATTCAAACCAGAAAGTCATGAGACGTGCTCTGATTTTTACCATTACAATTAATCTAAAACGTGTTGTGTTTATGCTTTTCTCTTTAATCCTGTCAGTTCTTGGCCGAGAGGCACAAAAAGATCATCATTTTTCTTATGCATGTTATGTGATATTAGTTTTGCTTTTATTCTTTTCTCTCCCATGAAATAACAAAAACCTACTTACTGTGCTCTGCCATTAAGTACTGCCAAAAAGTTCCAGTAATTTCACTGTCTTGACATCAGATCTATAAAAATTAATCTGTTTGGAGTGTAACTATGGAGACAGGCAGATACTGCCTTACAGTACTACCAAAGACCATCTAAACAGTGTTCTCACTTATATACTTGGAGAAGCCCTAGAGGTTAGTGGGCTAAGAAGAGACCTATTCAATCCCAGGGAATGGAAAATATCCACATATATTGGAGTGGTCTGGAGTCGGCGTAGTTTGTTTGCCTGGAAAGTTACTGCACTGTATGTCACAGAACTGACTGTGTTTTACATTGCTCTCAAATTCTCTCTCATTGGAAAGTTTATCCCGGTGCTCAGTTCATGGCTCACTAATGTCATCAGTCTGCAAATCCCCTTATTTTACTTACTTGTTCACTTCTATTTCTCAATCCTATCCAACTCTACCCACCTACCTTAAGTAGCTAGGAATAAGACATTTGTTTTAAGATATAATTATTCTTAATGTGACTAATGCTGCCACACAGCTCTGCAGGTGGGCTGCACAGTTCATATTTCCACCAGAACTCTCTTCCAGTATCCAACGTCCAAATGCTATGTATTTTTTGATTATACATGTGCTTGACTATACATATGCCTGATTAATAGTCTTTTCATTATTACCATAGACTGCCTCTGAAAATATAGTGTCTTCTGTGACTTCCCCTTTCATTTGTTCTGATTCTGCTTTACTTATCCTGCAGTTACTCTGTGTCCTTCTGTTATCCCAGGGCCCTGTAAAGTAGTGGACTTTTAAAGCTTTTCCTCTCTGAGCATCATTGCCATGGTCTACATTTTCTCTGCCCCTTCTCTTCAACACAAATGTGACTCTGTAGCCTTTCTTCCCTTCCAGAGAAATGGCAAAATAATGTAATGCATTAGTTCATGCTGTCAATCTTAGAGACCTTCAGTCGCTCTGGTGATCTTCTTGGCTCCCTGCAAGAGATGAGCACTATTATCTCAGACTGGCTCTTGGTCAGTACAAATTAACTACCTATGTATACATAGGCAGCTTTTTGGCTTTTTTGTTTGGTTTTCTTGAGTACAAATTCCGTTGTTTCTTTTCTTGGTTCTCCGATTTTTTTTTTTTTTTTTTTTTTTTTGCGGTATGCGGGCCTCTCACTGTTGTGGCCTCTCCCGTTGCGGAGCACAGGCTCCAGACGCACAGGCTCAGCGGCCATGGCTCACGGGCCCAGCCGCTCCGCGGCATGTGGGATCTTCCCGGACCGGGGCACGAACCCGCGTCCCCTGAATCGGCAGGCAGACTTTCAACCACTGCGCCACCAGGGAAGCCCTCTCCAATTATTTTTGATGAGTATTTATTCTCTAGGACATTTAATTTGTCAATCCTACATTTTTTTTGTTTTGTTTTGGTTGCTGTTGTTGGTTTTTTGCTTTTTTTTTTCTTTTTCCTTCTCCACATATTCTCTAACCAGCAAGCATTGTATCTCAAATTGCCTATAGATCACTTTTGTCCATTTTTTAACCAACACCAACAATTTGTAATAAATCCCCAAGGCAGGCAACTTATACATTACATATATTCTATATATATTCTTGTGTTTTGGAGGACCCTTATTATCTTTCTCACCTCCTAAACCCAACATGTGCTATTTTGTCAGTTTTACTTTTTATCTAATACACTGCTATATCTGGATTCCTCTTTCTTATTCCATTTCTCAAATATCTCCCTTCCTCTTCTAATCACTGAAATCCTGATAACCTGGGTTTCTCAACTGGGATGATTTCAATATTCTTCCCTCTAGCCTTTTCTCCAACAGTTTCTTATTTTCTTCCTTTTCAAAACAAGAAATGTGAGTGAGAAGAAAACACATTGGATTGAGAATAAGAAACTGGATTCAGCTTCCCATTTTACATTATCTGTCTGGCAAGTCTAGAGAACACCTCTTGACTTGGTTTATTTAGCCCTGCATATGAAAATTGCGTGCAAAAAAAAAAACCAAGTCTATAAGAATTACACTTCCACAATAACTTTCTATTATTGAGAAAGGAAGTCCTGGGTTGTAAAACTGGCAAGAGGTGTTTTTTTTTTTAAAGATTTATATCTCAAAAGGGCAAAGAAAGAATTATGAGTTTCTTAAAGTAAATGCTCTAAGGAAAGGAAGGTCAGGACATACAGGCAGGAAGAAGTCTATCTAAACTTTGGTCAAGCTGAGGGGAATTTTAAGGCAGTCCTGATCGGTTCATTTCATTCGTGGCAGCATCCATGAATAAGTACCCATGCAGTGAAAGGCATGTTCCCAATGGACATAGCCTTAGCTTTAATTGTAATATTCTCCCAATTCATTTGCCATTATTCCCTGGGATGAGATCATTTTCCTCCTGAATCACAACTACTTGGATGCCTCCTGTAACACCACCTGGGCTGGGCTGGGCACCAGGAGGATACTCACCTCATTAAAATTCAATTCAATTCAGTCAAAGGAAAACAGCATTAACTGTACTTGCAAAAAACTTCAAGTCTTGCTCAACATTGTCCTAAATAGAAAACTGTATACTCTCCTCTTTTATGAATTTCTAAATACCTCTGGAGGCTCTTCTCCAAATAAAACTTGACTTTGCTTGTTCCTACTGCCTGATACTAGTACCTAAAAACTAGGTTAAATGGAACATCGGGACATATGGTGTGAAAGGCTCACAGATGTACAAGTGTAGAGCCAGTTTGGATCAATGTAGGGAAATAGTGAATATAGTAACTTGTTGTGTCAGGCTTTAAATATATGCATTGGTCATCGCCTGTCTACTCATTCACTGAGACAGACCTTTCTGCTGACATCACCATCCAGCTCTGGGGAACTGACCTGGTTGGCATACATCTGGTCCCCCCTCCACACTGTCTGCACACCCACCCACATCTTGGCAACCTAGTTCTCTGAAAAGGCCCGGCTGCCTGCTGAAATAACTCAGGAGTGTACTGACTGAAAACAGCCTTCTGGCTTCAGCTGGCAGGTGGCTCTGTGTTCAAGGACAAAGCCAAGAAAGCAAAGGACTCAAAAACTTTTATGCCCAGGTCTTGTTAAGAAAAGTGGTACCTCAGTACTAACTATTCCCCAAACATATGACATAGTCTCCTGACCTTGTATCTTTCCAAATTAACACCTGTTTGACCAGTAATACTGTGAATCTCTCTTGTTGTTCTGCTGAGATTTTTCCACCTGGGAAATTTCAACAGTCAATTTTGCTCAGGAATCATCACTCCTATAAAACCTCTTTGACTTCTCATGAGGCTGAATCAAACTTCACTTCCATATTCCCATAGCACTTTGTACACACATCCCTCCTGGCACTTACCTCATTTACTCTAATGCCCTGATTGGTGAAAGATGAATAAGGCATGTCCCACGCTCTGAAAGAACTCACAATCTAGCAGAAGAGACAGAAAACCAATCACCGTCATCAACCTGTACCTATATGCCCGATCATCATCCCAGGTGTTTCATGGTCAGGTTCCTTATAATCTTTGCTTTCCAGCTTTTTAAATTCCTCCAAACTGGGGTAAACTATTTCTGAATTGCTGTAATTATTTATAAAATAATTTTATTTTTCAAAATAGTCAGAATTTTAATCCTAGAGCAACAGAGCAAATTATAAGACTTTTCTAAGCATAATGCAAACAAAAAGTTACCTTTGTTATTAAAATGAAGTACAGCAGCCTAATTTTGGTGATAGAGGAAGCCCTCTCACACTCAGGACTTACCTGTGACTCACCTGTGACTTACCTAATTAAAAGGTGGAATTTATAATAAATAATTTCCACACTTTCAGCCTAAAACCACAACAATTATTGTCCCAAGCATGTATAGAAATATCCCTTTTAGGACAGAAGACTCATACCCCTAACTTTTGGGAGTACTGATGGCTAACAGCTCACAGCTGTTAGCCACGAATAACCAGAGACATGCTATCAAGGTTTTCTTTTCCATTTATATAGAACAACCAGATCTTACCAATGAGTGATTCCCTGACCAACTCCTAATATTTATCTAGAACTTGAAGTTTACAAAATGCTTTCAGAGATGGAGTGTTACCTGGCAACATGCAGACTCCCAACCTTAGTTACAAGATAAGGACATTATCCTCATTATACTCTAACTCAGCCTGAGAAGGTACCACAGCTAATAAATGCAAGAGAAATCAGGTCTCCTAATCATTCTCAGCTTGTGTTAACTTGCAGTTTAAAACTGATCAATAAACAGTATCAATCTAAAACTATAGCCAAACCGATCACTATGAATCAGTCAATAAACATTTCAGAGCCCACTACTACTGAACATAGTGTTTTTGACACAAAAAGTTTTCCATTGAAACACACATCTTACTACTGCCCACATGGAACTCCTGGTTTTGTTGACAAGATGTTTTCATGCTCAATGATTCAGAAGAGACAGATTTTATACATAAAAATTGGATGATACAATATAGAGATTTAATGTTAAAGTAATTTAATAGGAAAAAAGATTATGTACTAGAATATTAGATTTCAGATATATTTTAGATGCTAGAGCACTTAAAAGTCAGTTTTCCTTTCTGAACACCAGAAAATTCAGATATTTCACATGTAATTTTATCTCATGAACAAGGAAAAATTTTGCTAGCAGATAATTCCATATGTATAATAAACACAAACATAAACTCACGTCTTAACAAAAATATGAATTGTTAAAGAAGGCATGATGGGAAATAAAGTATTTTTTACTTTAGAAAGTGAATGAGGACCAAGTAGTAGAGATCAAAAAGATAGAAGTGGTAATGAGGAGACTTCCAATTAACATAAGAAAACTCTCCAATGTACAATGGGAATAATATAGATGTGCATTTCTGATCCCTGAATGTGTTAAAATAGCTAAAAGGTGAGGGTCTGTCAGTGCTATTACAAAGTCAGTGATATTATAAATTTTCTACCTAGATGATTGCACTGTCAGAATCTGTCTGATATAACTATTTTGGAATTATTTTGAAGGCTTGCAACTTCGAAAGGACAGCTCAACAGCAATGAGTAGGTATAATGTCCAGTTCTTGGTTTAAAAACATCATTATGTATTTAAAAACATAGATCCTTGAAAAAATAGATGATTCTACATCTTTACCAGAAAAACTACAAAATGAGCCCAGATTTTTTTTTTCGCCAGAAAGCAAGAATGTGCTCAAAGAAAGATGACAACACATTAAAAGCACAGAGAATTCAGCTTGAAAGGATCCCCACTGGCCAAACTGGGGACAGTTTGATCATCAAATGTTAGCAATACATTATAACAACTTGAATAAAATAGTACTAAATTCAAAACAAAATTACCTAACCAAACCTCAAACCCTGTATGTCTTTTCTGACATTCTCTTTCTGAGATGCCCCATGGCTCTCTATGGTTTGTAGTCTATCTCATTGCAATTAGGCTAAAAGACATTGACAGTAAACACTAGGAATAAACAGTAGCACATAAAAGCATAGGTGGAAGGAATCTTTAGTTCATTTAGCAGATTTATAATTTTACGATTTTATTGCATCAAAAAGTTAAGTATAATTTTAGCTATTAAGTGTTTTGTAAACAATAGACCCTACAAATTCAAAATTGCTGTTATGACACAAATCATCAGGAAGGAAAACACAAGATAAAGAAAAATATGAAACTGCTTGTCTTTTTGAGGGCAGGATCCTCAACATAAATACTTAGACTTCCCATAATATTTATTTACTCAATATAGAAATTGGGGGGTTTTTGATAGGTAATAAACTGGAATCCTTGGGCCTTCTGGTTTCTGACAAAATATGCGTATGAAAATATATTCTAGTTTGATGCTTGGCAATAAAGTAGTGACTGCATGATATTCTCAGGATGAATACTTTCATGTGATGGCGTGCACATTGGTGTCTCTTCTAACAGCGGGGAAATTGGGTTGGTTATTATGATAGTGGTAAGATACCACTTTCAATAAAAATGGAGAAAGAAGACCAAATCCTTTTATATAAAGAAAATTATAAAGATTCAAGAGAATCAAGAGTTAAGTTTCCTTATTTACAAGGATAATGAGCCTGGCGCAGGGAAAAATAAGAATGAAACTGGTTGAAGAAAAAGAAAATACATATCTTTAGTATTCACCTTTACTTTTACATTCATCATGTTTTATAATAAAGAGAAATGTAAAAGCATTCATTTTTCAATATTTGCCTTTAACTTAGCAGACAACTCAGGTAAGATAAACATTTTTATTCTGCAAGAGTGTAATTTATTTTCCATCCAAATTTATGAAGTTCAATAAAATCAAAGTAAGTACAATAGCTTCACATACCAACACAGTGTAACATAATTCTGAGAATTTATCTAGCTAGATAAAGCTTAAAATTTTAATTGTTTTGGTCCATGTGTTTAACAAATGAAGAAAAGACGTTCAAACAACTTCTCTAGTAAAACCAATAAATCACATCATTGGAAGAAATTTTGAAACTAGATTCATTATGAATTACTCAAAGATTTCTGCAAAACAGCTATAATATTATTGATCATTATATGTCTTAAGGGATTTTGATAAGAGGAATCCAAAATAATTGTTTTTAAAAAAAACTGCATAGATGGAGGATTCCTGGACTGAATGTCAATATCATGACATAGTATGAGTGTGTTTTGTGTTTGGTAATTGCAATCATTGTTGCTTTCGTTGTGGTCATCCATTTACAATGCTTGGTGTCAGTTTATTTATCTCTTGTAAAAATAAAATACAGTGTGTGTGTGTGTGAGAAAAAAACTGCATAGAAAAAAAGAGATTATACATCTTATCATGGATGATAACAATTTTTTTTTCATTACTGAAATGCTTTCAACTATTTACTCAATTAAATGGTGGCTTAGTTACAGAGGCAGGGCAAAACCCCCAAAAGACAAAGAAAAGTCATAGATAGTACAGGGAAACACTGAAGTCAATGGTGGTGGCAAAGGGCACATCGTTACATTATTGTCAATTCACCTGTGTCCTCCCCTAAGCTCCTTTGGGGTAAGGCCTCATCTTAATCATTGGACATTTACAATCTATATACTGCTCGGCATCTCAGTAAAACATGTTATTTTGAAAATGAGAAGACCTAAGAAAAATGAATTTTAAGTGAGAGAAATCTTTACCCATGTTCACCAACATTCCAGACCAAATTCTACTGTACATCAGCAAGGACTATTGAGTTCACTCTTTCAACAAATACGTGGCAAAATGCTCTCCATGGGCACCATGGCAGAAGGTAGATGGTCAAGGCAAGGTTATGGTCGCCAGGTAACTTAGGAGGAATAACACAGTCTCAAGCATGTGTGATACAAGTAACTACATAACAGCTTCCATGTGCGGTCCCAAAGGCAACAGGCCTACAAACAGAACGCCATGACTAATATCACCAATCTGCTGCGTGATGGTGTGACCCGATGTATTTGGAACTGATTTAGTAGACATGGTTTAGCCTCCAGAAAAAGAACCAGAGAATTTTGCAAGTATTGTTTTCACTTGAGTTTTCTTTAGGCTTTCAGATAGTTCTAGGTCATGTTATTCAATGTTAAAAAACAAAACAAAACAAAAAAAAACTCACTGAAGTTTTGTGTACATGACAACCAAAGGCTATTAAGGACTTTTGTGGCTTGCAGATTTTTCTCAGCCAGGAAATGAACTGCCAGAATAATGTGATGAGACCAGAAGTTACAGTTTGAAACTCATAGTATGTGTGAATATCTTTCTGAAACTGTAGAAAGCACATTCTCTTTTAGGATAGGCAGAAAAATAGGCAAGCTCATATACATCTCACGCCCACTCAATTGGTTCAAATACATGGTAAATACAAGTAACTTAAAAACTCTCTTTTATAGGAAACAGAACCAATCCAACCATATTATTAATGCAAGTGACCAATCTGTATCATCTTATCTTTATCAAAAATGTCTGACCTGTTGGTTGAGAACTGTCAAGTTGAAATGTATAGTGGCTTTTATAGCTATGGTCATACAGACGTCATCTAACATCTGATGAGCATCTACTAGATGCCAGTCAGAGTGAGCAAGTTATGAAGAATCAGTTCTTGCCTTCAGCAAGATCTTGAATAGGATCTCTACATAACTTATTTACATATGTTCAAAATAAATTACATTTTTTGTAACTTTAACTCTTGTAAATTTTAAATTCAAATTTATATCTTTTGTAATTCAAAACTTCTCTGACATGTAGTCAAGTTATCAAGCTTATAAATGGTATTATACCTACCAAAAACTTACACAAAATATATATAATAATACAACTTTAGGAATCTTACCACTAAAATAAGACTTAACACTTGTGGTAACCTCTACCTTTCAGCATTGTACTGGAATCCTACCAATGCAGTAAGATTAGGGGGGAAAAGGAAATAAGCAATATACCTATTGAGAAGAAAGAGATTTCTTTCCTTTTCTTTTTTTTTTAACACACAAATACTGGATGCCTCATCAATACTGAGAACAAGAGAATTCTTCTACTATGGTTATAAACAATTAGTACATAAAACAGAAATGAAATGGTGGTGATTAATGATGATTAACACTTTTTATACTTTCAGGGGAACTACTATATATCAAGCACTGACCAGGGTAAATGTTTTTCTTGGGTTGTTTCATGTAATCCTCACAACATTCCAATAAAGTTTCCTCTTGCCATCATCACTTTACAGAATAAGAATTGAGTTTTCGAGATGTTGAACGACATACTGCTATACTAATTACCACTGGCCTGTAGCTTGACCAGACTCAAATTCAATTGTCTAAAATTATAGGCCATAACTTTGGCCATTGTGTTTGCTGTATTTCTTCCCCTGAAAGATAATTTTCTTTATATGGGCCTCTTATACCCCATCAGCCAATAGTACAATTGTTAAGCATAACACTTAGCCTGCTCTGAATATCAGTTAAAAGAGTGGCATTTTTGAATGTTGTGAAAAAATGCTTTACCAGAAACACACAACTATTGCTCTCATGTGTCTTTATCCATGTGAGCTCTATCATCTGTACTTGGCTTTAGACATCCCTTTTCCTTGGAACACAATTACCTGTTTAAAGACAAGACTAAAAACGATTAGAAACTTAAATTTCAAATGGGATTAAGAGGATAATGTTTTTTTGAAAGACGAAGTACAAACATTCTCCTTTAAAAATGTATTGAGCGTCTATCACAGCTGATACAAAACTGTTTCTAATCTACCATGAATCTAATAAAATTTTAGTCTGCCTGTTTCTCCAAAAGAACGAATTTGGTTAATCGGCCTTTTCTTTTCCCACTAAGCTCTTCTTAAATAATTTTATTTACATATGGAGTTTCAGCTACTGTCATTGAATTTAAACCTTAAATCCATACCTCAAATCCAGTCCTCTTTCCAAAACTCTATATGAATGTATCCAACCTGCTTAAACTTCTTCAATGAGGCTACTCAAACATCTAATCTAAAATTGAACATATTTTCTTCCTCTTCATCCATCCTCACCTCACTCTTTCCTAAACTGCTATATCTATCTTGTGTTAATATCACTATTTAATGTACATTAAACATTTGAATACCCTTGTATTATTCAGATAGCATAATATCTTCAGATAAATAAATGAAATATAATAACCGTAACTCAAAATTGTAGCCTGAGAATTGTGGAGTTGAGGAAAGATTGGCCTAATGGCAATGTTTTAAAATGAAGAAACTGAAGGTCAGAAAAAGTGTTATAGGTAAACATCAATTTCATTTAGCATTTAGATTTTTTTGAAGCACGAAACACTTGGTCACCTTTCATATATTATCATAAATTATCATTTTATATGATTCACAAGCTACAGCCATAAATACTCATCAGTTTGAAGTTATTTTTTTTAAGATTTTTTTTTGATGTGGAACATTTTTAATGTCTTTATTGAATTTGTTACAATATTGCTCTTGTTTTATGTTTTGGTTTTTTGGCTGCGAGGCATGTGGGATCTTAACTCCCCGACCAGGGGTCGAACCTGCACCCCTTGCGTTGGAAGGCAAAGTCTTTTTTTTTTTTTTTTTTAATTAATTAATTTATTTTTGGCTGTGTTGGGTCTTCGTTTCTGTGCGAGGGCTTTCTCTAGTTGCGGCCAGCGGGGGCCACTCTTCATTGTGGTGCGTGGGCTTCTCACTATTGTGGCCTCTCTTGTTGCGGAGCACAGGCTCCAGACGCGCAGGCTCAGTAGTTGTGGCACACGGGCTTAGTTGCTCCGCAGCATGTGGGATCCTCCCAGACCAGGGCTCAAACCCGTGTCCCCTGCATTGGCAGGCAGATTCTCAACCACTGCACCACCAGGGAAGCCCGAGGCAAAGTCTTAAACACTGGACCACCAGGGAAGTCCCAGTTTGAAGTTATTTTGGGAAAAATAATAATTTTCCACTACAGTTTTGTTATTTAAAACTAGAAGTTAATTGTGATTATAAATACAAAATATTGTATATATAATCCTGTAGTGATTTTTCTCTTTGCTCAACAAAACAGCAACTCTCCATTACCTTAGAAAAAGGAAGTTGGGACACTTCTGAAAGAGAACATACACTATTATAGTTCATTTGTAGCATTTATAAGCAAGAAGTGTTTTCAAGCATTTTATCCACGTATCCCATGAGATAGAAAGGGTTTAAGGACCACGTGTTTTGTACGTGTCATGTAAATTTAGTACCAAAGTCTTTAAAGATAGATTCCTCTGTACTAGTATTCCTCCTACTAACTCAGTGGCAAAATTCAAGATAAATTATGAGATTACATTCAACAGTCTGTTGCTCATATAGTTAGCTAATGCACGCAACACAAGTGGCTTTAGAATAAGTCTATTTTATACCTCTGACCACAATGGTTAAAGCCAAAGAATTTAGAGATGCTTTTCTTTAGTAGGAGTAACTTATTATGACTGACAGGTAGTTTAAAGGGGAATCAGATATGGGAATAACTGAACTTTTATCTAGTCATTTGAAAGCCAAGTGTACTGTATTATTTCATATCATACCAGCATATGAATCAATAATGAAACATGCGCCTAAGACTTTCATTGGACGGTCTCAGCGCGCCCCCTACCATACAGAGAGGCTAAAATAAAAAGTAACTAAAATGAAATACACAGAGCTAACTTTCTTTAGCGTCCCTTACTACACACTATTTCTTTTCACTCATTGAAAAAACTGAGTGCAAATCTTAAATTTTATTTGGTTCAATAGATCTGCAGATGAATGGTTATTTTCATATCGGAGAGGTACCGTTGTGAAATAATCCCACACATTGTCTAAACTGATATATGTATAATATATATACTTTTTCCCCCCTTACTTTACGAAACCAGCAGTCTCCGCTACCATCACTAACAATTCTCCCTCTCTCCCTCCCTCCCTCCCTCTGGGTGTGTTAGTGCGTGGATATGTTAGCGTGAGCGCGCCGGGCGCCGAGTCCCGGCCGGAGACTCAGAGAAACTGGGGGCCATGGGCTAGTACCTGGATTCCAGCTAAGCCTGGACCAGCCCAAGGGAGGGGCAGGGACGCTCTTCACGGAGCCCCAGGGAAACTCCACACTCGTAACTTGGCCAATGCGAAGCAAGTCTGTGAACGGGAGCGCGGTGCAGCTGGGAGTTCGGGTTTGGGGCCGTCGGCCGGGGATGCCCGGGACCAGGCTGCCGGCGCCCCGCGCGTTTCGGGTCTCCGTCCTGCTGCGCGGCCGCTCGCGGCTTGGTCCGTACTTCCGGGGAAAGCTGTTGGCGTCCCGGCCCTGACTCGCGCCCCGCGCGGTTGCGGGAGCGGCTGGGACGCGCTCGCATTCCTCCTCCGAGTCCTTGTCCTGTAGCTCAGGGGACCCAAGCACGGCGCTTTCAGGGCACTATTGACGCCACCCCCAGCTCTCACAGTGTGTGCCTCCCTCTACTCTGTCCGAGGTTCCAACGCCCTGTCTCTAGGGACGCCCTGGGTCGTCGGGGAGTGTCTGAAATTTCCCTCCTGTCCAGACGCGCGCTGACCACTAGCCACCGAGATCTGGACAATGTGGTTAAAGGTTTCCGAGGCCAGGGCTTCCCTGGTGGCGCAGTGGTTGCGAGTGCGCCTGCCGATGCAGAGGACACGGGTTCGTGCCCCGGTCCGGGAAGATCCCACATGCCGCGGAGTGGCTGGGCCCGTGAGCCATGGCCGCTGAGCCTGCGCGTCCGGAGCCTTGCTCCGCAACGGGAGAGGCCACAACAGTGAGAGGCCCGCGTACCGCAAAAAAAAAAAAAAAAAAGTTTCCGAGGCCAGGCGCATTCTCCATCCAGGGCTCTGGGCTCAGCAGTCTCTACAGCGCTAAAGCTTTGAGTGCCTCCTTCTCAAAGCAGATCAGGACTTCAGCATTTACAGAGAACGCTGTCAATTTGAGGCCTAAAATACTGAACTCGGGTGCAGATAATTTTTAATCACATATCTATTAAAGAAGTACTTTAGCTAGATATGAAAAGTTTTTATTATGATGGTTGATGCTCCAGATACTTAATGAAATTTAAGAACAAGACGCTGATATTTCCCTTATTGCAACATTTCGCTGTGATCCATACTCAAATTTTATTTATTCTTCTTTTCTGAAGCAAGCTGTGCAAAATATGTTAGCAACAGTTATTAAAATTGTATAGTGTATATATGCAAATCGATGAATTATCCCTAGCTATGAAACTACTAAAAGAAATAGAAGATTATTTAATGATCTATTTTTTGCCAATGCTCATTGGTTAAGTATTAGGATAGTTTTACAAAATTGTTTGAAACAAAAGAAATGCTTGGCAGACATTCAATATTCAAAGTACAAAAAACGTGGTGATGTCATTTATGTTTTCTCATGGCTGCTACCACACTGCCTATGAACAAGCTAAATTCAAAGCTCCAATGAAAGGAAAAGCTTACTTCTGACTTGGGAGATAGGTACAGGTATTTATGTTGACATTAAAACTTTGGACAATACAAATCAGTAAAAATAATTTTAAACATTTTCTAACTTGAATATGCAGAAGGTTTTAATTTTAATGAACAGCATTATGAAAATTTGCTGCAAAATCTACAAGATGAATTTGAGGAATGCTTTGTTATACATATATAAATTTAGAGTTGCTTTACAACTTATGCAATACTGCTTTGAATTCAATATTAATAATACCACATTGACACAAGAGTTAGGAGATTGACTTAATTTGCACAGATGAAAATGCAGTTCTGATACAAATGTAATATCTAAATTGAGATGTACTGTAAAAATAAATTACTGAATTTCAAAGATAGTATGAAAGTAAAAAGAATATACACTATCTCATTAATATATTTTATATCATTATTATTTGGATACATTGGGTTAAATTAAATATATTCTTAAAATTAACATTACCTACTATTTTTACTTTTTAAATTATATATAAGGGTCATATTATATTTCTTTTGGACAGAACTGTTCTAGAGTAAAACTTAAGTTATCCCACACCTTCCCCAAAGGATGTCCCTTCTCACCACTCCTTTTCTGTTTTGTACTGGAAGTCCCAGCTAATGCAATAAGACCAAAAAAGGAAATAATAAGTACACAGATTGAGAAGAAAAAACCAAGTGCCTCCTTTGTTTGCATGTCATGATTGTCTACATAGAAAATCAGAAGGGAAAAAAACCTTCCTGGAACTAATAATTATAGCAGGGTTCCAGAATATAAGGTTAATACACAAAAGTCAGTTGCTTTCCTATATAACATGTTTCCAATGAACACGTGGAATTTGAAATTAAAAACACACTACCATCTACATTAGTATCTAAAAAATGAAATGCTTAGGTATAAATCTATCAAAAAATTTATAAGATCTATATGAGGAAAACTACAAAACACTGATGAAGAAATCAAAGAAGTAAATAAATGGAGAGATATTTCATGCTCATGGATAGAAACACTCAATATTGTCACGATGTCAGTTCTTTTCAACTTAATCTCTAGATTCAATGCAATCTTAATAAAAATTTCAGCAACTTATTCTGTGGATATTGACAAACTGATTCTAGAGTTTATATGGAGATGCAAAAGACCCAGAATAGCCAACACAGTACTGAAGGAGAAGAACAAAGTTAGAGGACCGATATTACCAGACCTCAAGGCATACTATAAAGCTATAGTAATCAAGAGTGTACAAGATGGTATTGGAGAAAGTATAGACAAATATATCAGTAGAATAGAATAGAAAGCCCAGAAATAGACCCTCATATATTTAGTCAACTGATTTTTGAAAAAGGAGCAAATGTAATACAATGGAGCAAAGATAGTCTTTTCAACAAATAGTGCTAGAATAACTAGGCATCCACATGCAAAAAAAGAAAAATGAATCTAGACACCTACTTTACACCCCTCATAAAAATTTATTCAAAGTGGATCACTAACTTAAATGTAAAGCCCAACACTATAAAACTCATAGAAGATAACACTGGAGAAAATCTAGATGATGTTGGCTTTGGCAGTGACTTTGTAGGTGTAACATCAAAGATATAATCTGTGAAAGAAAGAATTGATAAATTGGACTTCAGTAAAATTAAAAAAGTTTGTTCTGTGGAAGACAAAGTCAAGAGAATGAAAAGACAAGTCACTGACTTGGAGAAAACATTTGTAATAGATACAGACACACCTGATAGAGTACTGTTATCCAAAATATACAAAACCTCTTAAAACTCAACAATAAGAAAACAAACAACTAAGAAAATGAGCCAAAGAACTTAACATATCCTCACCAAAGAAGATATACAGATGGACAAATAAGCATATAAGAAGATACTTCGCGGGCTTCCCTGGTGGTGCAGTGGTTGAGAGTCCACCTGCCGATGCAGGGGACACGGGTTCGTGCCCCGGTCCCGGAAGATCCCACATGCCGCGGAGCGACTAGGCCCGTGAGCCGCGGCCGCTGAGCCTGCGCGTCCGGAGCCTGTGCTCCGCAACGGGAGAGGCCACAACAGTGAGAGGCCCGCGTACCGCTAAAAAAAA
>NW_020172591.1:5557354-5577753 GCF_003031525.2 Neophocaena asiaeorientalis asiaeorientalis
AAAAAAAAAAAAAAAAAAAAAAAAAGGAGATACTTAGCTTCATATGTCATCAAGGAAATACAAATTAAAACAACAATGAGATACGAATACACACCTAATAGAGTGGCCAAAATCCAAAACATTGACAACACCAAACACTGATGATGACAGAGCAGCAGAAATTCTCATCCATTGCTAGTTTAGCCACTTAGGAAGACAAGTAAGCAGTTTCTTACAAAACGAAACATACTTTTATCATGTGCTCGATCAGTCACACTCCTTAGTATTTAGCCAAATGAGCTGAAAATTTATGTCCACACAAAAACTTGCACACAAATGTTTACAGCAATTTTATTCATAATGCTGAAACTTGGAAGCAACAAAGATATCCTTCAGTAGGTGAATGGACAAACTGTCATACATTCAAATAATCGAATATTATTCAGTGCTAAAAAGAAATGAGCTATCAAGCCATGAAAAGACAAGGAGGAAACAAACACACATATTATTAAATGAAAGAAGCCAATCTGAAAAGGTTACATATTGTATGATTCAAACACCTAACACGTTGGAAAAGGTAAAACTGTGAAGACAATAAAAATATCAGTGATTGCCAGGGGTCAGGGAGTGGGTGTGTGGATAAATAGGTGCAGTACAGAGGATTTTTTAGGGCAGAGAAACTCCTCTGTATGATACTAGAATGGTGGATATATATCATTATAAATTTGTCCAAACCCATAGAATATACAACATCAAGAGTGAACCATAATGTAAGCTTTGGATTTGGGGTGATAATTATGTGTCACTGTAGTTTCATCAATTGTGAAAAATGTACCACTCTGGTGGGGGATGGTGATAATGGCAGAGGCTGTGCATGTCTGGGGTAGAGGGATACTTCTGTACCTTTCGCTCAATTTTACTCTAAATTCTCTAAAAAATAAAGTCTATTTTAAAAAGATATTTCATCAAGAGTAACACATATCAAAGACCCTAGGATTGATGTACCTGTTGATTTATTTTCTTTTGAGAAATATATTTATTCTCCTTAGAGAAAATATTTTTTAAAATATTGCTATAGGAAAAGACAACTGTTTTTCAAATGTCACTAAAAATAAAGGTTTAATGGGTGAATCCAATTTTCCATTACTAAAGTCCAAATACATAATGTACATTTATACATTTAGAGATTGATGGATAATGCAGACTTCTCACAACCCTTTAACTGGAGTTCTCATTAATTTATAAAGGTTTATAGAAGAAGTCAGGGCAGCACATTGGGACAGTGATTTAAGAAGAATGAATTAGAAGGTAAAGGCTATGACAGACATATGACAGACATGGTCTACTTGGAAGAGTCAGATATTATAAACTGGAATCAGTTTCCCATGAATCTATGTGTTTTGATCTTCAAAAAGTTATACCTTCCAGTTACTGGCTAATTCTGAATTACAGACTGTCAAAATATTATTTGAATATAAGGAACAATGCCCCCCTCAGAAAAGGAATTAAAGGTTTCCACTATGTCATTATAGGTACTACCAAGACTTATTTTGCCTAGGAGATTATCAATCAAAAATTCTCAGCATTTGTTTGACATGCAATTTATTTATGATAAATAAAATGAACCCAATTTTAGATTTGTATGGGTAACACAGAAAATAGCATGTGACCTCTTTTCAGGTAAGTTTCTCTTCATTGAAAGTGTGGTACTTCAGAACTGCAGTTTGCTGTTTATCTTGTAAAGTGAAAATACATTGATTCACTACTGAAAACAATTTTATTTTTCTGGTCACTGAGAAAGCATTTTTATTCCTTTTGCAGAATTATTAGTTCCATCATCACATCTCATTAAATATTCAAGGCAATTAATTCATGGAAGGATATATAAGTATCACAGAAAAACGGGCACAAAGCCCAACATATTTCAAGTTCAAAGAGATGTAAACAGTTTATGCATCAACAAAACTACTTCAAAAGGCAAAATTTTATTCTGTGTAATCCTTTGGCTAATTTCCTATGATGGATTTTCTTATTGATCACTGTTATGGATTCAAACATACCTAGATATAAAAGTGCTTATCTTAAGAAGGAAAAGATAAATACCAAGGATAAAAAGGAATTGTGGACATCAATCCTGGGACATGATACCATTTCATTAAAGCTTAAATATTTTTCTTATTATTTTTATTTATCTAGTGATTTTTCTTTGACGTAAAAACAATGAGGAATGGAATCTTTACAAGAATGATAGGCCACTTTTTCTTTACATTTATTCAATATTTCAGCAAAAATATATAATAACACTTGAGATACTTATATTATGCTTATAGTGTTTCTGAATTCTCATGAACTTGATCTAGAGAGCAAATCTCTAACATTCCACAACTTTGTCATCTCAGGATGCTGAAGGCTCTTAGGTTTCCTCTTGTTATGCTCCAATGTGAACATCTCAACAATGATGTAAGGTAATGACATGATTATTTATACTTTACTTATTTTAAAAATGAACTGAGGTAGCTTATCTGATGGTAGTAAGTAAGAATTGAACTCTGGCTTAGCACCCAAGGATAAGCACTTTACTCAAAGTCAAATGATCTACAGTTTAAACTAATAAGCACGTCCTAAGAGCAAAAATGAATACATAGCCACTATTGCATGTGCAATACATTAAACATGATGTTTACTTTGGAAAATGTTTATGAAAGTTAATTTCTCACTTAATTAGGTAGCATAACTTTCTGGATGCTCCAGCAAACATACCCTTAACCATATCTCCAGTTTATGAAGATCTTTTTCTCTCTAGTCATAATATGGATATCATAAACATCCAGAAAAAGTAGACGATTTGATTCTGATAGAAGGCCAGTATTTTTATCTCTGATTGAAGATGGAATATACTTCACATCTTGAGAGCTGACAGCACTTCAGAATAAATACCTTGAATGTTCTAAAGGATTTTAAAAAAATCTTATATGTGTAGAATTTCAGTAGACAAAATGGCAATCTGTCAGGGCAATGAGGCAATATGTTCTGTTTGATGTCAAGTCCCAACTTTCAGTAACCGCCGGACAGAATTCAAAAGAGCATAGCTGAGGACATGTATCTCAAGAATGCATTGCAGCCTTTGCAAATATTTAAAAGGAAGTAGAAACATTTTTAATATTATTGGAGCAAATAAAAATTTCCCCTGGTAAATGTTCTTTATATATGAGACATTATTTTTTACCGAGTAAATATTTGAAAACTACTTGAGTCAATAAAAGAAAAAAAATCTACAAACAGTGAAGCAGTCAGGATTATGGTTATGCATAGCATTTCCATGATTTTAACCTAGCTAAATATACTAGTCCATATATTCAGGAGTTAAAAGAAAGAAGGGGGCTTCCCTGGCGGCGCAGTGGTTGAGAGTCCGCCTGCCGATGCAGGGGACACGGGTTCGTGCCCCGGTCCAGGAAGATCCCACATGCCGCGGAGCGGCTGGGCCCGTGAGCCATGGCCGCTGAGCCTGCGCGTCCGGAGCCTGTGCTCCGCAACGGGAGAGGCCACAACAGTGAGAGGCCCGCGTACCGCAAAAAAAAAAAAAAAAAAAAAAGAAAGAAGGATGAGCTTAAACATTTTTTGGCAGTAATACTTTATTGACTGTCTTCTCACTTTCCTGCACTTTAAAATTTTCTCATTGTTTTCATGAAATTCTTGAATTTAGAGTACTCCCCACTCTATAGTGAAAATGCCAGCATATTTCTAACCTTTATATATTTGTAGCATTTTTATTGTTTGTTTCTTTTGTTTTTGCCCAATAAAACATATGTGTAACAGAGCTGAGTGTGTGAATTAAAGTCATATTTGCAAAATGCTTTGAAATCCACAGAGTGGTAGAAGGTAGGGAAAGTATACATATTGTCATAATCCCTGTATTAACCAGTTCTGTCTAAAAACAATAGAGTTCTATATTCCCTAAGTTGAATTTATAAGCAAACTAAATCAAATTAAAACATCTTTCTGGCATCTTTTATAAACAATAGATCTAGATTCTTCTAGAGCTCAAGTCAATCTTAGTTACTGAAGAAAGGTATCGGTTTTGTCTAGGAGACAAAATGCATCTGCATAATTGAATGAGTTCATCTATTTTATTTTGAATTTTTGCTTCTATGTGCACAGAGATAGTACTTTTCTCAAGCCCCTGGGGTGCCCTCAGGGCACTAAAAACAGTAAGTGATCATATTCTACATTCAATACATTAAAGGCATTTTACAGGAAAGGGGATGAGAATAGGAGTATATGGTGTAGGGAAGATGGGAAAGGGAAGAAAATGCAGACAAGAGAACCCATATTTATTAAACTTGAATACAGCTAAGGCATTCTACTAACTAATGTGAGCTACAGAAACTGCACACTGGATCACTGAGAATAACCACAATATATACAGATGGTTCAGATGAGGATTGTCTTTTATTACTTCTATTACTTAATTGCCTGGATGCGTTGGAATGTCAGTCCTAAAACAACTAAAACTCAGAGGCACTTTCAAAACCACTTTGCATATTTTATATGTGTTTCTGCTCAGCAATTCTTGTGGTGACATGAAATTTTAACTGCAAATAGGCTGAAGGTTTGCAAAAGTATTTAATCTTAAATTAGGCAGAGTCCATGGAAAAACTGACATATTTGTCTGCCTTAAGTTTATTCAAATTTCCAAAAAAGAATTTTTTAAATTATACTTTAATTCAAATAATAACTATTCTAATATAATTGAGATCCTAAAATCCCTTCTTGAGATTTCCTAGTTGGTTATCTTTGTAATAATTTTTTTAAAAGGGTCTGCTGTCATAAAGAAACCTGATATTTCAATCAATAGCATTCAACACTACTCACATGATTTTGGCCAAAACATACAATCATTGGTGACTGTACACCATTAGAAACAGCATAAAGTTAAATGTTAATAGTATGGTGTGAGATTGGCTTGCTGTTAGAGTGTGTGCTATAGCAGTAGCATTAATTTATTTATTTCATTTTTGTCATTGCATACACTTTAAGATTTTTCATCTAACAAGGAGCAGGGTGTACCAGGGTCACCTGATAGAGATTTGCTACCTGAATGCCAGAAAGTAAGGAAACCCAGGAACTGTTCAGAACCTTCGAAGAATTGGAAGACTGTAACCATTCAAGATACAATCGCATGTTAGATGAACCAAAAGAAGTGCTGGAGTTATGGGCCTCTCACCATCCCCTCAGAAGCTAGCTCTCCCTTGCTCCCCATGCTAGTGGCTCTACCCTACTTACAAACTAGTTCCTTGTCAGCTTCTCCCTCAATATGCTGCACTTATACTTACAGTTCTTACTTCTACGGCCCTCTCGATAACTCAAAATGTCCCAAGAAACAGGATCGAAATAGATTCTTTAATCACTATGCAACACAGAGCATTGTTACTGGATAAGGGTCATCTCCTAGGTTGCAGGGCTGTGGTACATCCAGCCATGCAGCTATTAATCAAAGAGTCATTCATCGTTGAACAAGTTGGAGGTTACAAGCATATATTCATGAGCACATTCATTAAGTTGTGAGTCTGGTAGGCAAAGATGGTGGCAACTTCAGGAGTGTGGTTCAGGGTGGCTTGCTCCCAGGAATGTGGTCTGCCCTGAAGATGGTGCTGCATCTGAGTATATGTGTGGCCACCACTACAGCTGGTGGCCCTACAGAACATGGACCCTCATCGCCTATTCTTGCAGGTTGAATTAACTAACATGGCTAGGTCTATCCTAATTATAGTATCTATTCTGATTTGTAGCAATTCAAGGATTGATAACTTCAGTTTTAAGGAGGAAGTTGTGGTTGGAGTTTTCAAAATAATTTGAAGTAATAATAGATGAAGAAATACTTTTTATTTCCATTGGGAAAACTTGTTTCAAAAATCCAACATAAGTGCTTAACCTAGTTACAACTCTAATCCTCTAACTTAGTGATATCTTTGGTTTGACTTTATATACTCTGTAAACAGAACAACAAATTAATTCATTGTGTTTTGCTACTGTTTGGAAAAATATATTTCTTTATTTGGTCAAAGGGCTTGCTTATTTTCACAAAGATAGATATCATTTGCTACCACAGTGGAAAACAGTGAAATTACAACTAAATTTGAAATTCTTATTTACTAGTATTCCATTCATTTTTTAATAGAATTTATTTTTTAGAGCGGTTTTAGGTTCACAGCAAAATTGAGCAGAAAGCACAGAGATTTCCCACATATACCTGCTCCCTCACATCATAGGCTCCTGCATTATCAGTATCACACAATGGAGAGGTAAATTGTTTTATAACTGATGAACCTACATTGAAACATCAGTATCATCCATAATCCATAACTTACATTAGGATTCACTACTGGTGTTGTACAGTCTATGGGTTTGAACGAATGTATAATGACATATATCCACCATTATAGCGTCACACTGAGTATTTTCACTGCCCTAAATATCCTCTGTGCTCTATTTATCCCTCCTTTCTACCATCCCCTAATTTTCTTTTTACTGTCTCCATACTTTTGCTTTTTCCAAAATGTCATATAGTTGGAATCATACAGTATATAGTCTTTTCAGATTGACTTCTTTCACTTAGTATTGTTATACATTTAAATTTATTTCAATCATTTTTATTTGATATTGATGAAGACGATGATAATGGCAATTCAACAGCAGGGTGCTGCGCAATGTTATATAAGGAATACTGAGAAAGAGAAATTTTTGTGTTGTTAATATAAAATTTTTCACACAAGTCCTAAATAATGTCATAAATGATATCTAAGCAGGACACAATGTGGACCCAAGGGAAATCTCACTGTCTTCTACAGACACAGAAAAACTTATTTGTTCAACGCTTTCAAAAATATGGAAAGACTATCATGCAACCTAACATTATGTCACATAGTGGCTTTGATATCTAATTGCTAGAAATATAATATTTTAATGATATTTATGCAAACTGACCAACCAAAAATGTATGATACCCATGTGATTAAAAACCACAATAAATTTACTTTCTTTACATCATTGTTTTGTAACTACAAAAGGAAAAATTAATACCCTCATGCTATAATGACAATCACCAGAACATTTTCCTACTAATGTAGATTGCTTTAGGTTTACGCTTCAATCTACTTACATTTCCTTCTTTCCCATAATAATGATTTATGTTTATAGAGGAATAAGACATGCCACTTACAGAAATCCTATGTGAAAAAATTAAATGATATATATGAAGTGTCTTAGAACTTAGAATAAAATAGGACATTGGGTATGAGGTGAATGGATGGTAAGTGCTATTATCTGTGACAAGTTAGTTCTGTGAAGCTTGAACTCTCCCAATTTTTATTACCAGAAGTCATAAGAACAATGTCTAGATGCCTATCCTTCAGCTGCTATAAAAAGATTTGACAAGATAAAACTCTAAAATCTCACATTCCTTTCTATTTGTATGCCAAGGCAATAATACCATATAAAGTTCCTCACCATGCCATTCATCAGGCAGCTTCGTGCAGAGACATCCTGATGATGACAAGGACTTAAGACAAAGACAAAAGGAAACAATGTATTACAGACATCCTCTATTGTGGATCTGGGAATCTGATGCTGAAAAGTAGGCTTAACTTAAGAATGTTTAATTTTTACTAACAATAGAAATTGCTGTCGTGATGTGGGATTCTTGGACTTTTTGTTTCAAACACTGGAGTAATTGAAGCAGAATGATATATACAGTCAGTCACTTTGTGACAAATGTGAAGCAGTGAGAATACTTCAACACTTCTTTAAATCATGTGGAGTTAATGTGATCTCCATACGTACAAAATGAATCTTGATCCCTCTACTTCATTCTCTATGCAATGATTCTCAGATCTGACTGGGAAGTTTTTACAAAATAAAGATTCCTGGACCTCTATCCCAAACGAAATTCAAATTTTGGGATGTGAGGTACAGAAATATATATTTTTTAAATTTCTGTGTCATATTTTCATGAAGATGGCACATCAGTAAGAAGAATGAATGGACTTTAGAGACAAATTTATTTTAGCACCTAGAAATGAAATCTATCTCTCACATTCATTTGAAGTAGCTATGTGTTATCTCACTCATTTCTCTTCTCTTCTGGGCTTTCTCTTTGTTTCTGTGTGGCCATTTCCAACCTGGAAATTCTTCTTAATAGAAAAGATGGAAAGATTTATCAATTCATTTTTTCTTCTTTTGTCTATTCAAAAGTGCCTATTGAGAAGCTCCTCTGTTCCAGGCACTCATGTCCTGGGGTAAATGGGCACAGGCCTGTGAATGTTAAACAAGTACATTCTCAAATCCACAGACCACAACTGTATTACATGCTATATGGGAAAATGCAGCAAGCACTATCCTTGTTAAAACGGTCAGAGAATGTTTCCTCTACCATTCACAGCAAACCCTCTCCATTAAGGCATGAGATAGATACGTGTGTCATACTTGTTGATTTTTACTTTAACTAAACAATTGCAATTAGCCTGGGTTTATTCTAAGATTAGACTTCCTGAAAATGGCAAGTTTTACTTGTTAAATTAATCTGCAGTTAAACTAAACACTAATGATTTTAAGACTTACGGTACATGGTTTCATTATCTTAGCCTGTATTATGAAAGGTAGCTTTGGTTTTATTTATTAGTCCTTTGGAATTTGTTATTAAATTTTATGATGTTAGTGGTTAAAATACAATAGCTAAGCATGAATATAAATCTGCAGGAATGAATCTGCAATTAATTAGTTTTAGGATTTATAGTATTGAGTGTCAAATTTGGAGACCAGGGCTTTCCTAGTTTTTCTTAAACAATTCTGTAAACTTCTTGCTTCACCTATAGGTACAAAATCTTGCTAGAATATAAATATTGCCTTAATGGTTAATTTAAAAGATATTAGAAGTACAAATATGTGTTTTCATGTAACATTTATAATTTAAACTACTGACAACAGATCTAATCTCTCAAACAAATGTTAAGGAGAATTGTTTTCCCAAAAATTTTAACCTGGAAGAAAATACCACTTAACATGCCATACTCTTACTTAATAAAATGCCTCCAAAGAAAGGGCAATAATGCAAAGGCAAAGAATAAATTTTGAGTGAATTTGGGAAAAAGAGTGACAGTTTAATTAGATATCTTAGAATATCCCACGCTATTTAGTTGCTTAGAATAACTTGAAAAGGGAAAGCAAGGCTTAAAATGTTGATATTTATTTCTCATTACATTTACTGTAGCATAAAAAGTAATAATATAGAAACTGAAGCCTAAATGTCTGGGTTTAATTTTTGGCTCCATCTACTCTAGCTGTGTGACTTTGGGCACGTTACTTCACCTCTGTTCTTCAGTTTCCTCATCTGTACAATGGGAACTCGACAGTACCTACCCCTATATGCTTGCTGGAGAATTAACTGAGTACATACATATAAAAGGGTTAATTAGCAACCAGTCTGTACATAGTTAGCATCCAATAAATGTTACCTATAACTATTGTTGTCCCTAGTATTATTTTCTCTAGTTCAGAAAATGGTTGGGAAGATTTTGCTTGTTTGTAAAAACAAATTTTTTAGCTGTCATTTAATGGGCTGAGGGCATTTTTTAAAATTTAGATATTATATACTGCTTGCATAACTTTTGTTATCCTGTGGTATTTTATGAACATAATCATATATGTTCATTACCTAACTTCCATTTTAAAGTAACTGCAGAAATTCATTTCTCAAAGTGACTTAATTTCTCAAAGTACCTTGGAACTAATTCTCTTAAAGTTCCTTAAAATTGTCCAGAAAAAATCAAATCAGAGTAGACTAAACCCAAACATTTCAAAAATGTCACTGTACAAGTGTATCCACGGTTTGAAGTTTAAGGCATACAAAGTCCACACTGTGAATATACTTGCCACGTCTCACATTAGCACTCCTGTCACAGTGAAAGCAAGTCTTCTGCCTTCAACCGGAAATTTCACCAGGATATGGATTATCATAAAATGTAAGCAAGGGCCAGATATTTCAGTTTAGCTATCAACCCCACTAAAGAAACTATACAGATGCATGTTCCATGAGTCCATGGAACTAAACATACTTCTTTACCAAAGTACAGAAAATTAATTGAATTTAAAGAGGATATTTAAATAATCATATATTAAATTTTAAAATCTTTTTGCAATTTATTCATTTAATTATTAAGAACATTTAAAATGCATATACAAATGGAAAAAGAGCAAAAATCATCTGCACTCTCACAACCCAGAGAGAAAATTGTCTGCTCAGCCAACACACACTCCCCCGCCTCCCCAAGCCCAGGCATATGTTCACACAATATGAACCCACTCCCTGGCTACCAGTAATTAAATCAGGAGTCAATTAACCTGATCTTGGTTAATCATAGTCCCTTCAGCAGGAATTTGTATGTGAAGATAAGAAATTTCAGAGCATGTGTTATATCCATCTTATTTTTTTCATAAAGACTTTAATAAAATAATTTTTAACGTTTGAAATGTTTCCATCTTTTACTAAAAATTCTTATTTCTTATGTATTGAGTCATATACATTTATTATTCATAGACAATCGTGTTCTCCATAAGAATAGTCACATTTCTGTAGTTGTTGGTTTTGCCACATCTCCTAATTTGAGCTCATGATTAATAAACAACTTTCTAGATAAATTTTTCATGTGTTATGCATTAGTTTAATTGTAGTAGAACATTTTTCTCAAACCAGTGTGAAACGTAGCTTCAGCGTCATATGCCACAGAGTTCAAGTATCCAAGAATCCCCCACCCCATTTGTTAAGTGATCTCCACCAAAATACCTAGCTAGCTATTCAATTTTTCCATAAAAAAGATGATATCATGTTCATTAATATCCAAAATTATAGATGAGTACCTAAACACTTTGGCTAAAATTAAAAATCTAGATATTTACAAATATTTGAAAGAATACACAAAATTTCAAACTGTTATACAAAGAGACCACTGTCCTTCTTCTCCCATCACCCAATCTACTTCTCTTTAGAGGATTAAAATTTTCCTTGACTTATTTAGTGAAGCTGGGAAAAGAAAATGAGTTTTGCCTGGCTCAGATCCTTTGGGAGTTATCTGTTCCAAGAGCATGTGGGCTCTGCCCTGCTCCACCTTCTATCCAGCAATTTGAGCTGGAGAAGACCCAAGTGTTTCTTCATCAGTAAATCTGAAGTCCTGTCATTCTCTGTATGGGCTAACGGGACTAGTAGGTATGAGGTAATGCAGTAATTCCCATCATGATTTTCCGGTAGATCTGTTCTGCAATTGAGTTTTGGGTGGGAGTTGTCAAAGGACACCTGTGAAGGAAGCATTAGGGGCCGGAGGGTGGCCCCAGACCCAAGCCAAATTTATTTGTCTAAATAGCTCTTGGTTGATCTCAAACACAAAGAAGAAATAATACCATTATCACATCTACAAACTCCAACATAAATATTTGTAGCTAAGCAGTCTTGTCTCATATAACTACTTTTTAAAAGAATGCACTGTCCTGCTCAAAATATTTACTTTAAAAACTTCAGTATCTCTTGTGTAATGCCATTACACTTTAGAGTAGGACAGACTGTCAAGACATAGTTCACTGACAACTTTCATGTCATTTAATGTTAACTAACATTTCCAAGGAAATGTGATTCTTAGAATTTTCTGTCCTGGTGACATTTGTGTAGATTTAAAATGCACAAAAATAAAAGGTTGGGCTTCCCTGCTGGCGCAGTGGTTGAGAGTCTGCCTGCCGATGCAGGGGACGCGGGTTCGTGCCCCTGTCCGGGAGGATCCCACATGCAGCAGAGCGGCTGGGCCCGTGAGCCATGGCCACTGAGTCTGCGCGTCCGGAGCCTGTGTTCCGCAACGGGAGAGGCCACAACTGTGAGAGGCCCGCGTACCGCAAAAAAAATAAAAATAAAAAATAAAAGGTTCACGTTAGCAATATGAAACATCTTAAGAATTTGAAAGAGGAGCATATTCTAAGGCGTTTGTGATGAAAGGTACAGAAATAGATACAGATATAGTTTTCCCACTCTTGGGATTCATAATACAGCTAATTGACTTCATTTAATTCATTGTTTCTTAAACTTATTTGACCATTAAACATAACAGCTCTCAACGTTTATAAACAAAAAATTAACAGCCCTTTGAACTTTTATTTCAGTAACTATCTCTGGAAAATATTTGCTGAATTGAGCCTGTATAAGAATAGTCTACTTGTTTACAGAATTTCTGTACAGATTGAAAGATCTGAAGTACCTTTGTAGAAGTAAAAGAACTATTTAAAGCCATTAGTCCTACGGTTTCCTTTGTTCACTTTAAGGAAACATACCACTTTGACAGAGGCTTAAAGAACTTTTACACAACTATGAATCTAACTTTTCCCCACAATAATTTTATGTTCACTTTTTCTAACAGTAATTGTTCACCTTCCTGGGGAGGTGGTGAAGCAAGCTAGCAAGAAACAGCATAGCATGCCACTCCACACTGGTCTGAGTCATGTCTTGGTTAAATGGATTTCGGGGGGAGTTATTACTTGTTAACATTTTTTCTTCTTTTCTCACCAGAACCTTATCATTATAAAACATTATTTTATTCAAATCACAAGTCATTCTTTCTGAACAAGATGTTGCATATGATTGAAGGACAGGGAAAAGCACAGTACTAAAAAACATGAAAAATGTTCACCTTTTGTGAAATCAACTTGCTTTTAAAGACTGTTGGCTGAAGAAGAAATTGCAAATTATTTTTGAATGACTTTTGGTGAGCACTTTTGCAACTACAAATAGAAATTATATTCAACTTTCTATCATAGCTTTGATCTTTGATCCACAATGGATTATTAAAAAACTCCTAATGATTAATCAATGTCCATTGCAAAGATGACATAATACGGGGGAATATTTTATTTAAAGTAAAAAAAATTTTAAACATTCATGCGATAGTAATATTATTTTACCGTGAGTCTAAAATAACACATAAATATAAAACTCTTACATATGATGTACTGTATATATCTTTCAGTCTACTTCAAGTTTCAGACTTCATAGTTGTGTCCAAGAAGTAATATACCTATTAAGAGTAATTTTTAATTTTATATGAATTACATGGTCATTTATTCTTTATACTAGATATAAAGTATGAATAGCATGATAAGGTAAGGAACACATATCTGTAAATCATGTGAAAAAATGTATAGCACACTGCTGAATATAGAAGATGGAAATTAGAAACAGTAAGAACAGCATATGTCAAGACATGATATGTGTGTGCATGTAACTGAAATACTGATATATATTTTTAGGAAAAAATTCTAAATGTGGATATTGAAAATCACAAACTCTACACAAGATTATTATGCTTAGTGAGCATGATTTTGGAATATAAAATCAGAGACTTAACAGTAATTGCGGTTTTTTAAAAAAATAAATTTATTTATTTATTTTATTTTTGGCTCTGTTGGGTCTTTGCTGCGCGCGGGCTTTCCTTCGTTGCAGCAAGTGGCGGCTACTCTTCGTTACGGTGCGCGGGCTTCTCATTGCCGTGGCTTCTCTTGTTGCGGAGCACCGGCTCTAGGTGCGTGGGCTTTAGTAGTTGTGGCTCAGGGGCTCTAGAGCGCAGGCTCAATAGTTGTGGCGCACGGGGCTTAGTTGCTCTGCGGCATGTGGGCTCTTCCCGGGCCAGGGCTCAAACCTGTGTCCCCTGCCTTGGCAGGCGGATTCTTCACCACTGGGGAAACGCTAATTGCGGATTTTTTAATCTCACTATATTAAAATTAATGAGAATGGTGTTTAAGCCCCTTTATTTGATCTTGAAATCTGTACATTTTCTGTATCAAATTTTTCATTTCTTTTCCTTTTTGAAATCAGAGTAAAAACTCTGATTTCAGGGTGAGTGCCTAGAATTTCTCCTCTACATAAATGATTTGGTTGTGTCAAATCAATTCTACTTTTAATGTGGATTTTAAATATGGCATTTTATTTATTTATTTTCTTGAGTTATCCTTCATCTAACTCCTTTACATATGACTTTAAAACTGTTATTTTTAGGTAATGCATTTGTATCTTAATGAATGTTTTCCCCAATCCCTCAAAACTGAAAGAAAAAGCTTAACCCTAACCATCAAAGTGCTCAGAGAAATCCAGCCTTTGTATAGGAGCGTGGTAAGTAGAATAATGACTCCCTCACCAAAAAAATAATTAAAAGCTTTGTCCATGGCCTAATTCCCCAGACCTGTGAATATGTCATCCCATGTGGCAAAGGGGACTTAGGCTGATGTGATGAAGTTGAAGATCTCGATTTATTTGCAGTTGATGACATTTTTCAATATTTTAATTTTTGTATTTTAAATCTTTGAGTATAACTATAGTGCTTTTACTCCATAATACTAATATTCTAATTAAGATCTTATGTAATGTCTAGATAAATAAGGTAGTATGTGAGGAAACATTTAATTCAGATTTAGACATATTTCATGAACATCAAGATCATGAATACTATGCCAAACTTAGAAGTAAAAAACACATTTTGAGTAAATATGAGAATGAAATAAATGAATGAAATTTATTTCATATGCAGAAGATAATCTTCCAATTGATACAGCTGTGAGGAAAAAAAGGAATCTTTTTTCTCCATAAAATAATCAGGACCTTCTCATGTGTGTTCATAATAACACAGAGTGACTTCTGATCATGAGGTTAGATATATCCATATCATGAGAAAGTAGAATTCTATGTTCATAAGAATATATAGAACAATTAGATAGAAAAAATAGTGTGTGTGTTTTTAAAAATCTAAAAGAGTGTACTTTGTTACCCCAGTTTTTCTAACTTTGGCATTTGGGAGCTCTAACTCTGTTTTTTTTTGTTAATCATAAACATATGCATACATATATATATATATATCAGTTTATAACTTTGTATCTGTATAACTGCGTGTGTGTATATATATATACACACACACTTATACATTGCTACAGTGCTTGCTATGGTTGTGAAAGACAAATACCATAGTTTAAGGTTTAACTTTACCTTAAATCCTGCCATGTTGCTAACTTGATCAAAATGCTGAACAACTTATTAATACTCGCTAGGCTTGAGATCCCTAAAGTGATAGAAAAAATGAAAATTATATAGCAATATATCTTATAGGACTGTTGTAAAATCCAGCTGAAATAATTTTTTCTTAGATTTTTAAGTATAATAGAAATTTTAGATAATAACTTTTTAAACCTTAATAAACCAATGTTATAGAAAAATTATGAGCAAAATATTTCATAAGGAAAAGTGCTTAATCTGAAATGTTGAAGTTTAGGTAGTAAGACATTTTATCCTGACAGTTTGACAGTTATTAGATTTACTGCCATACAACCGAGTGAGATTGTTTTAAAAGAAGCTAGTCCTTGGGCTTCCCTGGTGGCGCAGTGGTTGAGAGTCCGCCTGCTGATATAGGGGATACGTGTTCATGCCCCGGTCCGGGAAGATCCCACATGCCGCGGAGCGGCTGGGTCCGTGAGCCATGGCCGCTGAGCCTGCGCGTCTGGAGCCTGTGTTCCGCAACGAGAGAGGCCCGCGTACCGCAAAAAAAAAGAGAAGCTAGTCCTTTCTGAGACTTTTCCCCCCCAGAGAATATGAACTGTGATCAAACTTACTTCAAATAAAAATAAAAATCCCATCTCAGGTTGACTTCCTTCATACAACAAGTATAATGTGGGAAGAAGTTGTTTATTTTAAGCATTTATGCTAAAGAATGGGGGAAAAGCTAGTGAAGAAAAATAGGAAATACTTCAGCTATCAGTTGATATATAAGAGAAAACAAATACAAGCAATTCCATGACAAAGGGATGAGAAATAAGACAAATTTAACAATTTTAGTCCCTTTGATGCTTGTCTATTTACCTTGATGAGGCTGGGTTTAATCTTCCTATTGGTTGGATTTTTTTGGTAAGGTCTTTACAAAATGACAATATTTTTAGTAGTTGGAAGAATAAGGGAGTTATTTCTTTAATAATAGATAACTGGATATGAAGGAATAGCAAAAGGATTGTGCTTAAGCAGTATCAGTAGGGAATTATAAAATTCAAAAAGAATTGTGTAGGATAACCTAAAGGTTACATTTATAAAATTCAGTATATCCAATTTTTTGTTTTAAATAAAAATAAAATGAGAAAATTAAAGAAGGAAGGACTTTAGATGAGTTGTTTTATGTTTTGTTTGCCTTGCAGTCTTGAGAAAGGCAGAAATCACTAAAAGCAAAGAAAACTTGCCCTTAGAGCAAAGTCCGAATAATCTCTTTGGCAAAGGCTGTAGTTTCATTAAATATAAGAAAACATCATGTTGGATGGTATCAAATAAGGTCTTAGGGTTGAATTAACATTGGAACTAAGGTGAGATTGATTTTGTTCCCATACATTTGTTGAAGGGATCGTTGCAATATTTTAAATGGAAAAAATAAAATAAAAGGTGTAGGGTAGGCTTAGAAGGTTTGGGAAGACAAAAATATGATTGTTGAGTAATAAAAATGAGAAATATTTTCTGATTTTGATTTAAGAATAGCAAGACATGAGGTAAAGTTCATGCTGTAAAATACCAATAATATTTGAATGGTGCTTTCCAATTCACAAAGTGCATCTTATTTAGTGCTAATTCATTTTAATATTCTGAGGTGCATATTAATATTACTCTTTTAAACATGAGGAAGCAGAGACACAGTGCAAAACTGTTCATAATTTATATATTTCAGGATAGATAGTATCATTGGCTTGCAGAATAAATCGTACACATGGTATACCTGATTGCTAATAAATATTTACTGAATTAATCCTTGTAAGTATAGCAAAATTTGGACTGAACTTTCATTATTACTTCTTAGAGAGTTGGCAGTGTTGGGGAGGGAAGTTAACTAAGTACCACTCAGTTTAAACTTTTTGGCAGGTTTTTTTCTAATACAATAGGGGAATATGACTAAATACAAACAACAGACAAACAGACTAAATACTGAGCATGACCAAAGGGCGGGGTAGGTTAAGGCACAATGCAGAGAATTGCAAGTGACATTTATGAGAACACACAGTGAGAGGCAGAGTTGGGATCCAAAGCCAGGACTAACCCTGTAGTTCAACTGGATGTATCATGCCCTTTCCCAGATGCTACTGATGTAGGCTATGCCTGTTCTTATTTCCTTTCAATTGAATCATTGGTATATGGTGGAAAGATACTGCATATGAAGGAAGTTGTGCTTGAAGTTTCAGTTCTTTCATTTCACTGTAATTTTGGGAAATTTAATTATGCTTTTTGAATTTCCAGTTCTCTCATCTAATCTCTCTTTCTCTCTCCTTCACCTCTTCCTTCTTCCACATCTCCCTCCCTACTTCCTTCCCTCCTTTCCTCTCCTCCTTCCTCCCTTTCTTCCTTTTCTTTTTATTAAATTGAAAGTGTTCCCTTTAAAACTAAAAGAGACCAATTTTATGTATCAGTCTACATCCTTCATGTTTCACATCATATAAGAATTTAGCTAAGCAGTTTTTTGGTTTTTTTTCTTTTGCGGTACGCGGGCCTCTCACTGTTGTGGCCCCTCCCATTGCAGAGCACAGGCTCCGGACGCGCAGGCTCAGCGGCCATGGCTCACGGGCCCAGCCGCTCCACGGCATGTGGGATCTTCCCGGACCGGGACACGAACTCGTGTCCTCTGCATCGGCAGGCAGACTCTCAACCACTGCGCCACCAGGGAAGCCCTAGCTAAGCATTTTTAACTGCTTCATAGTAGTTCATAGTGTGAGTGGACTATAATTTATTCACCAATTTCCCTACCAATAGCATTTTTTTCTGAAATTTTCTATACTTCTAAGGATATTGACTCTCCAATTTATTTTTCTAGGAAAGACATAAAAACTCCACTTGCTGACTCAAACAATATGTAGATTTTTAATTTCAGTAGTCATTATCGGGACTTCCCTGGTGGTCCAGTGGTTAAGACTCTGCACTTCCACTGCAGGGGACACGGGTTCAATCCTTGGTAGGGGAACTAAGATCCCGCATGCTGCTTGGCATGGCCAAAAAAAAGTAATAGTCATTATCAAAAAAGGACTTGGGTTGATTTATAATCCCACTGACAGTGTTTGAGAGTAATTTTCCTCATGATGTCATAATAAGATATTTATCAGCATTTGAAAATATTTAATCTCTAAGGAAAATAGAATGTTTTGTGCTTATTTGTATTATTGATTTAATATATATGTCTAAATGGCAGCAAAAATATTTGTAAGCTGATTGGCTATTTATGTTTCTTCTATTTAGAAGACCCTACATTCAAATGTGGTTTTGTGTTGATATTTTTTATAGTATAGTTGATTTATAATGTTGCATTAGCTTCAGGTATACAGCAAGGTGATTCTGTTATACATACACACACACACACATATATATATATATATATTCTTTTTCATATTCTTTTCCATTATAGGTCATTAAAAGATATTGAATGTAGTTCCCTGTGCTTTACAGTTGGTCCTTGTTGCTTATTTATTTTATATATAGTAGTGTATACATGTTAATCCGAAACTTGTAATTTCTCTGTCTGTAAATCAGACAGAAAAAGACAAATATCATATGATATCACTTATATGTGGAAACTTAAAAAATGATACAATTTCTGTTTATTTACAAAACAGAAATAGACTCACAGACAGAAAACAAACACCATTTCCAAAGGGGGAAGGGTGGGGAGGGATAAATTAAGAGTTTGAGATTTTGTGTTTATATTAAAATTACTATATATTCAGAATATTAATCATTTGTCTATTACATACTATGTAACTAATTTCATTTACTCTAATAATTGTCTTTTAACTTTGACCTTGGATTCTATGTGAACCAAGATTTTAATTATTTGTCATCTATGTCCATGAGTTCCTAATTTTTGTTCATTTAACAAATATATTTTCCCACACTCATTTCTAATCAGCTTTTTCATATTTAATGCTCAAATCTGTCTGAGATTTGTTTATTGAATAGTCTAACTTATTACCACAGTTTGCTATGTATTACATTTCCATATGTGCATAAGTCAGTTTTGTTCTTTTATTTTTTAATTCTTCATTGTTTTCCTTTTTTTCTGCATTCATAAAACAAAGTCGTACTTATGTAGACCTGTGGAATATTTAGATATAAGTAAGCATCCGTAAACTTAAAAAACTTTTATGGTTATTATTGCCTTTTTCATTTGATGCATTTTAAAATAAACATCAAATTTTACAAAAATTATCTAAACATCATAAATTTAATAAAAATGCTGTTAAGTTACTCATTAGGATTGCATTATATTATAGACTAGTTTGAGGAAAAACAGTACTCCAGTACTGTACTCCAGTAATATCATAAATCTCCATTCATTTATTTTCTTTCATGCCTTTGAATAAAGTTCTTAGAAATTTCTTGTTATGCATTTTACTAAGTATTTTGTAGCCTTGGGATTTTTTTGGTTTTTCTTTTCTTTTCTTTTCTTTTGTTATCGTGTGTCTCTTCCCCTTAAATTTCTAAACTGGGTTTTGCAAATGTTATAAAAGCAGACTATTTTATATGTCAATATTCTGTTTTATCATCTTGATGAATTTTTTGTTTGTTTGTTTGTTTTTGCTGTACGCGGGCCTTTCACTGCTGTGGCCTCTCCCGTTGCAGAGTAACAGGCTCCGGACGCGCAGGATCAGCGGCCATGGCTCACGGGCGAACCCACTCCACGGCATGTGGGATCTTCCCGGACCGGGGCACGAACCCATGTCCCCTGCATCGGCAGGCGGACTCTCAACCACTGCACCACCAGGGAAGCCCCATCTTGATGAATTTTAACATTGGTTTGAATTTTCAAGTTTTTTATTTTCTAGGGAAACGATTTTTTGGCCTGTAAAATATGGCAGTATTTTTCTTTTCAATATTTATGTCTCATATTTAATTACCTTTGCTTATTGCATTAGTTAGGACCTCCTAACTAATTATTAGCAATAATATTGTTGAGATAATTTTTGACTTATTTTTGATTTTAACTAAACTACTTCTAAATTTTTTTTTTTTTTTTGTCATAGATTTTTCTTAAATGCTATGGTGGATTAAAGACTGCCTCACATTCCTACATTCTCTTCCCATTAAGAGATGGGTTCTAGGGCTTCCCTGGTGGTGCAGCGGTTGAGAGTCCACCTGCCGATGCAGGGGACATGGGTTCGTGTCCCGGTCCGGGAGGATCCCACATGCCGCAGAGCAGCTAGGCCCGTAAGCCATGGCCGCTGAGCCTGCGCGTCTGGAGCCTGTGCTCCACAACAGGAGAGCCCACAACTGTGAGAGGCCCGCGCACCACAAAAAAAAAAAAAAAAAAAAAGATGGGTTCTAATTCCACTCCTGT
>NW_020172591.1:5577811-5605489 GCF_003031525.2 Neophocaena asiaeorientalis asiaeorientalis
CCTCCTGTTTAATTTGGATGGGATTTGTGAAACTTTGAATGGTAGAAAACATCAGGTTCCTTGGCCTGGACCCTTATAGATTAGCAGCTTCTGCCTCTTGTCTCTCGGAACTTTCACTCTTAGACCACTGAGCAGCCATGTAAGAATTGCAAATACCCGGGGACGGCCATACTGTGAGAGACTCAAGCAAGATGAAGAGGCCATGTGTAGGCTCTCTGGGTAAAAGGCCCGGGTACCTCTCAGCCAACATCAGCCTCAACTGCCAGCCTGTGAGTGAGCCATCTTGCATGACTACGAAGTTCAGCCACAAAACTCCAAGTGATAACTCTCCAACTGGTCCCAGTCAACCCAAAGTAACATGAGAGGTAATAATAAATTGTGTTTAAAGCCACTAGTTTTGAGGTGGTTTGTGTAACAAAAGTTGATTATAGGAACAGATACCCTTTATTAATTTAAAGAAGTTTTTCTTCCTTTTCTAGTTTGCTAAGTTTTGGGGAAAAATACTTCTTTTAAGGTATAAATCACATGGATGAATCTAATAAATATGCTAAAATGGCTTAATAAATGGCTACAGTGAAGACAGAAGAAAAAGACCAAGTGAACTTCTCAAGAATTTTTATGACTATAAGATAAACTATTTTATATGAATATTTTAATTTATCTGTATTTATTTTTATTCACTTCGGGCAAAAACATAAGTTAAAACTATCAACATACATAGAGCTTTTTCAGAATAGCTCCTTGTAGTTGAACATGTCAAAAGATTTTTGTGGCTTTTTAGGGGGTAAGTAGGTGAGAGAACAGATTGATTAACAGAATCTTAAGTGGAAAGAAAGTAGATGTGATTATTGGAAAAAGTCCATTAAATGTGAATGACCTAATGGATCCTTATAAATTTACATGCCAATACTAAAGATTTTCTATTAATTAGAAAATGAGTGAAGTTAACCCAATAAAATATGTAACATTTGAAAATAATCGCTCAAAATTGTTATGAAAATGTTAAATTGCTAGAGGGATTGTATAGAGAGGCAGGTTGAAGAATTGGCTTCAATGGTCTCATAAAAATAGGCGGCAAAAATACCTTGATTCTTTTGAGATAGTCTAGATAATGGAGTAAAGATAAGAGTTCTTATTTGAACAGAAGTCATATCGTCTAGGACAGGAATAGAATGAATATGAAGTCCATAAAAGCAGAGTGGAAGTTCTTAATAATGGGATAGCACATTTGATGGAGGAATGGTAGGGGAGACCCCACCAAACTAACACGATTTCAAAAGCTATCTTTTCTATTTGCTGTCAACCTGCAATGTGTCTCCATTGTCCAAAAAAAAAAAACAAACAAACCTGTAGAGCTTGTGCGTTGACACTTGAGCAGAATTTCATTTGGTTTAATATCTTGCTCAAACAATCCAATAATCACATCTTTGACACAGATGAAAAAAAGTTTCTGGCTTTAATGTAATCTTTCTCCTGTGGTTAAGAGAGACTTCAGTGACTTTGAAGTTGCATTTCAGTTTTAGGTTTTTTTTTCTTCTCAACAGGAATGGAGGATAATAAATTGATCTCAGTCAAAATACTTCATCCTTGTCAAATTATTATAATAAGGAGAAGTTTATAAAAGGTAACGGAATGACAACCTTGAAAGAGTAAGGTTTTTACTCAATAAATGTGGGCAAGGGTGATTTCTTTGCTTTGTATTTTATGTTTCAAGTTTTCTTATGCTGTTTGGAGCTATTGTCTCATTGAAAGCTCAGAAAGTTGAGAGAATAGGAATGCTGCTTTGTTGAATAAAACATCTTTTATTCCTAACGAAGGACAAGAGTTTATTTACTCATCTCCCAGCTTTGACCACAGGACTCAACATTCCTGGTTCAGATTCATGGACTTGGATGAACCAATCAGGGTCACACTGGACAGTCTCTGGAGTACCTCATTCAAATCATTCTTACCCTCAGCTTGGCTTAAATCGTACCATCCAGCATTTAAAAAAAAGAAAACAGTGAGGAACTGGGTGAGATTTTGTGGACAAGGAAATCATACGAGTGGCACCAGGTGAGCTTTCCCCTTTTTTCACCTCCAGCTGAGGGCACTTGCCTGGCTCAGAGATCTCACTCAAGATGAACATGGTTGCTGACTTTTGTGATATTTCTGACCCTTCCTGAATTATGGAATAGTTGTTTTAGAGAATCACATAGGGGTCTTGTTTAGTCTCAAATTATAATTTGCATAAGCAGGATTTGCACCACAGCAGCCTCCATTCCCAGGTCAGGGTTGAGTCTTCACTCTGCTCTCTTGCCCTTCCCACCACAGTCCTGTCGGCCAGAAACATGCCTCTGAATGCTCCTACTCCCACTGTTACAGTGAAAGTGGGAGCTTGCCTTTTAAACCTCCTTTTCTCTTAATATCCAGTCAGAAAAGGACTAATGACCCAGTCACTTACCTAACATGGGAAATCATATTCCTTAGCCTGGTCTTCTTATTTAAAACAAAACACACCCAACACCTAATTCTGAACATATTTGGTAAAAGCGTGCCCCGGAGGTATTGCAGGTTCGGTTCCAGACCACCACAATAAAGCATATATCACAATAAAGCGAGTCACACAAATATTTTAGTTTCCCAGTGCATATAAAAACTATGTTTACACTATACATTATACATTCCACTACACATTAGTCTATTAAATGTGCACTAGCATCATGTCTAAGAAAATACATACCTTAATTTAAAAATATTTCATTGCTAAAAAAGGCTCACATCATCTAAGCCTTCAGCAAGTTGTCATCTTTTTGCTGGTGGAGATGATCACAGGTAGAACTTTAAGAGATGTTCTGTGAAATACATCTTCAGAACTAATGAATTTGGAAACATAACTGCACTCAGGATTAACTAGATTTCCTACATTCTTCAAAATGTTATCTGAAAATTCCTGCCATTTTCTTTTTGTGGGAAGGAAGAGAGGGTCAATCTTGTAAGTTTTTTTTTTAATTAAACTATTTCATAAAATGATGAATAGCTAATACACACCATAATCTCTTTGGTTTGTAGATGGCCATATGTTTAGCCACGGACTATATCTGGAGATAGATTTTTAAATAGGTAATTTAGTTAAAATGAGATCATTAGGTGAGCCTTAATCGAATTCCATATGACTGCTGTCCTTATAAAAAGAGGAAATTTGGACACAAACATACATTAAGGAGAGAAAATATGAAGATACATAGAGAAGATGACCATCTTCAAACCAAAGAGAGAGGCTTCAGAAGGAACCAACCCCACCGACACCTTGAACTCAGACATTTAGCCTCCAGGACTGTGAGAAAATAAACTTCTACTGTTTAAGCCAGTCGGTCTGTGGTACTTATTGTTATGGCAGTCTTAGCAAGTTAATACATTGGTAATTTTAACAAAAGTAGCTTTGGTAAAGTGATGGAAGCAGAAAACAAATTTGACTGAGGGGAAGAACTAATAGGAAGTGAGAAAATAAGAAAAACAAGTACCTAGAGCTTTCAAGTCATATTTATCATATGAAGAACCTAAAAAGAACAGTATATTTCTTGAATCATCTCTTACACATCTAAGAACCCTATTTTAAAATGGAATATTAAATATATTATCGCCTACAAAATGCTACAGAAGATAAAACTACTTAATCGTGTTTTTGAAAGCTGTTTTATATCTACAGATATTCAAATATGAGAGTCTTTAGTACACAAATATTTAACATTTCCATAAGACACTCTAATTTGGAATACATGATCATTCAGACTGAGGCTAATATGATATTCCTTTCACTCCCTATGAGGTATCTAGTAGTAGGATATGACCAAACATAGACACTGTTTTCTAAATCAAAAGTGGGCAAACATTTTCTGCCACCTGGACTGATAATAGGACATATAGTGTAAATCAAATGATTCTGGAAAGTCTGTGCCATGTGGTTATTTCAGTCACGGTTTAGACAGGGTCATGAAGATTACAAATAGGTGAGGGCAAGAGGAAAGTAAAACATACAGGCCAATGTGAAAGCTACTGATTATGATAAAAGGGATAATTCTTTTAGAAATAGAATATGTCACCATTATACAAAGTCAAAGTTAAGATCCAGATGTCAGACAAATGTAAAGACATAGGCAAGTTCAGACTACACCAGGGAAGCAAAAGAAAGGACATGCATAATAGCCTTATGCATTCAATTTCCTGGGCCAATCAGGAGGGGTCCAAGGAAGCTAAGGTCTAAGTACATGGTTTAAGCTAATGATATGTGTAAAAAATATGAATGTAGTTTGAACCACACTCTGGCCTCATCCTTTAATACTTGGGACATGCATCTCAAGATTCAGTATATGTGCAACTGGCCCATGAGTTTCAATTTCAGGGAAGAAGACAGCTAAATGTGCTTTAGCTATTTTCCTGGGAGGGTAAATGGCAGCTGGCTAATGGTGATGCCTCCAAGACTACAACAGCCTTCTAAAGGCAAGAGAGGGCTGAGAAGCTGGGATTAACTAGTTAGGTGAGCAAAGAGTAATGTCTGTAGATGTATGTTCCCTCTATGCCCACTTTCTGGAGAGTTTTTTTTATCATAAATCGGTGTTGAATTTTGTCAAAAGCTTTTTCTGCATCTACTGAGATGATCATTTGGTTTTTATTCTTCAGTTTGTTGATGTGGTGTATCACACTGATTGATTTGCGGATATTGAAAAATCCTTGCATCCCTAGGATAAATCCTATTTGATCATGGTGTATGATCCTTTAAATGTATTGTTGGATTCGGATTGCTAGTATTTTGTTGAGGATTTTTGCATCTATGTTCATCGGTGATATTGGCTTTTAATTTTCGTTTTTGTTTGGTATCTTTGTCTAGTTTGGGTATCAGGGTGATGGTGGCCTCATGAATGAGTGTGGGAGTATTCCTTCCCCTGCAATTTTTTGGAATAGTTTCAGAAGGATAGGTGTTAGCTCTTCTCTAAATGTTTGATAGAATTTGCCTTTGAAGTCATCAGGTCCTGGACTTTTGTTTGTTGGGAGTTTTTAAATCAGTTTCAATTTCAATATTGTGATTGGTCTGTTCATATTTTCTATTTCTGCCTGGTTCAGTCTTGGGAGATTGTACGTTTCTAAGAATTTGTCCATTTCTTCTGGGTTGTCCATTTAATTGACATATAGTTGCTTGTAGTAGTCTCTTATGATACTTGGTATTTCTGTGGTGTCCACTGTAACTTCAACTTTTTCATTTATAATTTTATTGATTTGAACCCTCTCCCTGTTTTTTCTTGATGAGTCTGGTTAAAGGTTTATTAATTTTGTTTATCTTTTCAAAGAATCAGCTATTAGTTTCATTGATCTTTTCTATTGTTTTTTTGGTTTCTATATCATTTATTTCTGCTCTGATCTTTATGATTTCTTTCCTTCTCCTAACTCTGGGTTTTGTTTGTTCTCCTTTCTCTAGTTGCTTTAGGTGTAAGGTTAGGTTGTTTATTTGTGATTTTTATTGTTTCCTGAGGTAAGATTGTATTACTATAAACTTCTGTCTTAGAACTGCTTTTGCCATGTCCCATAGGTTTTGAATTGTCATGCTTTCATTTTCATTTGTCTCTAGGTATTTTTTTGATTTCCTCTTTGATTTCTTCAGTGATCCATTGGTTGTTTAGTAGCATATTATTTAGCTTCCACGTGTTTGTGCTTTTTACAGTTTTTTTCTTGTAGTTTATTTCTATTCTCATAGTGTTGTGGTCAGAAAAAATGCTTCATATGATTTCAATTTTCTTAAATTTACAGAAGCTCACTTTGTAGCCTAGCATGTGATCAATCTCCTAATAGCCAAAGCAATCTTGAGGAAAAAAAACAGAGCTGGAGGAATCAGACTCCCTGACTTCAGACTCTGCTACAAAGCTACAGTCACCAAAACTGTATGGTACTGGCACAAAAACAGAAATATAGGTCAATGGAACAGGATAGGAAGCCCAGAAATAAAACCATGCACCTATGGTCAATTAATCTGTAACAAAGGAGGCAAGACTCTACAATGGAGAAAAAGTCTTCAATAAATGGTGCTGGGAAAACTGGACAGCTACATGTAAAAAAATGAAATTGTAACATCTTTAACATCATACACAAAAATAAACTCAAATGGATTAAAGACCTAAATGTAAGACCAGATACTATAAAACTCTTAGAGGAAAACATATGCAGAACACTTTGACAAAAATTGCAGCAATATCTTTTTTGAGCCATCTCTTAGAGTAATGAAAATAAAAACAAAAATAAACAAATGGACCTAATTAAACTCAAAAGCTTTTACACAGCAAAGGAAACCATAAACAAAATGAAAAGACAACCCATAGAATGGGGAAAAAAATTTTGCAAACAATGCAACAGACAAGGGATTAGTCTCCAAAATTTACAAACTGCTAATGCAACTGAATATCATAAAAACAACTAACCCAGTCAAAAAAATGGGCAGAAGACCTAAATAGACATTTCTGCAAAGAAGACATACAGATGGCCAAGAGGCACATGAAAAGATGTTCAACATTGCTAATTATTAGAGAAACGCAAATCAAAACTCCAAAGAGATATCGCCTCCATCCAGTCATAATGGCCATCATCAAAAAGTCTACAAACGATAATTGCTGGAGAGGGTGTGGAGAAAAGGGAACCCTACTGCACTGTTGGTGGGAATGTAAATTGGTACAGCCACTATGAAGAAGAGTATGGAGTTTCCTTAAAAAACTAAGAATAGAGCTACCATATGATCCAGCAACCCCACTACTGGGATATAACTGGAGAAAAACATGGTTTGAAAGGATACATGCACCCCAATGTTCATTGCAGTGCTGTTTAAAATAGCCAAGACATGAAAACAACCTAAATGTCCATTGACAGATGAATGGATAAAGAAGATGTGGTACATATATACAGTGGAATATTAGCCATTAAAAAGAATGAAATAATGCCATTTGCAGTGACATGGATGGATCTGGAGATGATCATACTAAGTGAAGTAAATCAGACAGAGAAAGACAAATGTCATATGATATCACTTATATGCGGAATCTAAAAAAAAAAAAAGAACTCATTTTCAAAACAGAAACAGACTCACAGACTTAGAGAACAAACTTATGGTTACCAGGGGTGAAGGATTGGGGGAGGGATAGATTGGGAATTTGGGATTGACATGTACATACTGCTATATTTAAAATAGATAACCAAAATAGATATAGCACAGGGAACTCTGTATAGCCCAGGGAATTCTGCTCAATGTTCTGTAATAACCTAAATGGGAAAAGAATTTGAAAAAGATACATGTATATGTATAACTGATTCATTTTGCTGTACACCTGAAACTAACATAACATTGTTCATCAGCTGTACTCCAATATAAAATTTTTTAAAAAAAGAATTATGCCTGTGTCCAAAATTACCATCCTCTAGAAGCCAACTCCCATGTGCTTCATAAATGCAGGAGAATGACAGAAGAATTTAGAAGGATAAAAAACAGGAGTACAAATTCCCTGTAAATTTCCAACTTCTATCTGCAAATTTTTAAGGCAAATATGAAAAAGGAAAGAGTAATTGTAACTGGTTATAGGATCTAGAATTCTCTGTAGAGAAATGTCTCATTGTTGCTAAGTGTCTCAAGTCAGTTTCATAAGAGTGATAATGACAGATGGCCAGTTCCCCCAATGAGTTCATGATGTCACCAAGTTTTAAACAAGAATAAGTAAAAAAATGATTTGTATTAAGAAGTTATATCTAATAGGTTAGCATTTTGTAAGCCTTAGCATATATCAGTTCAATATAACATCGAAAAAATAAGCTCACATATTTCATACATCCTTTCAGTGAACTGAATACCCAAAATAACATCTTATGTTTTCTCAAAATTTGTAGTTAAATAATGATGAAAGTAATTAAATGGTTATCTAAAGATGGAGCCTTTTTTAAAGTTCCCAGTACCTGGGTAAATTTTATACTTACTTACAGTAAGAAAAATTGTTGTGATATAACGCTACTTAATCTGCTAAGACTAGTTTAAAATTTTCTTTTGAAGGGCAGTCAGGTAAATTAAATATGCTTTGTCCTCTGATGTTAAATCCTCAGTTTGTGTCTTCAGAATCTATAGCTCATTTCCTCTCATATGGTAAAATTACTTGATTGAACAAAAGAATACACCTCAAAATTCAAAAATCAGCACCTTTCTTTTCTTTGCAGTTTTGGCTGTTAAATGACTCCCATCATTACCTGAACACAAAACTAAAGAAACAAGCAATTATATTTTTTAAAAGTCAGTTAAATCCTTTCCTTTAAATGAGACTCTTTTCACTTGAATACGTTTCTTAAGAGAAGAACTATCAAACTCTTCTTTTTCTCTGAAAAGACTAAATCACCTGGATTTTATCATGTACTCCCAAATCACTAATGCATTAAAAGATTTAAAAGGGCAAATTTCAGTGTGATTAGAGAGAGAAAGTAGCATACTCTGCTTGTGACATGAAGTGGTTCGGAAGTGTGTGATGACTCATGTGGAGTTACAGCAAACATGTCCAGACATAGCACCTCATGAGCACTGGAATGTCAGTGCCATTTGTTCCATACTTGTCCCAGTGATTTATTCACAGGTCACTGGAACATATATCAATGTCTAAAAATATGTAAATATATTTCTTCAGTGAAATTTCTTTCCATTATGTGCTGTATTAACCATCTGTTTCCTAATATCACCCAAACCCACACTTCTCTTTGTAAAGGACCATGATGCCATATAAATACATACTGAGTTGCAGCCATAACGATAAACAGAACCTCCAGAAACACTCGCTCTCACCATCAGCAGCCCATCAATCCCTTATAAGAATCTGTTAGCAGCTTACTGACTTGTAAGAGAATGGACAGTTCTTTTTATGAGTAAGTTCACAAATATTAGTTTTCCTTAAGAAAAGTCTGACACAGAACTACTAGACTTCTTCAACTTTCACAGTTGTCAAAAATAAAATTTTAAGTATATCAATTAGCTTACTTCTGAGGCTTCCTAAAGTATTAGCATGAGGTCTTGCATCACTCCATCTCCTGTCAGCTGATGGCCTCAACGGTCCATCTCCAGTTACCTGTGCAGGGACACAGTTTCCGTGTAATATTTTTAACTCTTTCCAATTCTCATTGCTGTGTATTGTAATTATTTAATGTGGAACTAGTTGAAGGATATCTGTCATAAAAAAGGATTGTTGCAGAAAAGCTACTGTCTCTTGCCACCTTCAGTTTACTGCTATTCAGTATCAAACAACACTTAAATTTTCCATAGAAAGGAGTAAGTAATAGTTTATGTCAACCAGAATAACTCAAACTGCTGAGAGGAACAGAAATTAGGATGATTTTTGACAAAGCATGAAAACCATGTGGGAGCAAGTGGGAACTAGAAATTCCTAAGAAAAAATTTTAGAAAAGTTTATAAAGAGATAGGAAAGTGGGAAAATGATACTGCATACTGTGGTTTTGAAAATGTTTTAAAAGACAACCTAATTTTAGTTCACTGAAAAACAGTATTTTGATTCAATTAGATAGCTCAGTAAATGGGGAAAGCCTGTATCTGCAGGTCCTCCAGATAATTTTAAAAATTGTTAAGTGTACATGAGACATTCATGTGCCCAAACAACAAAGCCAATTTTTGTTTTCTATGTCAACTTAATATCAATAAACTAGAAGTAAAAAATATTAACTGTTTTAACACTAATATACGTAGTTAAGAAAAGATTTTCAATTAAGATGTGTAATTTAGTTTCCCAATGTTAAGAGTAAAAGAAGGGAAAAACTAGATTCTGTTCTTAGTTCTCTGTCTGAGATTATCCTTTAATTCTACAGATATATTTTGGATATCAACAAAGTTCCCAACATTATTTAGCATGAGTCATGCTCTCTGCTCTCAAAGAGTTCACTATCTAAGGGAAAGAGTAACACAGAACCAATTAATAAACAGTAGAGTAGCTAACAGGAAGGGAAGCAGAGTGGCAAAGCATTTACGTCTGTGTGGGACTGTTAGAGGTTTCACAAAAATAATTATGTTACTTCTTATGAGAAGATTTACCTGACGAAGATCTTGAGGTGTGGTTCAGAGTGTGTTCCTCCAAAGAGAACAACCCGAGACTGGGTTAAGTAGAGGAGAATAAAGCATTCACAGGTCATCTTACTGTTTTCAGTTTAGAGCAAACCAATTTAGAGTGGTTTTTATCTCTTTCTCTCATTCAGTCCCACTTAGGATTACTTGCTTTATTAGCCCTATGAGTAAATATTAAGCTGCTTTAGGACAACCAAAGGATTATCAAAGTCAGACTGTGTGTAGAGACTGAAGGACACTGAGGTATCCTAAAGATCTGAGAAAATAACATTTCAATGTGGTGAGCTTATAAATGGGAATCTGCATGTGTCTTGAAAAAGAATTAGGTCTCAAATTCTAAGCAAAAAATTACCTAGCCAACACTTTAACATTGTGGTCTTGCTCTTATTATTTAGAATTCAATTTTTTGTGTGTACTGAAACCACACCATGGTAGCAAATTAGCTATGTTCTAATGATCCTTGTGGTTATTATAATACTATTTCTCAGCAGATAATGCACTGAACTGTTCATTTTAAGGATCAAAAATACTTAAGGTGCAATAGTGTGTGCCATGAGTTTCAGATTATTGTACTGTTATAAAATAAGTTCTAAGAAGATACCTGCTTGGAAAATTCTAATTAGTGTGATTACTATGGAAATGGAAATTATTCTTTTAAAAAAATATAAGGACTGATTTTGGAAGATAATCAATGGTAGGATAAGAAACTGCCAAATGAGTCATTCAGCATGATAAAATACCTTTCCCTTGTATTCTGCTGAATGTATTACTCGTCAGGTTCAAAGACATTACACTGAAAATTACTTTGCAGAGTTTTTCTAAGAAAAACATGATATAGGTAAGTCCAAATCAACAGAAGAGAGAAAAAACTCTAAGAAATACAGACAAGTAAACCAATTTAGAACCAATAAGAATTGATTTGGAATTTACTTAGAATTATATTTGCCCTAAGTCTCTGTCCTGAAGTTGCGAATAGTAATAAAGAATAAAGAAAGAATGAAGGAAGAGTTACTTTATTATCAGTTATTTTAAAACCAGTAAATACTAACAAATTATTTATAGACGTGTATCAGTAAGCTGTTTCCACAAAATTGTGCGTATCAAACAACCCCAAAACTCAGCAGTGTATGACAGGAAGCATTTATTTTTCATTCACAAGTTCTGAGAGCTTAGCTGCTTTCAGAGAAGATCAAGAGGGCTTGCATTCAGACTGCAGATGTCTACTCCAAGTACCTTTCGTTCTTCAGAGACCCACGAGCTACACACAATATGTTTTTCTCTTGGCAATGACAGAAATGCAAGAGACCAAGCACTTTTCAATGCTCTGCTTGTATCATACCCCCTGACATCCCACTGGCCAAAAAGAAGTCATGTGACCAAGATCTACATTAATGGGATGGGAAATGTCTACCTCATGTTTGCCATGAGGCTATGGCAAAGGTGAAGATGCCATATACAGCTATTGAGAAATAAAGAATGAAGACAGATAACTAAACCTGCCACTACCCTAACTTTCTCTTATCTCTGAGAAGGAAAAGTTTATATATATTGCTAAGAGTCTGGATTTTGAAAACAATGTTCCTAAGAATTAATATATGTGGGTAGCAGTGAAATATCCAAAATTAAGAACAGAAATGCTTGGTAATACATACATACATACATATAGTATTGTTATTGTCAAAGGCATGTACAATTCGTCATCTACAGAAAAAAGGAGAAAACAATATGTCATCATAGATGAGTTGACAAAATACAGAATTGAAAAATATTAAAATGCTTAAAACAGGAAAAACGGATGAGATGAAATAGGACAAAACTGAGATAAGTGAGGATTATTAAAAACTAACACCAATAAAATTAACATAGTGCAAAAAATCAAATCTTTGGAGCACAAAATGGAGTAGAATGTCAAAAAAAGGGGCAAATATTTTTAAAATGCCAGGTGCTAGAAGTGAAGTTTAGATAATAAAAACAAATACTTATGACTGAAACATATGAAAGCTCAGACAAAAATAAAAAGAAGCAATAATTAAAGATAATTGAAATATTTTCCTGGGTTGAAGGATAAAAATATGTTTCACAACTTCATAAAGATATATTATAAATAATTATTGCATACTTTAAACTGGCCTAATTACAAAATAGGATGCAATCTATTTCATTTTTAATCAGTATAAGTAGAATACTGCTTTATTACTGGAAAAAAAATGACAAAAAATGGCACCAATATTAAAATTAAAGCCAAGCTCACATTTATAGATTTAATACAGCAAAAATAAAAAAGGATAATACTGACCTTGAGGAAATTGAAGCATGTCTCAATATTTTAAAAATAGGTATTTATTTCAGATAATGACAGAATAGCTTATTTAAGTTCTGCCATCACAGTAAAAAACAATTAGAAAATATGAACAAAACATTCTTTATAAAATTATATGACACCACTATCTTATACTCAAAACATTTGCTGTTTCAAAAGCATGAGCTGAGAAGGCAAGCAGAGTCTTTAGAAACCTCCTGGGTATGTTTAGGACCCCTGGAGGAGGAGGATCTCTGGAAACACCTCAGGTTCTGGTGGCATCCCTGGGCCTACCATAGTTAATTGCCAGAAATAATTATAAACCTTCTCCGTAAAGAGATAACATCATCACCAGCCTCAAATTACCTCTAAATTTTTCACACAAAATACCAATCATTCAATCAAAACTCTCCAGGCAAGAAAAATGACAAGAATTTAAATTGAACAAAACCTGAGATAAAAAACAGACAACCAAAACAGACCCATGTGACATCTAGATATTGGGGTTATTACACATGGACTCCATACTAACTTTGACTAGTATTTTCAAGAATTTAAATGACAAAATGGCGAATTTGAGCACAGAGCCAGAAACTATAAAATCAAATTATAAACCACAGATCAAAGCTACAATGAGATATCACCTCACACCTGTCAGAATGGCTGTCATCAAAAAGAACACAAATAACAAATGTTGGCGAGGATGTGGAGAAAAGGGAGCCCTCCTACACTGTCGGTGGGGATGTAAATTGGTGCAGCCACTGTGGAAAACAGCATGGAGGTTTTCAAAACACCAAAAATAGAACTACCATATGACCCAGCAATTCCACTCCTGGGTGTATAACTGAAAGTAACAAAAACACTATTCAAAAAGATACATGCACCCCAATGTTCACAGCAGCATTATTTACAATTGCCAAGATATGGAAGCAACCTAAGTGTTCATCAACATATGTATGGAAAAAGAAGATGTGGATATATGTATAATGGGATACTGCTCAGCCATAAAACAGAACAAAATTTTGCCATTTGGGGCTTCCCTGGTGGCGCAGTGGTTGAGAGTCCGCCTGCCAATGCAGGGGACACGGGTTCGTGCCCCGGTCCGGGAGGATCCCACATGCCGCAGAGCGGCTGGGCCCGTGAGCCATGGCCGCTGAGCTTGCGCGTCCGGAGCCTGTGCTCCACAACGGGAGAGGCCACAACAGTGAGAGGCCCGCGTACCGTTAAAAAAAAAAAAAAAAATTTGCCATTTGTAGCAACATGGATGGACTTGGAAGGCATTATGCTAAGTGAAATAAGTCAGAGAAGGACAAATACTGTATGATATCACTTATATGTGGAATCTAAAAAATACAACAAACTGGTGAATATATCAAAAAAAGAAGCAGACTCAGATACAGAGAACAAACTAGTGGTTTCCCGTGGGGGGGTGGGGGTGGGGAGGGGCAATATAGGGGTGAGGGAGTGGGAGGTACAAACTAGGCTACAAGGATGTATTGTACAACATGGGGGATATAGCCAATATTTTGTAATAACTATAAATGGAGTATAACATTTAAAAATTTATTAAATTTTTAAAAAATTAATTAAAAATAAGAAAAACAACAAGACAAAACAAAACAAAATCACCTTTACTGAGGTATAGTTTACATACAATAAAATCACTAATTAAAAAAATTAAGTGAAATGTCTAGAGCTAAAAGCTACAACTAATTAAAATTAGGAACTTAATACATATATTTAACAGTACCTTACTTGAACTGGAAGAGAGAAAATATACAGAGTGAAGTATAGAAAGTAAAAGGTATGGAAAACACACCAAAGATCATAAGAGCATTGTAGGAAATGGTGAATAGGACTAATAGGGAAGAGAAAAAAATGAGGTAAAGCAATATTTCATATTTCCAAGGATGAAAGTCACAGATTCAAGAAGCACGCTGAACTCCAAGCATGACAAATGCAAAGCAAGTCACATCTAAGAATATCATAGTAAAAATAAGTAAAACTACTGTAAACCAAATACAAAAGAAAATCTTTCACATTACTTCCAAAGATGCAACAATGAGACCAAAAGATAATATCTCACTAGAATCAATGGATGCCAAAAAATTAAATAAGTAAAATAAAATGACATCTTTAAAATGCAACTAAAATAAAATAACATTCAGTTTAGAATTAGATACAGAGGAAAAAATATCCTTCAACACAAAATAAAGATACTGTCAGAAAAACAAGATAATAGAAATCAGAAGCAGCAGGTTTTACTAAAAAGAGTTCTTCAGCCAGAAAGCAAACGAATTTAGATGCTCAGATGGAAGCATAGGGATTCAGGAAAAAATGAAGAGCCAAAAAGAGTAAATGTATAATAAATATAAAGCAAATATTGCCTGTACAAAGCAACAATAATAATATTTTGATGGTTTGAAATATATGTAAAAATGTCAAAATGGTTTTCAAAAGGCAAGAGAGAGGCAAGTTATGTTAAACTATTTTAAAGTTCTTTAATTTTGAGGGAAGTGGTAAATGGTAAATTTAATTTATATTAAATTTTAACAAGGCTAGAATGCAAGGTAATCACTAAAAGAAGAATCAGGATGTAAAACTAAGAAGTTCATGGAGTGGAAATAACAACAACAAAAAAGCTAATCAAAAAGAGGGGGAAGAAGGGAGAAAGAAATATACATAGAGTGGGGGTAACAGAAAACAAATGATAAGATGTAGATATAAGCTCATTATACTAGCTGTAAATAGACTAAACATTTCAATTGAGAAGAAATATTTCAGGCTGGATTGAAAAGCAAACAAAGACACTGCATAAAAGAGACACACCTTACATCTAAGGTTACAGAAAATTCAAAGTTAAAAAGGAGAAAGATTTATCATGATTTATTGTGTTTATAGGCCATTTCGTGTTTTTTCACATAAAATGCTATCTCAGTCAATGTGTCTAGATTTTCATATGCAAACCCCTACCCACACACATGCCTATACATCAAGTTTCTTGATTATTCATAAGAATAATAAATGTTTGTTTTAGATGATATAGTCTGTGTTTAACCCATCCGTCAGCATTTAAGCACTTGTTCTAGTCCCTTTATAAGGCCCTTCTTAGGCGGTAACAGTTCCATCAAAGTATAACAGCAAAAATCATTTTCTCACATATGGATAAGCTGCTCTGTGGAGCGTACAATGCTGAGTTTCCTGGAAAATGATGGAAGTTGATTTCATTAATACTTCTCAGCTAAGAACTTGAAATCCCAACTAGTATTAAGTGACACAGTCCCAACATATTTGGGCCCCTTGTTGATTTCATATGTGGGGACAGAAGACAAGGAAGTATTATTGGTATTCATACAGCACTCAGCATGTGATATACAAGGCCTGCAATTTTACCACCTATGGGAGGAACTTACATTTTTATCTTCTCTATGAATATCACATACAGCGTGCATAATAAGTTGAAAATTCTATTTCCAATTAAATATACATAACATAGTATATTTAAGGCTCCTTCCTCAAATACTTCCTGATGTTACTCTCACTATTATTTATTAAGAGGAAAAAAATAGAATTAAAATTGAAGTAAATTGAATCTTCCAATTTTCCACTGACTTCAAGGAGAGAATTCCTTGATTACTATTTCTATTCTTACCCTGCAATTATGTGAACTAAGTTGCATTCAAAGAGTATCACCAATCAATGTTTAACATTCTACTCAGTGAGGGATACATTATTCTCTGGATCAACTGTTTACTATGACCTAGTTCTGGACTTGGAAATTAGTGCAAAAATCTGCATCCTTTGTATCACACACCTCTGGGTTTGGAAAGAGATTCTGGCGTGTTTCATCTACAAGGAATCTTGAGAAGCTATTGTGGGCTGATGGTCAATGGGTTTAACTCTGTAGTGTGTCAGAAGACACATTTCACCCTGGTGGTTAAGAGCACACACTCTGACTCTGGCTAGGTTCAAATCCCAATTTCCTACTTACTCTATGGCCTTGGCAAGAAACTCTTCAAAAGGGGATAACTTAATAAAATGTAGGTACATTCCTCCCATGCTTTAAATAACTATGTATGGATTTGGATCACTTTACCACTACTACTATATTCTTGGAGTAGATTTTGTAGGAGTCTCCAGAACATCACACCTCACTCTCTAAGTCCCACAGGTTGTAAGCTCTTTGGGTAATGGTTTCTTTCTTTCCCTCCCTGTGGTTACAGAAAAAGAGATGGTTGACCGGTTGACCAATAGCATTAGGAAGAATAAAGAGCAGCTAGAAGATGACAGTAAACCTGTGGCAACTTTGAAGTTGATGAGATCTCTGTGAAAGCCTGCCTCCTTCTCTAAGTCAGTATTGACCAAAAAGTCATACTCACAACTTGAAGGATGGCACATCTTCTGAGATTCTACGGCCCCACAGTGTCTGTAGTATTAATTTGTGTTACTTTAGGACCTTAGGAGTCACGATCACACAGGAAATGCATTATAGATAGTTGTAACAACTTTAGGACTGATGAGGGTTAATTTGAGCATAAACTCTGACTGAATTATTGAACCTCTCATTATTTTGCATAAGTCCCATCACTTGTGAGATAAACTGAATCACTTGACTCATGCTTAATGCAAACAGATTCTGAAACTGATTGTTCTTTGCATTTCTATTTCCTTGAAACAATCCAGCTTAGTGATTCAATGTGAATAGATGCTACTGCTTTTGAAAAAAGTCTCCACATTCCAATTATGTGCAGTCATATTTTACAGATAGTAACAGCATGATATCAAATTACATTGCCTGATGCAGATAATTCCAGTGACTTTCTAAATTTCCATCTGTCTATGAACAGAAAAAACAAATCCAGAATAAGAAAAAATACATATATGTATGCATACCCCATTTTTGCTAGTTAGTCTATCTAGGCAATGAGTGACAAAGTTTCAGATGCTATTATTACTCACAATTTAATGGAGAAGTAGCATTGCATCATCCACCTCCATTTCCCTTAGACAGTAGGTTATTATAACGCTGTTTTCTGAGGAAAAGGAAATTTGTCAATGTAGAAAGCTTGGGTCAAGGTACTACAACGTGAAGATAGCCATTGCTCTACAATGATCCATTGAGGGCCATCCACTCTGTCACGTGGAACTATAAAGAGCCTACCAGCTCTACAGGGAGGAAAATAAATCTCACCTCTCTTAAATGTCCTTGTCTAGAATTTGGCATTTTCTAAAACAGCTACCTTTTACCCTACTTCAAGTTTACCAAAGAAGAAAATGAAAACCAAAAGCAAAAAGCAAAAAATATATGCACAGAGTAATTGTACAATATTGATAATGTCTTGACTCCACAGCACAAAAGAATAAGTATTTTCTTTAAATGGATGACATTGGTCAAAAACTCAAATGCCTAGTATAAATCTTTCGTAACTTCTGCAAAATCCAAAGGAAACACATTTCTCACTGACTCTCTGTGAGTAATAGCAGCTTAGAGATAAAAATCAGCATTTGAATGATACCCGTAAGTGTGGATGTTATTTTTTACAATAATGCATCAGAGTAGTTAGTATTCACTACAAATCAGGGATTATGAAACATTTTTGCTTCTAACAGCAAAAGAATTATGGTTGCTCAAATACTGATAAAAATATATGATGGAGTTTTGGAAACCACAAAGAACTATAATATGTGTAGCTTATTTTTAAGGACAAAGATAATTCTTTTTGGAAATTCTTCAAGTAAAAAGCATCCACATTGTTTTTCTAGATAGAACATTACAGTATAAATTAGGAAACATTCTCAAATGATCATGCCAAAGATGTCAGAAAAAACTTTGTGAAGATGAGAGAATTTCCATTCTGTTCATACTTTCTATGGGGAGTGTGTAGTCACTACTTAAAGTAAGCAGCATCTGTGGCCTCAAAGCACCAGGAAATACTCTCATTTTTAAAGGAAACATTAGGATAGAGATACATACTTGACTCCTTTTTATCTATTTCCTTGTTTTGGAAGTTTTTTATTCATTGGTTTTACATGACACTGAAGTCCAGACTCCTCTGTTCTCTTATTTTTCATTTCTGAACGGTTACTATAATTCCCAGTTTGCTCAACCAGCAGCAGTACTCTTGGAATTAGGTTAAAAATAAAACTCCTGTGACACAGTGGGCTTCACCCAGCACAAATTTCATTAACCTTTAAAAATAGTTATAGAAAAGACATCAACACTACCCGCATGGCAACAACATAGCAGAAATCTCATGACTCTAAAGCATAGCTTTCAGAGTCCCCGAAAATGACACTCTACTTCTGTGGTCATGAGAGAAGAGGTTAAATGGACATTGATGTCTCAGGGAAGCAAATCAGCTGTGGGATCACTTCAGTTTTCAAATCTTGGGGGTTTTTGTTTGTTTGTTTGTTTTTCTACTTCCCTAAGTTCAGCATGAGGATTAGAGAAGAGAATCCTTTACCTTAAGGTGCATCAACATTTATACTTGCACTGCTTTCCCTGAGACCTCTTCTGTCTCTCAAAGAAGGCAACTCATTTTGAGCTAGATGTGATATTTTACTGACAATGCTTCCTTCCTTCCTTTCTCCATTCCTATTTTTTTGTTTTGTGTTTGTTTGTTTTTGTCTTCCTTTTTTGTCTGCGTCATGGGATTCAAACTCAAAGGCTTTCAGGCATGTAATAACAATGCGAAGATGCCAGTTGGATAGCATTCAAATTCTTTGAGAACATTTCACCAAAGTAAAACGACAGGAACCAGACCTACCAAATATTGACCACTGGTTTTTTCCATGAGTCTTTTCTGTTCTCCTGAGTACAGACTTTTAAAACTATAATTCCGTTTTTAAAAATCCTGTCTTCTCTCGTTTTATTCTTTTGTCTTATAACTTCTTTAAAGCAATGCAAAAACCACATGAATTTTGCAAGTAGGGCAGAGATGTAAAGAAATATTTAAATATAAATATAATACATATAGATAAATAAATATGTATATGTATAGATAAATAAATTGGTATATGTCAAACCAAATGAATTTTGCATGTAGGGCAAGATGTAAAGAAATATCTAAATATAAATATAATACATATAGATAAATAAGTATGTATAGAGGCCTAGCCATCCATAGTTTTGAAAACTATGGTAGATTAGTTTTCTATAGCTGCATAACTAATAGCAATTTACAACAACACAGATTATTTATCTCATAGTTTTGTGGGTTCGGAGTCTAGGCACAGCCTAAATGAGTCCTCTGCAAGACTGCAATTAAAGTGTCAGCCATGGTTGAATTCTCCCCTAGAGGTTTGACTGGGGAAGGGTTCAGTTTCAAGCTCATTTGTCAGCAGAACTCATTTTCTGTGACTGTAGGACTAAGGGATGCAGTTTCTTACTGACTATCTGCTGGAGGTGACCCTCAGCTTCTCTCTAAGTAGACTTCCCCAATATGGCCATTTATTTATCACACCAGCAAGGAGAGTCTCCAGAGCAAGTCTACTAGCAAGATGGAGTCTTATGTAATAAAACATAAATACAGGAGTGACATCGCATCACCTTTGCAATATTCTATGGGTTAAAAGGAAGTCTCATCTTCTGCCCTCACTCAAGGGGAGGGAATCATCAAAAAGCATAAACACCAGAAGGATCAGGGAGGAGCCACCCTGGAGTCTGTCCACCTCTAGAAGTACCAATTTTGGCTCAGTAAACGTAGTCACTAATAAATTGTTGGGGAGCTCATCTAGAGGACATGACTGCTGGTTCACCTGACAGCTGGACCTGGGCAATCAGAGGCTCCTCACCCTCTTCCCTGTCTTTGGGATGTATATTCCGCCCACCATTCCATGGACATAGCCTTGAGAAAGTCAGGTGCTGTTGAGACCATATGGACTGAATGCATGACTGAACCCAGTTATGCTCTCTCCATAAACTTATAAGATTCTGGTAGGCAGGTGAGGAGATCTATTCATCTTGCAGCCACCCAAGACAAGCCTATGTAAGTTCCTTTGCTTATTAAACCTGCCACCTACCAATCTGGAGTGGTCTGCCTCTTTTTTCAGTCTCCTTGCCTTCCATATATGGGAGCCATTTTGCTAAGCAACAAAAAGAGTGGCTCAATTTCATCTGTGATTTATATCAGGAGTTATCAAACTCCTGGCCCATGAGTCAGCCACTTGCTTTTGTAAATAAAGTTTTATTGGCACAAAGCCGCACACATTTATTCATGAATTATCTATGGCTGCTTTTGTGCTACAATGGCATATTTCAGTAATTGCAATAGAGGCTACAATATAACCCATACTAATATATTTATTATCTGGCCCTTTCTGAAAGTTTGCCCACCTCTGATTTAAATAGTGGATTTTAGCATAAGTTAAGTTCTTTGTTAGATTGATTATTATGTTTATTTTCTCCAATAGTTTTTGAAAGAATAGATGCAACCTAACAGATGAAATATAGGGATGATTAGCAACAAGCTTTGTGAAACTGGAAATTTGAATATTTTCTTGTAGTAACATTGCACCATCTCGTGGAATACTACAGAAACTGTCAGAAAAGTTTATTGAAGTACTGTTACCGAGAACCTGGAATGCTTTGATCTAACTTCTAAATTCTACTGAAAATAATGTGTAAAAGAAGTCCCATGCTTTGAATTTAAAAATTTATAAAAGAGAATATCTAATTCAAATTTTTATTTTCTGGATAAGGAAACTGGTCTTCTAAAATTAAATGACTTACTAAACTTCCACTAAGTTTAATAGTGGGATTTTAGAATTTTTCTATAAAAAAAATGAAGGTGCATTTAGGTATATGAGTGTGTACATGTTTAATATATTGAATTAAATATTTAAGTAGTAATATTTTTATTTAAAAATAAATTCAGGAAATTTTAATTGAACTTTTTATTTAGAACAGTTTTAGGTTTACAGAAAAATTGCAAAGATAGTAAGCAGAGCTAATTTTCATAGAAATATGAAATTACTTACATCAATACCAAAATTGTGGGGATGAAATTATTTGGGGTATCATGTTCAGTTCTGCACATGTAGGTCAGGAGGAATAGGAAAAATGGGAACGTGTTAAGAAGAATAAATTTCAAATAGGTATATGAGATCAGAAAACCATTCCATCCAATCAGCTGCAGAAGGAACCGCGGCTGGTTATTGTGAAGAAGATATGGTATTAGGGCAGGGAGTGCGGCTTTAAGTGTCTGAAAGGCTGTCCTGGGAAACACGAGTTACACTTCATTTCGTGTGGCTGTAAGGTCAGAATAAGTTCTGATGGGCCAAAGATAAAGGGAGACAGTTTTGTTTCAAGGCAAAACACATCATTCTAACTGAAAACAGAATGGGCAATCTGATGAGTAATGAGTTTTCTGTCATAAGGGATATCCATTCAGAAAAATCAGACTCTCCTTGGGGAGTTTGGGAGGGCAGAGGATGATGTTCAAAAGTAGGATAAGAGAGTAAAGTTGGCTAAAACCACTATTATATATTTGAATTTTTATATTTGAGGTGTAGAAATGTGAGGGGGATGTAGGTGATTCCCAAACCATGAACAGCTAAGGGTGCTCATTTAAGGGTTAAGTGCATTCCAATGTATCTTATCAGGTAGACAAATGCCCCCTCTGTCTCACTTACCAGTAAGGGCAAACAGGAAGAAGTCTGTGGGACGTTCCATAATTTTTCAACATGCTAAGACCTGATGAGGATGTCCTAGACTCCCCTGGTGGAAAGTGCTGGTCAGTGTTTGTCTAAGAAATCAAGGAGATCAGGGCACCTATTCCAAGAATATCCCTTGCTTTCTCATTGACACATCCTGAGTTGAGATACTGTAAAATGTGGAGCTTCATAAAATCTGGTGACTGAAAACAATTATTAATATCATAGGATGACTTTGTATCATAATAAGGGCAAGTATTTCATCCTAGTATGCAAATTTGATTTTTAGTGCATTCAGTCTGTTTTAAATCCAAGTGTGTTGATGCCCATTTTGATGTCCAATACCCCTCACAGGACTACTTCAGATGCTCAGATATATGCTTTTCAGACTGTGATTCTGCACACCAGGCCATCGCCCACTGCCATGTGCATGCCCTCCTCACCCTACTTGGGCTTGGACACTCAAGGTTGTGCTACTTCACTGTGGGGACACCATTCACCACAGTCCTCAGGTTCAGACACTCCACACTGGGGGTGCATGGGCACCCTGCTCAGCCCATTCATACTTGCATACTGTGCCTCCTTCCCCCCACGAGTATTTCTTCCTAACCCTGAATGGGCTCTGACTCCCCACATCAGATCTGTTCCCTGCTTGGATGCCCTCCTCACCCTCTTCTGATACCACTAGCTGAGTGCCCTCTCAGGTCAGCTTCCTTCTGTTTTTTTTTGTTTGTTTGTTTGTTTGTTTTGCGGTACGCGGGCCTCTCACTGTTGTAGCCTCTCCCGTTGCGGAGCACAGGCTCCGGACGTGCAGGCTCAGCGGCCATGGCTCACGGGCCTAGCCACTCCACGGCATGTGGGATCTTCCCGGACCGGGGCATGAACCCGTGTCCCCTGCATCGGCAGGCGGACTCTCAACCACTGCGCCACCAGAGAAGCCCTGCCTTCTGTTTTTGATGAGGCTCTGCACCAAGCTGCCCTTCAAGGCAGACAGCCTCGTATTCTTCAGTCTCTCTCTCTCTCTCTCTCCCTCTGTCTCTGTCTCTCTCTTTCCTTCCCCCCTCCCTACATTTCTCTGCCCTACCTAAAGCTTTAGGACTAAATTGCTCTGGAAAAATAGGAATGAAAGGAAATGGAAGAAAAGAAAGCACACAATTGGTTTGTTTCCACAATTCTCACAGCAACAATAACAGAGACTCAAGTGGAAGTGAAGTGGTGTAGAGGCACATGTTTATATGTAAAGGTTACTTATATACAAATTGAGTATTTGTAAACTGGAGGACAAACAATCAAATATCTTCCACTGAAAACCCTCCCTGTTTCTGACAGGACAATGCTGTCAGAAAGAATACTGTATCACAGTATTCTGAGTCCACAGGTTTTTGCAAAACCTTATCAGTCAAATCTTAAAATCAACTTTTAGCATATAAATGGTATGCACTCTCCAAAGCAAAATGTTATACCTTTTCCTAATATGAGAAACTATGTACTTTGAGTAAAATATAAAAATATTATTCAATAAAGTATTTATCTTTGAAGTTTTTAAGCTGATGAAAGTTTACATATGACTTACTTCTCAATCCCATTCTTATTTCCTTTCAGTGGTAAAACATGTTCAATTCCCATCATTAGCATATGTTGGACTCTCATCTTTAGCAGTCAGTTGACTACTTACCCTTCGTCAAAACTCTAGGCAACACCGTTTTCTATTTCTACAATTGAATTGCTTCTATTATATTAAAACTCACATGTTCCATTAGGTAAGTATACTGGAGAAAGTTGTTTTCAGTGCTCCATCCACTTTCCTGACATCACTCACCTGGAAATCAATTCAACAAAGGTATTGTGAGTGATTTTTAGTATTACCCATCAATTTTACTTTATTTTTTTATACTGAGGAACTTAGAATTAAGAACTAACGATGGCTGTCAGAATGTGTACTTGTCTGAAAACTTCACTGTTTTGTATTTTTTTATTGCTCTGAGAAAGTGTGCTTAGTTTATCAAATGTGACTTAAATTTTACGTATTTTTGTAAACTGCTTAAATATAAGTTGTATTCTGTAACTTTTTAAAGGTATATATCAGTTAAATAAAGGGAAATGAAAATATTGCTAAGCTGTCTGGAAAAAATTAAAATATAAGGCAAATAGCACCATCTACTGAAAAATCCATTATTTATAAGGCAGCTTAATTTTATTTCATTGAAAATTAAAATGAAAATTACAAGAACTATGATTCTATTTATTTTGTGGCTATTCCAAAGAGTTTAATTCCTAATCTATTTATTATTGAGGGTTGTTATTGATATAATGGAATAGAGAAAATAAGATCTATTTTAATACAAGTTAGCGAGAGTTATGTTTTAAGTGTGCCAGTTATCAAGTTATTGTCTCTCAGCTCCAAATCCATTCTTGATTGTCTTGCTTGTGATACTGGAGCTGAATCTTATAAATATTTCTCTCTTTCCAGCTGGCAAGATGGTAAGTTTGCCAGTAGAGGGACCCTCATGGACACAGTAGGAGGAAGGGCCTTCTCTTTCCGGTTCTGGTGTGCATTATTTTTTTTCCTTCTTGATTCTACACTGTTCAGCTGGCGAGTGGGACACCCAACTGAGCTCACTCCCAGTGAGTTTCCATGACACACCCATGGACATCTTCCCAGAAAGTTCTGCAGGCTGCACAAAGCAGCTTCTCAGCAAGTTCAGCAACACCCTCAGTGGGTGACTTCCAACAAGAGCAAAAACTGTGCTCTCTTGAAGTGTACAAAGAACTCTTACTAAAATAGATTATATTCTGTGCCATAAATAAACTCTCAGTATATTGGAAGGAAATGAAATCATGCAAAGTATTTTCTCTGACCAAAGTGGAATTAAATCACAAAGCAACAAAGGAAAGATATCTGCAAAATTCCCAAATGTTTACAAATTAAATAATATTTCTAAATAAACAGATGCCAAACAAGTTATAAGAAAAAATTTAAATATTTTTACCTGAATGAAAATGAAACTACAACATATTAAAAATTTGTTAAATATCACCAAGGCTGCCAGTAATTAGTTGTGCACCTATTTGAGGAAGGCATTTAAACTCTCAATGCCTTCATTTTCCTGATTGTAGTTTGTTGGTTGAGTTTGGGTCTCCTCCTGCTTTGAGTTTTTATCAATTTATAATGTGAAAAAGCATTAAATCTGAAAATGCAACCTAAATAAAACTTTATAGGTAATAATATTAGAGAAAAATTATAACAGATTTAGAATTTTAATTTCCTTATGAAGCATCAATTGAAAAGGAGTTTTAGTCTAGGCTTGCAGTTTTTACTTCTCAAAATTTAAAGCCCATAGTGTTGGCAGACTAACAAAACTCTCATTGTCATATAACCTCAGGTACATTAGTGAAGTAGCACATTGTATAATGTCCTTTGTAATGCTACAGATGAAAAAAAGTGTCCAAACACACAGAAATATTTCACTGTGCCTTGTTACTTATTGTCATGAATAGAAAATTATGATTTTATATGTGTAAGTTATTTTATATTTTCTTTTGTGTAAATTAGTTCAAACTTATATTTTAAGTTTTGAAAAATAAAAATGACAACTTAGAGTTACCATTAGCTCTGGCAAAAATTTAACTGCAATATGATGAAATAAAATATTGCTAAATAAATTATTCATTAAAGAGAGTTTAAAAGAAAACTATTTTTTTAAATAAGAATCTCTGGTTGGAAAATGAAAACTGAATTAGCTATAAGCTTGGTCTAATATTTTGAAATTTGCTCAGTAAAAAGCCTCCAGCTCCTCCCTGCTCTGTCTCTGAAGAGTATGAAAAGCTTAAAGTATAGCAAGCACAGGGCAAGAGTCAGGCCAACTAAAAATAAAGTACCTTATTAAGCTTTATTGACTTGAATTAGCTAAAGGTGCCAGGTACACAAAGTTCTAAGCAAAAACTTAGTCATTAGGTACCCTTAAAATCAGCTGTCATCAGGTAAGAAGAAAAAAATCGCCTCAGCTAGAATTGCCACTCATTCTAGACTGATACTAACAATTACGTAATTTTAGAAAGTCTGGCAATATGAAGCAGTTTAGCTGAGTGTGAGAAATAATGACCTGATTAATATTAATCCTAATAGCAATGCCTTAACTTAAATAACATTTTATAAAAACGTTTCAAGGTTGAATATACAGGAAAGCACATAGATAACCGGAACCACATTGCCTAAGATGGATTTGGGTCCAACACATAAACTGTCAACTTTGGCAATTTATTAAAATTCTTTCTACTTTGGTTTCCTCTTTTGAAAAATGAGGAAAGTAACAGTCCCTTCGTTGGAAGACTGTTGTGAGAGTCAAATAAGTTATTATATGTGAAGAACTTATAACTAGGCCCAGAATAATAAGTCTTAGGTGTTTTTATATGAATTTCATATTTAGCATAAAAAAAAACAAAAGCCTTAGTGGAGTTAGGATGCTGTTATTCTCCATACAACAGATAAGAGGACAAAGCTAGAGATCGTCTCTTTACCAAAGTCAGGGAGTTCCAAATTAGTCTTTGTCAGAAAATCGTCAAGAAAAAGCTTGTAAATAAACCTAACCAATAGTTAAAGTCTGACCCTGAGCCGAGACTGCAAGTTAGGTTTCTAATTTAGAAAAGAAGTGCATAATATTGACCTTACATGGCTTTTCTTTTATTATACTTGAAACATGTGTTTATATTTTGTGTCCTTTCTTCTATTTTTTATATATGATGTATTTACTGAGATATATTTTCAGTCACAACTATGTAGAGCCTTCCTCCATGTTGCCTACTTTCTTCCACAATCCCCAACCCTTCCATCCTCACCCTAGTTTGCTTCTCACATAAAATTTTAAAACTTAATAGATCAAGTAATAATAAATGCTTTCAGAGGTCCTGAATGCCATGTACTTTACAGAACTTATTTAATTCTTACAATAAACCAATAAGGAAGATATTCAAATATAAGAAGAGTAAAGCTCAGAGATGTTCAATAACACATTCAAAGTCATGAACCAGTGAATAAGAAAGCCAGGATCTGCTCACTGTTCTCTCATTTCAGAGAGTGTTTTTGCAATATGCCACACAGCCTCTCAAAGTCTTTAATTTACATTTTAAAGAAAAGTCTACTCTTGCCATCTCCAGCTCTGTGTCTCCACTCCCTTTTTAAAAAAATCATCATCCTGACTTAACCGAACAACTTAAAAAGTTGTTATATGAGTGTTGCATTATAGTTACATAACACCTGTATGTAGGAAAAAATTTTAAAAGCAATTGAGGGGCATTAGGAAAACATATTCTTTGAAATTTTCAATTTTCCCTATGACCACTACCATGTGAACAGACCAGGCTACCCTGCTGAAGGATTAGAGACATGTCATCGCCATCACCCCAGCTAATCTCTAGTCATGGAACAGCCAAAGAAAGCCACTGTAGAAGGCAATTTGACTCAACGCTTCCATTGCTGAGATAACTTTTTAGGGCTGTAGAGCATCCATCTGTCCTGCAGAGGGCACCAGTGGCCCAGACCGCAGAATTTTGTGCTTCTCATACGACAGCCTTGGAAGGAAACCCCCTCCTTGCCCTGTGCACTGCCTGTAGA
>NW_020172591.1:5605785-5670336 GCF_003031525.2 Neophocaena asiaeorientalis asiaeorientalis
AGCCAGCGCTACCACTTCCTCTCCTAGAGATTTGAGTATCTTCTAAGACTTTCACGGCAGAGTTTTCAGTTTGGCCCCCAAATCATATATTAGCATAATGTAGTTATTTTGAAAACTTTGCAAACTGTTTTAGATCATTAGTTTTTATTTTTAGAGAAAATTAACATTTTTAGAAGATCAGGATGCACTTCAAGCTCTAAAATCATTCAGTCCCCAGTAATGTCATAATACAAAAATGCTAATAGTGAAACCTCATTAGTTCACCCCAGCCAAAAGACCTGTCTACCTGACCTAGCAAAAACCCCAAATCATATACGTAAATACTGTTATACTGTTTTCTGTAAATATATTTCTTACTTATTAAGCTAACATCCTTTTATGCACTCAGGTTGTTTCCTAAGAAGGCTTTAGCAAAGCAAAGCTGATGAAGTACATGTTCTTTGGCATCAAACTGACCTGGGTCCAAATCCTATTTCTGCCACTTATCAGCTGTGTGACCATGAGAAGTCACTTTACACATCTCTGAGCCTCAATTCTCTCATTTGTAAATAAAAATAAAAATACTTGCTTCACATAACACTGTGAGAATTAAACTAGATAATGTGCAGAAATGCTTAGCACAATGTTAAGTGCACAGAATAAAGGCTGAGAAAATAATGGTTATATAACTAAATAGATATTATGGATTTGTAAGTAGTATATTAGCAGTTTTTGTGTGGTGCTTGTTGCAGGGAGGACAAAAATCTTTAATATGTGTCACTACTCTAATATTTGAACTATTTTATATGGTTTCTAGCAAAATCTTTGGCCCCAAGATTCAGTTTCAAAGAAAATATTCTTAGGGCAAGTGCAGAGTGTAGCTGTTTAAACATCCATTTGCAAATAAAACTTCCAAAATACTAAAAAAAATTATTCTCTTAAAATTTTGGAAGATTAATCCTTGTAATTTGATAAATAATTTGATTAATAATTTAATAAATTTGTAATTTGGTAAATAATTTAAATGGTCTATGAAAAGTAATTCATTAACTAAATATAAATTTAGCTCAATTTTTGTCTGAATTATGAAAAAGTATGAATTAGCAAACTTTCACCAAGTTTGGAAAAGCTATTATTAAAATAATGTAAGTAGGGACTTATAAGCTTGAGTTCAAGGCAACAATCCTGAACTGAGAAAAATAAAGATATTTTATAATCATAAATGAGAGCAAATCACATTAACTACCTGTCAATAATATTTATACATCAAATTATGGATCATTAAAATAAAACTGCGAGAAATGTAAATGTTAATGTATAAAAACAATAGTCGGTGACAGTCTCATCTCTATGGGCAAAAAAGTAGATCCAAAACAGAGAATCCAAATAAAAAATAACTAAGCAGGTCTTACAGATATATATCATATTCAATAAATTGAAAATTGATTGATGCATTTTATTTTTTATAATCATCCATGAAATTTCTAAATATTGGCTATTAATTCCACAATAAATTGCTAGTAAATATGAAAAAGTAGATGTTAATGTCATTATTATGTTATTGTTGATAGTAACATTAACAAAAATATAAATAACTGAGGAATAAAATTTGCAATTAACATACAACACTCATACAAAGAAAAAAATGTAAAGTAATTGAGGGGCATAAGGGAAACTAACTCTTCGAAATTTTCAGTTCTCCCTGTGACCACTACCATGTGAACAGTGCTGGCTAGCCAACTAAAGATGAGAGATGTCCTCACCATCACCCCAGCTAACATCTAACCAATGACCAGACATATGAATGAAGCTATTCTAGGCAATCCAGCCAAATTGCCAGCTGACCACAGAATAATCATGTGGCTGATGCATGAAAACAACAAACATTGGCTATGTTAAGCCACTGAATTTTAGGTTGGTTTCCTATACAGCAGAGTCTGATACAAGACTTAGGCAAGAACAAAGACAAGCTCACACTGTCTTTTCTTCTGACATGGCCTCTATCAGGCAGAGGAGAAACATACAGCTTTGCCTTGCTGAACCTGAGAGTGTAGGATGCTTCTGAAGCAACAGCAACCTCCTTCCAGCAACCAGAAAGCCAGCCCAGGACTTATCCTTTGCGTTTTCTCAGGCATGAGTTGAACATGGCCATAGTGGAGGGAATGTGTTAGGCTCTCCATGTTCTTTCATTGCAACTCCCCTTCTTTTTTGTCTGAAAAAAAGGGCAAGCACCTCATCTTTTGCAGTTTAGAACAACCATAGAAAACACCAAAACTCTATACAACAATTCTCTTTGAATTTCCAATCATCTATTTTCTTAGCCTATCCAAGGACTGTTAGAGGTAAGTAATCAACCAATGATGGAAACCAATATCCTGTTACAAACTTTTTTACATCTCATATCTCACTGTGGGTTGTGCATCTGTCATTATAGTGCCTCAGCCAAATTTGAGTCTAAAATAGTTCCATTATAATGTCTTTTATCATGAATTTATAGAATCTTTGCATAGAGGAGCCCTTTGCCATTTGATTCGAAATGAAGATGCTTTAAAGAGAAATAATGATGTGTTATTTCTTCTTTCCACTTTAACCTGGCTATTATTCCTAGGGCTTCTCTTTTCATGATCCTAGTAACCTCCACAGTGCTAAATCCACTGTTCCATTTCAATCCTCCTATCATTCAACTTCTCAGGAGCATTAGACATAGTAGAAATATTTTCCATACTTGGTTTGCAGAACACGATATGATCCTGGTTTTCCTCCTACTTTGTAAGCTGATTTTGCTGATCTTTCTTTGTTGAATTTACCTCTTCTTCCTGATCTCTAAATGTTGGAGTTCCCTAGGTCTTCATCACCTCACTATCATTAAACCCTGAGTGATCTCATCCAGTAACATGACTTTAAATACCATCCATACACTAGTGATTCTCATATTTCTATGCCCTGCTCTGCCCTGCTCGTTCTAATTTCCTTACTCAATTGTCTACTTGACATTTCTACTTGGCTATCTCATAGTCATTTCACATAGAGTAAGTCAAACACAACTTGATCCCCTTCCATAAATCTATTCTTCACTTTTTCTTCTATATCTTAGTAAATAATCCTGCCATTCACCCAGTTTCTCAAGCCAAAACCTTTGACATCATCTGCAAGTCTCCCTTTTCTCTCTACCCCATAATTTTCTTAGTAAATTCTAATAAATTTCTACTTTCAAAGTAACCAAACACAAGTACTTCTTAGCCAACTTCCTACCTACTACCTCATTAGTCCAAGTCTCTATATCTCACACCCAAATTACTGCAGTAGCCTCCTATCTGGTTTTTCCACCACAGCAGTAAGAGTAGTGACTCTTAAAGTCACACCATGTCACTTCCCTGCTAAAAATCTTCCAATAACTTCCCTTACTATATAGCGAAAAAGCACAAACTTTTCTCCAGCCTTTCAGACCATAACGATCTGATCGGTGGCTACCTATTCCATTCAATTTGCTTCTTCTTCCCATTTACTCACTCTGTACAAGCCACACTGGCCTTTTCTGGTTCCACAACGTATCAAACCTGTGCCTGAGTGAGGACTTTGCATTTGCTGTTCCCTCCACCTGAAACACTATTAACACAGGCGTTTCCATGGAGCGTTCTCTCACTTGGTTATGATATTCATTCAACTATCACCATTTTAGAGCAGCTTTCACTCCTCTCTTTCCCTACTTTGTCCTTAAAGTACTTGGCATTTCCTAGACTTAACTGACGTGATACAGTATGTCCATTTGTAAATTTCCTATCTCCTCACTAGAATGCAAATGTGAGGAATGTTTTATATAGCTATGCCACACATATATGTCTTAAATGAAATAACACTTTTGCCCATAGGCAAAAATTCACATGCCATTAAACAAAGTCAAAAGAAAATAATACGTATAGCTAATTCACTTTGTTATACAGCAGAAACTAACACAACAATGTAAAGCAATTATACTCCAATAAAGACGTTAAAAAAAATAGACAAGCTGTGAAAAAAAATGTTTGCATATATGTATATACATAAGGCTAATTAACAAAATAAAAAATGTATAGGTCAATAAAAAACATACAGGTCAATAAGAAAAATAATCATGTCGAAAATTAAAATCAGGACATGAACAGGTAATTTATAAGAAGAGAAGTAAAGATGTCCAATAAACATCTGAAGAGGTGGAGGGGCTACTGGCATTTTACAAGCATTACCTCAGGCAATCCTCATGATAACCCAGTGTGGTATGTCTCCTTATGACTGTCACTATATCGACGAAAAATAAATCTAAGACGAAGAGAGGTTAAGCAGTTTGTCAGATGTATGTATGTATTACTAGGTCAGATGTATATATTACATTAAAAAATTCCAATTTTATCTCTATGTGGGAAAGGTAGGGAGAGCATTTTGCAGAGTATGACTCCATTCATGAAAATGAGCATATCAAAGCTATGATGTGTATAGAGGCGTGAATGTATAAATGTACAGGAAGAGTGTCTGGAAGGGTAAAGACAAAACTGATTGCAGTGGTTCCCTCTGAGGATAACATTTGTGGGGGCTGGAAAAGTCACCGCATTGTAACTTAGCTTCTTATGTATCACTGATTTTTTTAACAATGAGAATATACTTACACATTACTTTTATAACTTAACACTTCCTAGTTAAAAACTAAAAATTACTTTTGAAGGAGATTAAAAAGAATATTTGCCTTCTTTAAAAATTAATTTTAATTCTCTATTCTATGTAGGCTTCAAAGACAAAGCCTAAGGGGCTGTGCATGAGAGACTTCTGTCTTCCCATCATATTAATTTGCCTGTCTCCTTTATGTTTAGGAAAAAAAGTTTGACTAATGTACAGAGTACACTCAGGTCTTAATAACTGATGCCACAAAATACACAGTGAAAATAGACATGTGGTATTGAATAGGTCAGCGTCATATGTCAGCAATGACAATTAGACATGCCCTTTCACAGGGTCCAGCTGAATTCACTGCCATCAAAAGTTAAATGGGAAGCTAATATTCAATATTTGTCCCCTAGAAAATTCAAAAGATGCCCATACAAATACTCCCCTGTTGTTACTATCGCGAGAGAAATTGATCAGGAAGATAAGGTTGAGGTCTAAAGAACTCCCAGCATCCTGATGAGCACTCTTGGAAGAGCGATCTCTACAACCTCATAGCAACATCTATTGTTGCAACCTAGGTTGCCATCTAGGCTGCAACCCAGTTGAACTGCTCTATACCTGGGCACCAGGGCACTGGAAAGGATAAGAAATCATATTTATATTTACATAAAGAAACTCTAGAGAATACATAACATACTGATAATAGTGATTATCTGTGGGAATGAAGGTGGGGAACAGGCCAATTATAACAGAAATGTGGGACTTGTTTTGAACCATATAAATATACCTGTTCAAAAATATTTTAATTATAACAGTGTACCAGAGGAAACTAAATTGGATATAATGAAGCTTGATGACAGCTTCTGAGGTCAATAAAAAAGCAGATTTGGAAACCCTTTTGCCTCTGGCAAAGTTTTGGTAAGAGAAACCATATGCCTGCTGGGTCAGTTCAGAAGAATTCACATCTTTAGGATGATTTGCCTACAGTTTATAGATTTGTTTTCCTAGGTAGAATCCAGGATCAGGATCTATTTTAAAACATTCCATTAATTATCTAGGATGTTAAAAGTTCTAAGACAGAGTCTCTTCCACTGCAGAATTGCTCTTATCATATCCATTTCTCCTAATTAACTCTTTGCTCTTTGGTCATGTTTCTCCTGGGATGAAGTGAAAGAGAAACCTATCCTATCTTCAGAATTTAAAAAGAAATTACAAACGAGTTTGCTATATTTCTTAAAATTTCTAAATATACTTTCTTTTTAACACTGGAAGATTGGGTTCCTCAACTCTGAAAAACAAATCGAGTTGACGTATACCTAAACTTTATTGTTCTGTATCAGCTCCAAGAAAGAAGGCTTAAGAGTCTTTTAGAGTTCATCAATTATTGTGCTAGATTGGGTTTCCCAGAAGCTGACCTTACAAAGAGGATCTGTGTGCAAATAATTTATTCAGGAAGTGTTCCCCAAGAGTGAGTCATGCTAGAGATGAAGGCGGGGTCTCCAGAAAAAGTCTCAACGAGGGTCATTCCCACTGATCCTGCAGAGGAACCCTGGAGTAGGAGGTGCTCCTCAGAGATGTACCCAGCAGGGATGAGGGAACTGAAATATAATATTCCCACGTGGAGTGCTGGGCCACATAATCTAGGCCTAGGGCAGTGGGCTGAAGGAGAGCCTTAGGTCTGGCTATTGAAAACATACTGAAAGCCAAGGAGTGAAAAGGTGTCTGGGGAAGCAGGCAGGGAAGGAAGGTACAGAAATGTACCAAGGCATTAGGGGCTGGGAATGGGGCGCCAACATTACGTGATGCAATTATCCAACAAATCTGAATCCCAGATTCAGAATGCATTTATGTATAATCTGTGTATAGATCCGAGGCTATTAATTACATTTTCTTCAGTTGTTGCCATACCTTACATGATAGCCAGAATTCACAAGGGTAATTTGACAGATAAAATTCCAATCCTAAGATGCATAAAAGAAGCTATCTTCATACCTCCATTTTGAATATGGAGGTATTCAATATGACTTGGTAAATTCATACGAACAATATGAATATGAACTTGGTAAATTCATTAAATTAATGAGTTCCACATATATAAAAATAAACATTCTTCTCTATGGTGATGTCTTTGTTTAGTATCCACAAATTAAGAAGCCTTAAGAAACTTAACCTCCTGATTAAATGTTTCTAAAAATGTCAAATTTGATTAAACTATTATAGAGCTAAAATTTGTGTTATCTGAGGGTCATTTTTTAATGTTGAAGTGGAACATTTTAATAATGAATTTATGTAGAAACTGTGCCAGGCATGTTCTGGGCACTGGAAATAAAGTGGAGAACAAAACCGACTAAGTTCTTTTTCATGGAGCCTACTTTCCAGTACACAAAGATAGACCCAAAATAAGGAAAGGAATATATGACATTATTTCTGATGTTGGCATGTCCTATAAATAATATAAAATAAAATAAAACAAAATAAAATACAAAGGTGTGATAGAAACTGATAGGAGTTTTAAATGTTTTTTGATAGGAGTTTTCATGTTTAAATACATGAAAATAAAAGTAAAATGCTTACAGAAGAAAGTATAGATTGTTATTTTGGGAACTTTGAGGTGAAAACGGACTTCTTACTACTCCCAAAATACAAAACATAAGGCCAAGATAACTGGATTTTAACACATCAATATTTATTTTTTATTTAATATATTTTTGGCTGCTTTGGATCTTCATTGCTGCCTGCAGGCTCTCTCCAACTGCGGCGAACAGGGGCTACTCTTTGCTGCAGTGCATGGGCTTTTCATTGCGGTGGCCTCTCCCACTGCGGAGCACGGGCACCAGGCGCGCAGGCCTCAGCAGTTGTGGCACACGGGCTCAGGAGCTGTGGCCCACGGGCTCAGCTGCTCCGTGGCATGTGGGATCTTCCTGGACCAGGGATTGAACCCGTGTTCCCTGCATTGGCAGGCGGACTCTCAACCGCTGTGCCACCAGGAAGTCCTCCACATCAATATTAAGAATGTCTGATCTGGGCTTCCCTGGTGGCGCAGTGGTTCGGAGCCCGCCTGCCGATTCAGGGGGCGCGGGTTCGTGCCCCGGTCCCGGGGGATCCCACATGCCGCGGGGCGGCTGGGCCCGTGAGCCATGGCCGCTGGGCCTGCGCGTCCAGAGCCTGTGCTCCACGGCGGGAGAGGCCATGGCGGTGAGAGGCCCGCGTACCGCAAAAAAAAAAGAATGTCTGATCAGTGAATTAAACCATAAACAAAGTTAACTAATGACAGACTGGGAAAAGACATTTGTAACATCTAAAACTCAATGAGGATTAATACATAGAATATACAAGGAATTCCTAAAAATCAACAAGAAGTGAATTGATAGAAGAAATGATCAAAAGACATTTTAGAAAGACAAAATGGGAAATTTGATTGCAAACAAGTATGTAAAGTAATACTCAGCTTCATCAGTAATTAGAGAAATGCATATTAAAATAAGATAATACTCTAAATACATCAAATCAGCATAAGTTTGAAATCAGAATATATCAACTGTTGGAAAGTATGTAGGGAAATTTGAAATATATCAAATGTTGGAAAGTATGTAGGAAAATAACTGTTCTACTTCCACCTGCCCAGCAGGTGGAAGTAAAACAGTCCTTTAAAGAACAATCTGGCATATTGATGATGCCAAACCCAGGCAGACTATGACTCAGTGATCCAGCTTTAGGAATGTACCCCAGAGAAAAAACTGTTCAGGCTGACCTGGGTTTGTTTTTGAGGCAACAGGGGTCAGAGACAATCTTGGTGTCTGATAAGCAAATGTACAGACAAAATGGGATGATTAAGCACCATGAAATACTCTGCAATTAAATCCAATGAACACAAATAGAGCAATTTGCCTGGTGTCAAATGAAAAAAAATCAGAACAATAAGCTCTATAGCAATATACCATTTATATATATTGAAAATACACAAATGCAAAACAATTGCATATTGTGTAAGGATATCTATATATCCAGGATAAATCAACAAATACTATGGCAGGACTAGGGAAAGGAACAAAGTTGAAAACAAAATTAAACTAAGAATAACCTTGCACAGAAAAATTTCTACAAGAACTAGGCTCCAATTTTATATTTAGAATCTCTTGCAAAACGTTGACTACATTTTTATTATGTTTCATATTTACCATGATACAAGAATCCATGCAGTAAATTAATTTATTTCACAAACACCTGTGAGGGTCTACTATGAGCCAGGCTTTGTGATGAGTGTTAGGCTTAGAAAGACAAATGATACAAGGAGCATGCAGTCCACTGGAGGACAGGATACATATTTAGTAGTTTTGTGTCTACAGGTAAATTTGGACATTTTATTCTCACGTGAGGAGTGTGATAGCTATTTCATTCAATGTGAACGCTTTCTCCTCTTAGATTTTGGGACACAGATTTAAATTTTGAATGCAGTATGAGTAGCTACCTAATCCTTTCTGATTCAGCATTCACTCTCTTTTCCCATGGATCTTGGTCTGAATTTAAAATTTTTATTTCAAGTGTTCATCTTGGATGCATATCAGTACCACTAGTTATTCCAAATCCTTTTAGAAAACAGACGAACTACAAAACACAAAACATTTAAACAATTAGAAAATCATATTTAAAGACATGCATTTGAATGCTTTTTATGCTGTATTTCCCATTGTTATCCAAAGTTAGATATTGTATATCAACTCTGCAAAGTAACTCTGAACCATACATATACCACAAAATGTTTCTAGGAAACCTAAAAAGTCACAACACAAGAGTAGCTTTAAGGAAATCTAAGCATGAGAGTTTGGGAACGAGCAATAGTGTCCACCAACGATTAGACTAGTAAAGTACAAACAAAACTGGAGTAAGCAGCAGCTGGAGACAATCAATGTTTCAGTTGTTTTCTATGCAATACATCTCAGAAATGTAGCAAATGACATTTTACTCATGCCCTCGGGCTCCCGCTGACTAAAAGCTCATTTCCTCTGTCTGCGCCAGGAAGATATGCAGGCTTATCCAAATGTGGCAGTCCTCAGGTAGAAGCCTGACTCAACAACCAGCTGCGCTCCCTGTTGTCTCTTTCCTCAACGTTTGTCAATGTAGGGAACCAGTAGCTCTCCAGTTAAGTGCACTAACTACCTGCATCTAAGTGACTCTCAGAGGTATTTGACAACAACAACAACACTATGGCACAAAGGAAATAATACCTCAACAGCCTTACCATGAAATGTAAATGCATTTCTGGGTTTTGGTCATCTTTTTTTTGCCATATATATATATATATATTTCTTTTAATTGGGGTATAGTTGCTTTACAATGTTGTGTTAGCTTCTGTTGTACAGCAAAGTGAATCAGCCACACTTATACATATATCCCCTCTTCCTTGGATTTCCTTCCCATTTAGGTCACCACACAGAATTGAGTAGAGCTCCCTGTGTTATACAGTCTGTTCTCATTAGTTATCTGTTTTATACATAGTAGTGTATATATGTCAATCCCAGTCTTCCAATCCAATCCCCCCCAACTCCCCCTCTTGGTATCCATACGTTTGTTCTCTACATCTGTGTCTCTATTTCTGCTTTGCAGATAAGTTCATCTATACCATTTTCCCAGATTCCACATATATGCATTAATATACGATATTTGTTTTGCTCTGACTTACTTCACTCTGTATGACAGTCTCTATGCCATCCACGTCTCTACAAATGACCCAATTTTGTTCCTTTTTATGGCTGAGTAATATTCCATTGTATGTATGTACCACATCTTCTCTATCCATTCCTCTGTTGATGGACGTTTAGGTTGCTTTCGCGTCTGCCTTACATTCATATTTAATTAACTGAGCACCTTCTAAGCATATAAACATATTTAGTCCTTGAAGCATCCCTCAGTGACAGATATAATTTTCCTCATTTTATATTAATAGATCATTGAAGCTCTGGGATATTAATGGATTGTACAAGATAATGTGGCATTAAAGTGAAGTTATTTATAAAGAATGTGTATTAGACCTGCTATTTAGGCCACCCAGGATCTCAAGAAATAAAAATCCCAGCTTATCCATTATTATGTATATTTATTGCAAAGATGATGGTGCATGAGGTAGGAGCAGAAATCAGTTTATGCAACACATTAACTCAGGTTCGATTATCCAGATTCCATGATATAGAGGAGTCTTATTCCATGCTATAGAGGAGTCATAAGCACACAGAAAATTTGCTTGACAATTCTCAAGACAGAAATTATGGCCACACAAACCACTCATTTTCCAAACGGAAAAGTTTGCTTGGGATGGCTTGGATATCATTTGGTGTGCTGTAGTTTTATTACGCAGTTTTAGCCAACTATCTTGGTGTGATCAGAAACCTACTGTCCTTAAACCCAAGCAAAAGGGACTTCCACACTCTATTTAGAGGGCTCTGCATATCAAGCTTTTACAAAATAACGAGTGTGTTGAAGAGGACAAGGATGTCTTCTTGAGGCAGATGACCTGTAACTTGAGCATCCTCTCTTTTTTTGCGGTACGCGGGCCTCTCACTGTTGTGGCCTCTCCCGTTGCAGAGCACAGGCTCCGGACGCTCAGGCTCAGCGGCCATAGCTCACGGGCCCAGCCGCTCCGCGACATGTAGGATCTTCCCGGACTGGGGCACGAACCCGTGTCCCCTGCATCGGCAGGCAGACTCTCAACAACTGCACCACCAGGGAAGCCCTGCATCCTCTCTTTTGATGAACACCCTTCAAGCTCCAGAAAAAAGCTTCTCAACATCTTTTGCTCTATGCTATCAAAAGAAAAACATGCACACAGATGTCATGAAAGTTTATGGGTTTTACTGTGCTGGCTATGTTGGAAAAATATAATGCTTCAGAATGTGGGAGAAATTTGAGCAGTTTAAGCCCTTAAGTAACTGAAAAAACTAATTAAGTAATGTGGCAACATTCTTCTCAGATATCATGTTTCTGATTCTTACCGTTGTGAAATACTGTTTCCCAGGAATAATGATGGTCCATTTTATTGCTTCCTTTTATATCTGTTTGTAGAAATTCACAAATTAGTGGGGCATTTTCAACAGTTGCAAAAGGCTACTGAAGAATATTCTGTGACATTAAATAACTTAATATATATTAAAGGAGAGAGATGAAGTGTAATACTAGTCTTTTCATTGGTAACTCGTAAGATGCTGAACACTAGAACTCTAGATAATTATTTTCTTTATAAAAGAAAATTTTAAATGTACTTAAAATTTTAAATTTAACTTAAAAATTCTAGACATCAAAATAATGCTAAGTTTCAATTTATAACTTCAAATACTTTGGAGATAATGGTATGTGGACTTCCATTTGTTTTCTTGACACAGGATGCCAAATGTTAGGAACCAGCCTGCTCTGGGGTCAGGCAACAGTCAAGATAAAACTGGCTATGGCCAGGTCAGTGGCTGGTTACTTCCCCTTGGTAGCAATGGCTACCAAAATAGGGAGAGACCCGGCTAGGCCAATTTCTTCCAAAAACGGCTGTGTATGTGGCAAGCATTGAGGATATTTGGACTCTTCTTTCAGCTCATCTAGAACATAATACCTGATGGTAGATATTTTTCAAGCTTTAACTCAGAGTTCAGCAATCTTTCTAGGACAGGAAACTTTTTACTTCCTCATGAGCAGTAGAGGAAGTAGGTCTAGGGTCTGCCACAGAGACAAGCATTTGATCATAGGATTGAATCATCACTCTTCCCTTTAATTCTAGTGTAGATGATAAGGTGTGGATGCTTATCCAGAATCTAGTCACAGCCCAGAGGCAACTGAGAAGAGAGGTGAGCTGAAGGCCATTTTGACAATGTCCTTCCATGACCAATAGCCTCTTAGAATCTTTTGAAAGGAAGCACAGAAAGAGATGGAGAGATTAATCCTTAAGGCAATATTAGCTAGATTTATCCCTTAGTTAACATGAGTTAAGGAGGGAAATTCAGGGTTGTAAAAATGATAAGAATAGTAGCAGTAATTACAGCTACCAGTTATTAAGCCTCAAATATGTGTCAGAGACTTGACAAACATTAATAAACACAAAACATGTGATGAACGCATTAATATGCAATATTGAAGATATTTACTTAATCACAGTTTTATTTACTTAATCACAGTTTAGGAAAACTGTGATTAAGTAAAGTGAAGTCAGTTATCCAGAGTCACAAAGGAACTAACTGCTGAGCCAGGATTCCAACCCAGGTTTGTCCGACTTCCAGACTTAGGAAAACATTGACCTTTTTCCAAAGCCTGTTGCCTTCCTTGCAGAAGGGAGAACTTGTAGAGAAGAGAGAGAGCCTCAAAGAAAAGTCCAACTTAGGGTAACATAAAGACCATCTAGGACAGTGCTTTTCAAACTTGACGTACACAGGAAGCACCCATAGCTCATGTTAAATACTAATTCTGTTTCAGTAGATTTGGGTGGAACCCAGTATTCTGCATTTTTAAAGCTTCCAATAACAAGCATCTGGTCCAACTCCATTAATAATGCAGATGAATAGAGTGAGGTCCAGAGAAGTTAGGTGACTGGTTCAAAGCCAAGCAATTTGGTCAATGTAGACAGATTGCTCTGGTACTTTTTCCACTTTCCTACACAAGTTGTTCAAAATGGGCACATCCCCATTGCTAGATTTCAGTCTACCCACATTATCTGTTCAGGATAAATGATTCTCCTGCATCCCTGCAACCTCATGCTATTATATATACATACATCTGACATTCCCATCTTCTCCCTTTATATCTGCTACCATGTTAAAGATTGCCTTGCTTTATGAAGTAGACAGACTCCTAGAAATTATGTGGAAATTGATTTTTTGGTTAAATTGCAATTTAAATGCTTTGAAAAATCTCGTTCTTTTTTGTTTTTTTGGGTAGAGAATAATGCGTTCTATCAAATATGGAGACATTTTTAGAAATTTCAAAATTTCAAAATTTTGGAATTTTGTTTACCATGATATCTTAAATTGGAAGAAGTCTAGATAATTAATGGAACTTAAATGCAAACTTAACTTATTCTAGACTCCAATTTGATGACATGGCACAGATCCATTAATTATTAATTATATTAATAATTTTTATATGTAAAATTATGTTATCTCCATTCAGAGATATTGTCTTCACAAAAAATAGCAATTCAAATTTATTTTCTATTTCTCAGAGCTCATTATTGCAATTTGGGAAAGCTTCCTTCTGATCAAAGCATTGTAAGTAGATTTCTCTAGGACCTACTGCAATGCAGCCTATTCTTGGCAAAAAGAAAAGTGATTCATTTTCTGATTTCAGAAATCCTTTAAAAAATAGTGTCAAAAATAAATTAAAAATAAGAGTAATGCAGCATTAATTATATTTCTTATTAGAGATGGGGCATACAATGGAATAAACACGTATAGGATGGAATAAATTCCTCAGGCAAACTGATTTTTATTTCTCTAAGAGTCATTCTAATTAGGAGCAAAGTATTGTTCTTGAACTTGACCTATTATCACAAATAGAAATGCTGTTTATGTATACTATTCTTACGCAAATCACATATTACACTTGCTTGAGTATATTGAGTCATGTCTTGGAAGCTTTTTGAGCCAACTGTGTTTTAAAATCAGGTCTATCTCTTTTGCCTTCCTCTGTGTGGCTGCCAGCTCCTAAGTAGCTTTTTTTATGCCAACCTTAATCAGACAGAATCACAGCAACCCCAGAGATGGGGTAATGTTCTTTCACAGCACACTGCAGCCATCTAGCTCTCATTCCGTTCTGCTTCTCTCCCTTCTCCTCCCTCCCTCCTGCTGTCTGCTTTTACATAATTTTACTTCCTTGTCCTTTCACTAAAGGATTAACCTGAGAATTAAATATGATTAAATTTTACAGAGTTTATCATGGTTACTATCAGGAGGAATAATGTCAGCTGTTTTTCCCTCTCTCCTTTACCCTGCTCTCCTCTCCCGCATGCACAAAATTATTCCCTTAAAAATTTTTAGACTGCAAATAAATCATTGAGAAGATCGTCACATCACTGTATTCTAGTTAACCTGGATCACTAGCCACCTCCTCATATACAATTGCACCTCTCTCTGCCTAAGCCTGGGTCCATAGTGTTCCCACTAACGAGAGTGTATTTGATCCACTTAGACTCCTGTTAAAATGCTACTCCTCCTTCAAGACCCAGCCAAATGCCACCTCCTTGCACCAAATGGCACCTCCATCTATCTCTGCTTTGTACCTGGTCTTCCTGGCTTTACTCCCCTAAAAATCTGTAAGCTCCTTGAGGTCTTTGCCAATGTCTTATTTATCTTGCCTCTCCACAGGGACTAAATTAGTGTCTTGTTCATGATGGAACTCACTAGTAGTTTGATGGAGGTCAGAGGATAGAAAATGTCAATAATTCCACAGAGAATCAGTGATATAAAGCACACACAACTTCCTTGGAGTGGCGCCATGGATGGTACCCAGCCAGTCTCCTGGTTTCTCATAGCAGGTTTTGAAAAAATACTTGAATGGATTGATCTGTGTTGATCACTTCATAACAGTGGGTCTCAAAGGGTGGTATTCAGATTCCGATATCAGAACCAACAGGGGCTCTGCTTTATAATTTTTTTTTTTTTTTTTTTGCGGTACGCGGGCCTCTCATTGCCGTGACCTCTCCTGTTGTGGAATCTGCTTTAAAACGGAGACTGCTGAACCCTGTCTGAGATTTTCTGAATCAGTACCTTTAGCAATATCATCCAGGAATAAGGATTTTTTTAAAACAACCACTCTACTTGGATCTTAAGCATACAGACCTTTGAGAATCACTGATTCAGAGGAAGGACATTTCACCTTCTTTATACCCAAGGGCATTTAAGGGCTGAAGGAAAAAAAAATTGGCTAGTAAAGATAAACATACAAAATGCGACTTTAGAATACATCTGACTTTGTTCTAAGGTGGATTTCTCAAAAGCAGAGAGAAGTGTAAAACAGAATCTAATATCCCTTCCAGCTAAATGTTCCCCTAATTTTTGTCACAGCAGTATTAGAGCCACAATTTTCATTTACGAAATTAAAAACTTTAATTTTGAAAAACTGATTAACATGCCTAACTACAGAAAAGATGGAGAAGTAGTTAGGCAAAATTGTTCAAAATTAATCTCTTGTTCTGTTTTAAATAATATTCTGCCGTTTCTCACACATTTTTCTCTTTTCTAACATATTTTCCTATTTTTTTTAACCCAAGCAGCCTGTGCTCTATGTAGAGTCTGTTGAAATGATGTATGGGAGTTTATCCTTTGCTCCAAGAGGAAGCTCTTGAAAGGACAAAAACTCTGTTTTTCTATATGCTGTGCAGGGTCCTCCCTGGAAGCTGTGTGATAAATGCTCATATAATGAATGAGCGTATTCCCTTTACTGGTCAGTTTTACATTAATTTCATCTCTTCTAATGAGGAGATGAAGGCAGACAGATTTGACAAGAGATTTCTTAATAGATTCTAGGTTTACAGTTAGTGTTTTTGCTGAAAACTGATTAGTTTTTGGATCATATAATGTTTTCCTTTTTTTTTCTTATAGAAACATTTACACATCGATAAATTAAAATGCAAAATGAAACGTTTTTGGTGCCTGGTCTGGGTAATAGATGTTATTACTGCGTGTGCATGTGCAAATACTTCTCTACTTCTGTTGAACTGCATCTCCCCGCCCTCTTACAGTTAGGTATTACCACTGGACTTGCTTTGGCGACTGGAGTGGGAGCAAAAGGGACATGCCATCTCTGGGGAGCAGCACTTAGTTGCTAGTGGTTGATGCTTCTTGGGCAATCGCAGGAGCACGTGTTAGTATAAAGGTGCCTCTCCTGAGAGAGATCTGGGAACTTGTTTTAAGGTTGCATAGCTGCGTTCTCAGCTTCTTTCATTAGTTGCCAGTTTCTCCTCAAACACTTGTTCTTAATTATCAGGCTAGATTGCCCTAGAAACCTGAGGAAGACATTGTAAAAATCTACTTCCCACTTCACAGAAATCTCCAGGATGAAATTCTACCTGACGTTATCTCATGACATTCATCCAATTCTTCTTGTGGTTCAGTCTCCTGGGTGTTTTCATTCAATGTTCTCATCTACGTGTGCCTAATCTCTTAGGGATTTCTCAAGGTCAAGGTACCTCATTAATCTGTTGTACCAGTCTGCAACTAGCATATTTAGCTAACAAAATAGTTTCTCTTTCTAAAATTACAGAAAAACAGGTTTACAGAAACAGGTTATTTCACCAGAAATGGCAGGAAACTTAGTTTCTTGCTCCAGTATCTAGCACTTCTCTCAACCCTGTTTCTTATCTCTGAGACGTAGTGAACCTTAGTCCCCAAACATATTCCAAACAACATGTTTCAAAAACTAAAACCAATCTCAAATTAGACTAATAGAGCACAAGAGCTTTTAGTTATTCTTTTAAATAGTGGGATTGTAAACATATACAAAATATGTATAACTTTATATAAGGCATAAAAAATAATGATGCAAAAACCTCTGCACGACTACCATCAAGTTTAAAAAGTATATTATTACAAATGTCTTTGAAGTGCCATGAGTGTGCCTCTCCAATCCTGTACCTCCTTTCAGAAATAAACAGTATCCTGAATTTGGGGGTTATCATCCTCCTACTTTTTTTTTTTTTTTTTTTTTTTTGCGGTACGCGGGCCTCGCACCGCTGTGGCCTCTCCCGTTGTGGAGCACAGGCTCTGGACGCGCAGGCTCAGCGGCCATGGCTCACGGGCCCAGCCGCTCCGCGGCATGTGGGATCCTCCCGGACCGGGGCACGAACCTGCGTCCCCTGCATCGGCAGGCGGACTCTCAACCACTGCGCCACCAGGGAAGCCCCTCCTACTTTTATTTATAGGCTTACCACGTATATTTATGTTTTATGTATTTTGTTTGAACCTATGTACCTTTGAATTTCATAAAAATGGAATTATATTACCAGCATTCATATATAAGTTGTTTTCCACTCGGTATTTTTATCATGAGATTCATTCAGGTGGCTGCAGACACCTCTCAATCATTGATTCTTTATCACTTCATCCCACTGCATATCCCAATCTATACTCCAATGAAACATGCACATATTTATTCCAGTATTGATTAACATTTGGTTTTAGTCTAGGATTCTTTTTGCACAACTGTAGGTGATGTTTATCTAAAGAGTCCTCTGCATATACTTTCAAATCAAAGATTATTTCAATGAGCCATAAAAGCAGGTGCTATTGAACTCAGTTTGAAAAATCTGGTTTGGTTGTGGTAAGTCACTGCAGAGGGAATTTGGTGCAGAATATTTTAAGGAAGCACGCTGTGTCTGAGAGCGCTGAGTGTCTCCATAAATTATCATAGTACATGGAGAAAATTTGGGATGAGGAAGACAGGAAAATGACTTCAGCATTCCCCACAGAACAAAATTGAACCATCTTCTTAGGACTGGAAGCAACTGGGGAACTTGAGTTCATGCAAGTACGACCCAGCCCAGATGCAGAAATAATGAGAAGCAAAGCACTTTCCTGAACCAGTTGGAGTAGACGCCAGAGTGGCGAATAGGTGGTGAATGGAGAAGTATCTTTCACCTTGGAGAAGAAGGTGAAAGATACTCCCTGTGTTAGGTAGAAAGCACCAGGTAAGAAAACTCCAAGCACAAGGAAAGGGAACAAGCCTTGAATTGGAAACAGTTTAAGAATTACAAATATTTTTTTTTCTTTCAAGGGAGCAAGGTATAACAATGACAGATAATAATAATTGGCACCCACAACAATAAAGTCATTGCTCTGTTCTGTAGAGCACCTTGAAATGTTTATGTGTGAAAATTGGCAGTAGGAGCTAAATAACTAAGGCAAATAGAAGGATAGGAATTGAAAATTTGGAAGGGAGACAGAAAATCCAAGGAGCCTCAGAGCTGTGTGGAAGGAGAAAGGAGAAAGGGTAAATTGGAGCAGGAAAGCAGTGAAAAGCAACTTTGGAAAACCGAAGTGTAAATAAGCATGTTTAGATTGTGTGGTGTCTAGTCCTCCCTCACTCCCCATGTAAAGTCTTCATAAAGGTCTGCATTGCCTTCAGAGCTTTCATATGGATATTTAAGAGGGAATCTAGGGATTGTCAAGCTATATGTCTCAGCCCACCTACTACAATACATACAGCACATGAGGATAGAGGAAGAAGCACAAAGGCCCATGAAAGAGTAAATTCCTGGAATCTGGAGATTAGGGATTCGTTAAGCCATGGAGCTGGAGTTTTATGGCAATCCCACCTAGATTTCATTGGGCAGGAATGACCCAGCTAATAACTTGATAATATTAATCTATATCCTTATAGAAGGGTTAATCAATATTTTAGCTACATAAAGGATTGCATGCATTCTTTTTCATTGTTAAAAAAATACCTAAACAGAAACTGAAAAGTAGAAAGTGAAAGTCTCTAATCAAACCTTCACCATCTTTCCCTCCTCTCGGTATCATCCTCAGAGGTATTCACTGCTATTTATTTGATGGATTTCTTTCTGGAGCATTTTCTTTTCATTAGCATACCTATATTCTGCAAACTTTTTTTCATATCTATGACAAGCTCATTTTTTTCTAATAGTATTATTTCACAAAGAGATTATAAATGTAAAGTTCTGTACTTTCTGTTTCAGAATGTTGGCTGAGTCAGAGAGGGCAGCCCTCTTAGGGATGGAGATCCTAAACTGGACTCATGGCTGTGTCTCCAAAGGATGGGAAACACTCTTTCTATATTCTGAACAGAACAATTTTTGTTAATGCCACTTAATGGAATACTGCCACAATGTAAGTCTTTTCTAATAGAATGATTGGAAACATGGGCGCAAAGAAGAGGGAACATTTTTCCCCTTTCTCCACTTGGGTGGAATCCTATTTTCAGTTGTGACTCTGGATAGAGTGGTGTACCTCCTAATCTCCCTTGAGGCTGCTATTTATATTCTCAGAAAATTAATTAGGGAATCTGTCATTGCCTCTATCTCCCTGTTTGAAATTAGGAGTATTGGGAGGATGACTCCTTCATTGAAGTTTTAGAATTGCTTAACCAAATCATTCTGCCTATAATTTCCTCTTTAATGTATGCATAAGAACATGCAATAAAAACCTGTCTAAATAAATTTAAAATATTCTCCTTTTCAATAATCATAAAATAAATATTCTAAGTGAAAACATTATGTCAGAGTTTAGTGGTCAGTGTTTTGTTTTTATTAGTGGTACATAAAATAATCATGTATCTTACAATTGATAGCATCTTAGATTTAATGAATCTGGTATTTCAAGCCTTCTTTGGACCTAGAGGGCAGGCATGTGGACCAGCTTCCTGCAGTAAAACACACCTATGTGAGATCTGACCTATGAGAATAAACAGGCTGCCATTTTTGGAAGCTTGAGTGGTAGCTGATGTGGCTGCTTTCTGGGCTGATTGTGCCAGACAGGGGTTCAAGAAGCATCCCAGAAACTTGATTCTAATTTGTTTTTTCAGCAACTTGATTATTCTCTGAGCTATATAACATCCTGAGACAAATTTCTTTTATGCAGAGATGAGCCCAAGTAGATTTGCTGTTTGCCCAGAGTCCCCCAAAGGAATGGAAAGGCCTCTTTGGAGGGACAATTCTCAGCACACCATTAGCTGTCAAGCTCAGCAGATCCCACAATTTTCAAATTCTGGTGATGGGTTCCTGGGCAACTGAGAACTTTAACCAATATATGAATTACACTTGAGAATATAGTTCATAATAAAAGTGCCAGAGAAAGGATACTCAATGCATAAATGATTCTGGGTCTTGATATTCATTTGGGAAAAAGCTATATTTGAGTCCTACCTCACACTATACATGAAATAAATTCCAAGTAATGAAAAATTTAAATGTACAAATTAAAATTTTTTAAAAATATAATAATAACCAGCATTTGTGAAAGTATAGAGAATCATGCCTAATTTGGTGGGGATATCAAAGAACACAATTTCAGTTTTGTAAATAAATTTTTATTATCTATCAAGATATTACACACAACTCTTTGTAGTAATGATTTTACTTCTAAAATTCCTACAAAAATAAAGTACAAATTTAGAAATATTTCTACATAGAAGTATTTATGACCGCATGATTTGTTAAGGAAAACAGAAAATGAATCAACCTATGGAACTGACAATAAGGGAGCTGTGGAGTAAAACAATGGTATGTCCCGTAATGAGATATTCCGCAGCATTGTTGAAGAATGGGCAGATCTCTATATGATAGGCTTGATGGTTATATATGATATAGTCCATTTAACATATGTAGGAATGTACACATGTTGAGAATGTTTGCATGCACTAAAATCTTAAAAGATACTCAACAATGATCATCCCTGAGGAGGGGGAGACCAGTAGGAAAGGGATGAAGCTTGGTAACATTTTATTCGATATTGTTGGGATTTATTACAATGAACATTATTGCTTTCATAATTTAAAAAGCAATAAAGTTTGAAAAATAGAAACAGCTTCTTTCAAAGCAATATAAATACTTTTTCTGCTTCTATTGAAGCAGAACAATTCTTTCTCCTGAGACTCTTACCTATAGATTCACTGGAAGTGATTAAGATTCTACGGGACATTTTTTCTGGGAGAATGAACACACCAGTCCAGTTCAGGTAGCTATTGTTCAGAGCACTGTTGCCAAGTTATTTAAGCACTGCTTAAATAATTTAGAGTCTCCATCTGGACTCAAACACCCATTGGGCTGGAGCAACAAACTTACCCATGTTTTCATAGGTTAAGCCACATCATTCCTTAAAAATATACGTGTGTGTAGTAGATTTGTACATATAAACAATGGGAAGCAAAACATTTTCCTCTTTCTTGTTTCATTTTTCTAAACTCCATTTTAACCCACATCTGGCATTTATGAAACAAAAAGATTTGGTAAAAGCAGAAAAAATGGCCCTAGATCTATGAGATACATATTAGCTATAAATGAGGTAAATAGTCATCGCTAGAAGCATTACCGTATTTAGATATCTTCTTGTAAAGCAATAGTCAACTGCATTACAGAACCAACCCAAGAAAAGTAAACCTACAAGTAGATAAAGCTGAAGTTTGTTTTGACACTGAGAAATCTGACAGTTAAACCTGACAGTCATTGCAGAACAGATCAGAGTATTTTTGAGACAACGAGGTTGAACTGACCTCCAATTTATTCGAAGTTGTTAAAACGTATCTGTCTAAAACTTCTGGCTGACTCTTTTCTTTTCTTTTCTGATATTACATTATGAAAGTTCCCAGATACCAGAAATTATATTAATCATTTTGGTTAAATAATATTTTTTAGGCAAATTAAATTCCCTCTTTGTTAGCTATTTAAACATTGTCAAGTGCTATTATTGCTAAAGCACAAAGTTAACCATTTCAAAGGTATTTACTTATTTACTTTATATTAATTTTGCATGATTCCAAATTACTATATTAAGGGTAATATTTACTTCCTGATTCTCTAAAACATGATTTCTCCATATTCCCCAGATGTTTAATAAAAGAATATGAAACACGTATTTATTTCATTTATATCTGACATTTATCTAGCAAAAGAGTTCCTAATTATAAATTTAAAATAAAGACAGATAAAAATTTCTCCTATATCTCTGTAATGCTTTTCCATGCAAAATACTTGTGGGAATTAAAGCGAACACAACAATCAGAACAGATTACTACCAGAAGAATAAAATTTGTCATTATGAAAGCACATGTTATAGCTTCCCCCTAGAGAGAAATCATGATTTAGTGTTTACATTTTAATCCTTGCTAAATATGCATCCTTGTTTCAGAGTAACGGCAATATTCTTGTTCTTACCTTCACATTCCCTGACTCCTCTTCCTTTTGTGCCATCTTGGTCAAATCTTTTCTTTTGAAATAGAAAGATGAAAGATCTCATTAGCTCTTATGATAGATTATGTTGGATCTTCCCTCCAAAGTAGTTTAAATAAACTGTTAACCCAAAGGATAGATCAAATAGAGGGAATTTTAGATACCATTCTGTAAGTTTCTAAAAGAGAAATATGTGCATATGTGAATAGGTCCTTTTTCAGGAAAGATTATGTCAAAAACACAAACTTGTGACTAGGAAAAGATACTAAACAGTTATTTATTAGTACATTAATATGCACTTACCATATTATTTGGTTTTATTAATATATAGCATGTACCTAATACTCAATAACACCAACAAATATCTTTGGAGAACTTATCATGCAAGACACATGTGTAAAGAAATAAAGACCTAATTCCTATTCTCAAAAAGCTCACAACCTAAAGAGGAAAAAGACAAAACTAGACTATAATGCAGTTATGTGTGTCATAATTGCCAGTCAATTTATTGCCTTGATAATGACTAATAGGCAATAATAATAGCAAATACTTATCTAGCAAATATTATGTGCCAGGCATCTACTCACAATAAAGAACATCCTTACCATTACATTCTCCATTTTATAGATGACAAACTTAAGGCAAAGAGGTCAGGTAATTTTTCCATTGCCCCAGAGCTAGTACATAGCAGAGCTGTGACTGGCAATGGTGCTATGGAAAGAAAGAAGCTGACTAAAGTAACTTAGTAATCGTGTTTGACTTGATACTCTAGTTATAGAGACAAAAAAAAATTGTACAAAACACTGTACTCTAAATGGTAAGTCTGTTTCTTACAGAGGTACATGTTAGCAATCTGAAATTATTTTATATGTGTACTGGAACTAAACAAATAAGTAAGTATACTGTAAATGATGAGAGTTCCTCACTGTCAGAGATTTCTACTCAGCGATGTAAGGTTACAACTATGCACAAGGGGCATGTTAGAATGAATCCCGTGAGGGTGGCTTGGGATTGGAATATATATAACAGTTCATCTTATTTTAAGGTATATATTTTAATACATATATGTATATTTAAATCTATACACATAGATAAATAGATGAGTAAATAACCCAGAGTATAGGAAGAGAAGGATAGTGGTTTTATTGTGGAGAAATCTGACAGGGACCACCTGAACTGACGACCAAGATTAACACCATCAGTTGTAAGACATATTGATCTCACTTAGCTCTGATACAATACACTAAAAAGGGCACATCTCCTCTGTGATTTTCTTCCTCAAAATTCATATTCTCATTCTAATCATTAGAAAACATCAAATGAATCCAAATGAGGTACATTCTACACCTGACTGGAAAGTCAAGGAAAGACTGAGAAACTGTCTTAGGTTGGAGGAAACTAAGGAGACATGACAACTAAATGCAGTGTAGTGTCCTGGATTGAGTTCTGGAACACAAGAAGGACATTAGTAGAAAAACTGGGGAACGTTGAACAAAGTCTCTAGTTTTGTGCCAATATTTAATTGTTAGTTTTGATAATTTTACCACTGTTATGTAAAATGTTAACATTAGGGGAATTAGAGTGAAGAGTAAATGAAAATTCTTCATACTATTGCAATTATTCTGTAAGTCTAATTTTTTCCCCAAAAAAGTTAAAATGAAATCCAAAAGCAAATACAAAATATGCTCACAGAAAGGTTTATAAACAAATGTTCACAGCAGCATTGCTCTTAATTGTATTTTAAAAAAAAAACTAAAAACAACCCTAACATCCATGAAAAGTTGAGTGAATAAACATGTTGTGACATTTATACAATGGAATATTATTCACCATTGAAAACAGCTACAGCAAGGATCATTGTTGCAAACTTTATGCTGAGCAAATGAGACAGTCGTCAGAAAGTAACTATCAAGTAATTCTATTACTGTGAAAGTTTAGAATAAGAAAAACTAAGCTGTGATGGCAGAAAGCACATAAGTGATTGCCTGGGGCTGGTGGTAGGAGTAACATATTGACTGAAAGGAGAGAGAAGGGAACTTTGGAGGAGGATGAAAATATTTCATAATTTGATCTGGGGTGGCTTCCATGGATAATTACATTTTTCAAAACTTATCAAATCATACATTTAAAATGGGTTCATTTTATTGTATGTCAATTATATCTCAATAAAGTTAATTGAAAATTAAGAAAAAAATGATCACCAGAAGATTTAATTTACATGCTTTGTTAATTTCTCCTGGTGTGTAAATGGGCTCTGGTGCCCATTTTGTCATATTTGACATGGTCCCACAACAATTTTCTGTGGAAAAATCCTCTGCCACCTCTGTGCTGAGATGGAGGGGCCATCTCTCCAGACAACTGTTCTGACTGGCTTCTTTAGTTTCACTGAAAATTTTGATTCTGCTCCTCAATCTGGCACATTATCAAAGCCTGTGGATCTGTCCTTAGTTAGCAACACAAAATAGCTGCCTTGCAGGTCTCACCAAAAATGAAACCCTGGAGCACCCTGTTGCTAACTGTCATTAAAATTGTGACTGTGATAAATAATTTTATTTGGAGTATTGCTAGTATGAGTAGTTATTCTGTTCATCCAGAAGTATAAATTCTTGGTCCTCTTAGATTTTCTTTTACTAAATTGTACTTTGGCATTAGATCATTGAGTTGAGAAAACTATTAGGGAAAACATAAAACTCAATATTGTACCTACTCATTTATTCAACTTCTTAAAACTTGATTTATGACGTGTTAACACTGAGGAATCCATAAGAAATCCAAGTGGCTATGTAATGTAGGGAATGGAGTTTCTAAGTCTCAGGAGGTGTATTGTTTTAATTGAGAGATGATAGCCAACATATTTAACAACCTGTGAGGCATGGACACTGGCCCACCAGGAGGAACACCTCCAGAGTGCTGGAGCAGTTCTTAAAGCATCCTGCTTTGCCAAATTTCATCTCTGGCTGCTGGATGATGCGGATGAGCAGAGAATACTGAGGGATGGAGAAAAGGCGTTCGAGGCAATGTCTATTTACCAATCAGTAAGGAAGTCCTTCAGCATTTTAATAACCAGGATGGCCATACTAATGCATACTCACTGAATAGCAATCCTGAATGCAGCTGAAAATATTTATTAGTATATCAGCCAATAGCTTATTTATGAAGACTGTTGGCAGAAATTTCTTTCAGAATGATATAAAGTTATATAGTTCTTAAGCATCTGGCTTTTAAAAAATGTATCCCATGGATATTCTGAATCTCAAAAATCTCTTTCTCTCTCTGGCTACTTAGAAGCTTAGAACTGTATTTGCAGCCAACTTTAGCTATGCTATTAAATATTTTAAAATAAGATATCTTGTATTCCTGCATTTGGCTGTGCTTTATTTTTATTCTAATTTCTTACTTATCTTTTGAATGCTTCTTCCCATAAATTTATTTGTACCATATTGTATACATTTCTTTAAAGACTTCAAATTTTTAAAAAATTTAATATATTTTCAATTAAATACACATATTATACACACACACAAGGGATAGGTTAACTTTATCTGAGTTGGAGAAAAGAGTGATATCTGAACTGGGAATTGAAAGACAAAGGTGTTTACTTGGTAGACAGGGGGACAAGGACATTCCAGAGAGAAGTCACAGTATGTTTAAAGGCATACATTTCTAAGAACAGTATGGCATGTTGTTGAACTACAAGTAGTTCATTTTTTATTAGAACAAGTGGATGGGGAGAGGAGAGGTTTGCAGAGCCCAACTCACAAAACGAAAACAATGAGCAAGACTCCCTGAATCCATACCCAGCTCCAGCTACTACTAGCTATGTGAACATGGGCAAGTTATTTATCTACTCTGTCTCAGTTCCTGCAACTATAAAATGGGGATAAGAATAGTACCTACATCATGCGTGGTTTTAAGGATTAAATGAGTTAATGCTTCAATTCACTTAAAACAGTATCTGACTGACTATATAAGGGTTTGCTATTTTTGTTACATATGCTCTACTAGGGTAAGTCTAATTGTTATTTTGAGTGGTGAGATGGAACTTAACTCCTCTAACTCCAAGCTCAGTGATCTTTCCACCCCACCACTGACTTATCAGAAACCAAGAGAGGGGTGCGATAAAAGGATCACAGAAAAAGAGAGATAGTAAAGCCCAAACACTAGCTTCACCCCTTTGCAAGTTTGCTGAAGGCTCGTGCATGCCTAGGTAGTCTGTGGTTTTCAATATTCAATAAAGCTTCATGCAACCCCTGGATCTTGCATACATAAGAGAAAAGAATATCTCAATCTGCCATGTAAAATACCAGTTCTCAAGATGAGACCAGCTTATGTATTTGAAACTGTATTTCAAGCATTTAACAAGAAAATTTTTGTTCTTCTTGTTGCCTAGAGTAAAATTCAAATCTTCAAATGGTTTTATATGTTAATCATAATAAAGTGGTTCTAATTCCAGACAAGAGCAGCATTCTCAGGTGACTTGGCATCACTAGTTGGTTAGATTGCTTCTTATCTGATTGGAGCTTTGTCATGAATTCTCACCTCTTACACCTGTTGGCTGAGGCAAAGCCACCTCAGCTCACTGACTCATGGCGCTGGAATGAAACCAACAATTGGTACTGAAACTAGAAGTCTTATTGATAACAATAGCATTGTAGACTCATGAACCAGAGCTATGGCTTCATGTTGACAAGAAGTCGTGTCTAGAACATTTTTCTAGCAATTAATTTCCTGAGACACTTCTTTCTTTAATCAGAGCAAAAACCACATTTAAAACATGTATTTCTGAACTTCTTCTAGCCTCATCTATAAGTATAACATTATATTAAAAACATTAAAGCTGGGTATTCCAGACAAGTGTTGCAACTACTATAGGGTGTGCTTTTTAAAAAGTGAAACATCAATTATTTTAGTCTATTGTGAAGACAAAGCAGCTATAGAGTAAAACAAAATCTATGGACCTAACTGTTGCCCTTATTAAGAAGGAAAACAGTCCTGCTGCAAAGAAATATAAGCATTTGGCAGAGAAGACTGCTAATCCTTCTTCCACCTCAAGACATAGCCATTTAACAAGTGCAGCCATAAACAATCTAACACCATCTCTTTTTTGTTTGCTTGTTTGTTTGAAAGTCTTCGCAGGACATATTACTACTTTGTATTCCTTTTTTCTTTATACATCATGAAGATGGTAAAAAATGTATTACTATCTGAAACAAATTACTTTTTAATTGATCTGACTGGTAATAAAATGTTGTACAATAATGACAAGTACAGTATAAATTATGGACAAAAAGCAGTCATCTGGCAGACTGAGTTACTCCGGAAGCATTTATGGTCTTTTTCAAAATTTTTGGAGTAGTATATGTCAAGATGGAGGGTGCTAAAGAGTGGAATGGGTGGAGATGCTCTTCATTCAGAAGAATGAGAGCTACCTGAGTCCAGGCAGATGGTTCAAAGGTTGAAGTACTTTCACAGGTGCTCACTGATTTGGACCTCTCATGTTTACACATACATGAATTAGCATCCTTACATTTAGCATCTACCCATGCAATTCTACCCACTTGAATCTGCCCCTTTGTATACTTTGTCAGACTCATAAGTCCATAAGCCACAAGGTGTGAGAGAGTCCTGGGGTTCTCCATAGGCCCTGATAGCTATGACAATAACATCAATATTGAATTAATTTTTATAGCAAATGTCACATGCAGAATGAGAAGCATACATTCTTATGGAAACATAAATAGTGCATAGTGTCTGGCACTAGTAAGCATTTAAGAAAAATATATGTATTCAGTGAATGAAAAGTTCTGGACAAAAATTCATGGAATATGGACTTAGGTATTTACAACTTAGGTATGTATGGTAACTACGTATTTCAATCATTATATAAATTAATGTAAATATACATGTAAAAGGAGAGTCATTTCTATAAAAACTAAGTTGAATGCTTTGGAAAGACTCCACAAATGTAAATCTATCAAAAATCTTTATCAATTCAGGTATATCAAGAAAACTAAAAATTTAGAGGGAAAAACATAAAATATGTCAAAGAAATTTGTACTCTACTGTCTTCACAAATATCTTTAAATTCTCCCTCCTCTTTAAGGAAACCAAATCTGAAAATTGTATATGATGAATTTTAGATGTGGATTAGGCAAGAAGATGAAAGTCAAAGCAGGGAATCCAGAATAAAGGAAAAGACCTGGCACAATATAAAAATATTGACAAATTGATATTAATTTTAGAACCACTTAAATAAAAGTAAAATATGTATTATTTTTAAGCTTCCTCAAAGAAATAATTTTTTTTTCAACTAACCAACCAATCATTGAACCTGATAATGTCAGAAAACAGGGCTTTATCTCAAATATATATGAAAGAACTTTACAGGTCTTCAAGCTTTATAGAAATTTTAGTTAAGTGTACCTACGTCTGTTTTTACCAATAATTCACAAATTCAGTAATGAAGATTTCCCTGAGCACCCATGAACTGATTAGTGTATAGTTGGTTCTGAAGCCATGAGGATACATACTGTGACTTGAAAGGACACAAAATTCCAACGCTCATAAACTGGAAGTGTAACCCAGAGAGGCTTCCATAACCTCAACCGCAGTGGCTTTACCAGGAATAACTAACTAGCTAACTAACTCTTCTCTTACTCTCTCTCCCCTCACTCTCTGTGTATGTGTGTGTATAGAATATTTAGATATATGATATGTGCATCATGATTTTGTATATTTATTTGTGTAGAGCATATTTGTCTAGAGCATATTTATTTGTGTACCCGTGGTATATATATAACATATATATGCCTATAAATACACAGTCACACATCTGTCTACAGAACACCAAACGCTCCACTTCCCCCTTAATCTTATTCTTATAAATGCAATTTCCAGCCAACAATGTGATGTTTCAGAACCAAAATTACTTAAAAAGAAACTTCACACCTAGCTTGCACCTTCTTACAGATTTTCTGTGGCAGCAGGTCCTCAAACTTTACTCCTGACATTTAGAAAGCCTCACTGCTGATCTTAGATAATAGAACTTAACACCTAAACAATAAGTCCTACATTTTCTGAGCACTTTGAGTCTACTAATTAATCTACATAATATCCTTGTGAAGTGAATAATTATAATTTTCACAGGTTTTTTTTTCCATGACACAACTGAGACTTGGTTAAATAAAGTATCTAATAAAACAGGACATTCATGAAACAATACAACACTTTTATAGAGGGAGAATGACATAGGACAGATGAAATGATAGTTCAATAAACTGTTATCGAGCCCCTATTATGTGCATTAACAAGTGAAGGAGAAAAAGAAATCATTTCTGCACTTAATGTGATTACAGTACAGGGTGATGTGTGTGAAGAGAGATTTGTTCAAAGCACAGTTGAAGCACAAAAGTAGGAGCACTGACTGTTGTTTGTGGGTGGGTAGGAGTTGTTGGACATTTGTTCCTAAAATAACTTTAATGGAGTCTCTCAAGGAGTAAGATCTCACTTAGCACACAAACAGGAGAAGGACATTCTTATAAGAGAAACATTACATATCAAGGTACATAATGCCTCTTTCAGACAAATAAAATCATAGCAGTGCAGCAGGTCTGAACGAACCCCAAGGTTTCAGTAGAAAATTGCAGAACATATAGAAACCACATGATGAATAGTCTTTATCCCACCTATGGAATTTTAAATCTAAAATTTAAAGCTATGGAAGTTTACATAGTGGAGTGAATGACATGATCTATTGCATTTTAGATTTTCTCTGTCAGTAAGTACTCATTAAATTCATTAATTTGAACAATAAAGAGAATAAACTGGAGGGAAGGAAGGGAAGGAAGACCAGTAAGTTGTTGTACTGAAAATGAAGAGATGGTGGCAGTTTCATTCTTATTTTAGAGTGGAATTAACAACACTCGGTGCCTTTAAGTATAATTGATGGCTTTCTTTCCTAGTGGCTTCCCAAAGTGTGCCAAGCTTTTCCTCCCCAAGTCATTCGTAGATTATTTGGGGGACACGGTAGTATAGAATAGTATATAACCCAGCTCACTGGATTGCATTACAAAATGGACTAAGTATAGATTTAGAAATCACACAACTCAGTGTTTTATCTGAAGATACTCTTATCTAAAGTGACAGTAGTGCCTACCTCTTAACTTGGAGTCTAGGGTTAAGTCAAATTTACACAATCATATTTACTTCTCTCCTAAATTAAACTCAGACCAAGACTGACTGACCAATGGATCTGCAGAGGGAACTAGTCAGGTGCAGCCTATGGGTTCTCATTTCTGCCTTACTTCAGACAGAAGGGAACAGTGTAAGGAGTCAGGAAGGATATTAATTGCTTCTAACTTTGTGGTTCCATAAAAGCATCTAGAGACGCCAGTTTATCACTCTATAATTTTCCAAAAGCCTTTCCATTTTTGTTTTAAATGAACAATTCTTGCTCTAGGGACAAAAATTTGGAGAAGACTAATATATAATTTTCATTTTATCTTATATAAAATAGCAGAATGTTAAAAATAAGATACAAAATAATGAAAAATGGAATGCTTTTAAGAAATTATGTCTCTGATCATTGAGCAAATATTCAAGCATGTGCACACAAAATGGCAACCCCCCTAAGTCTTATCAATAAATGTTAGCTTCAAAATTAAGCTTGGCCAAAGAGATACCCTCTGTTATTAATGGGATCATGCCCAAACCTTATGCATCATATGGGAAGCTATTAACTCACAGATCAGCCAAATAATTTTGAAATAGTCTATTTTTAATACTCTTGTATTAAAATCCATTATGGTTTGAGGTTTGATATAGAAATGTATGACAGTGATTCTTTTTCTCCTTAGTGCTACATTAGAGTCTGAGGTAGAAGTCTTGGGGAAGAGTAATGTTCACGAAGCCATTAGATACAATAATGATAACAGAAAGAGGGATGGCTGACTAGCATCATATGTACCTTCAATGCATGTCACATGTCTTCATAAGGGGACTTCATATTTCCCCTAGAGTTCCCCATGGGGAAAACCTATGCTTATTTTCTAGTTTGATATCTCAGAAACTTTCCATCCTTATGAGATTCTACTCAAGGTCCCCATTATAAGAATCAAAACAAGATTTTTTACCCACCCGGGAGACTCTGCAGTGTGATGCTATATGCCATCTATCTAGATTGCTCACCGGTGTCAGGCATAGGGAAGCTCTTGTGTACCTCAGGTCCTGGTCTATTCTTCACCTTCTTATGCATGAGTTTGGGCATATGACTTAACCCAGCTGTGTCTCAGTTTCTCCCGTGTAAAAAGTGTGAGAATTATAATTACTTACCTCTTAGGGTTGTTATGACACTAATTAATGCGTTAGAACTCTGTGAATAAAAATCACTTTGCACAGATGTTAATGATTATTATTCAAAGGACAGCCATAAGGCCAGCTGCAGTAGAAGAAGGTGGTGGGCAGGTTTTTAATCTCCTTAATGAAGGCCAAATAGCAGTTAGTAGGAAAAATAGTGAAGAAAAACAAAACAATTAACAAAGGATCTAAAATGAAGGCATTCTATAGCAGACCTCAAGCAACCAGGCATCTACTGAAAATGAATGTGGGGTGCGTATTCCGCAACCGAAAATCACTGGAACTTTTAACAGCCTATGGCAGGGGCCCATAACCCCCCTCTGCCAGCCGAGGACCACTAGCAGTCAGCGTCCTGTTAGGAACCGGGCCACACAGCAGGCGGTGCGCGGCAGGCAAGCTGAAGCTTCATCTGCCGCTTCCCATCCCTCTCATTACCGCCTGAACCATTCCCACCCTCCACCTCCCCACCCCACCTTCCGTGGAAAAACTGTCTTCCACGAAACCAGTCCCTGTTGCCAAAAAGACTGGGGGCCACTGGCCTATGGCAATAGTTCACCAAAGAGAAAATGCTTTGAACAACACTTGAATCCTAGGGGTATGAACAAATTTTGAGGGATATTGCTATACTCTGTATATACAATCAAAATGACTAATTCACTTAAAAGGCACCATGTGGGGCTTCCCTGGTGGTGCAGTGGTTGAGAGTCTGCCTGCCGATGCAGGGGACACAGGTTCGTGCCCCAGTCTGGGAAGATCCCACATGCCGCGGAGCGGCTAGGCCCATGAGCCATGGCCGCTGAGCCTGCACGTCTGGAGCCTGTGCTCCGCACGTCTGGAGCCTGTGCTCCGCGATGGGAGAGGCCTCAACAGTGAGAGGCCCGCGTATCGTAAAAAAAAAAAAAAAAAGGCACCATGTGAGTCCACCTGTCACCATCCTTTTATTGTTTCGTAATTCAAGATGTGAAAACTAATAAATCCTTAGGGATTGCAGAAGGGACAATGGTCAAATTAGAGAATTCCAGAATCTCCCTTATCTGCTTTTTTATAATTGAGAAAGATGTTTTGTCTTAATGATATTTGAAAGACTGATATTTTTACAGATATCATGGTTATTTTCTTGTGATTTCTGTAATTGTATCCTTCTGGCTTCTGCCCATGGTTCGCTATCCAGTTACCCCTGCGGAAGCTTGAGGACGACAGGTACTCAGTTCTCTCTGAAAAATCTTGCATACCATGACCTAGAAATCTTGTAGGATGGTTTCTGTAAGTTTTCTGGATCAACAAGGATAGTCTGAGCATAAAGTTAGGGAATTCTAAATTCCTTTCCATCCTTAGATTACAGACTTCCTAGCACCCACACCTTGCAGATTATTTACTTCACATCTTGCTCTTTCTACTAAGACTTCTGCAACATGACTTAAGCATTCCCAAGGTTATAAGCTGCTACGATAGTCTAAGGGCAAATACGTCATGACAGTGCACTGTAGTTGTGGGAGCAGGGAGGTAGTTAAGCAATAAGTGGTCCAACTGAAAGGCTGGGGAACTTGCTCTTGAGGTCAGGATTGGAGAAGACCACTTGTTATCTTTTGCATCTAAACTGTAACTGACAACTGCTTAGATTTGTGGAAATCAGATTTAACTTGAATTGAATGTGTACTATATGCCAGGCTGTTTTCCCATTTCAGATTAAAAAAACAAAACAAACAAAAAACAAATATAATAGGTGTTTCATTCCATCTCTTTTCAAGGAGGAAACTGAGGTGCAGAGAAATTAAATAGCATCCTAAAATAGTTTAGCAAACTAAGATACCTTTGGCTTCCAGTCTAGTGATCCCCCATTTATACCCTGTGGCTTCCTCTGATGTCATCATTATTTAAGTATCTAAAGAGGCTCTATGAAACATGAGTATGCCACTTCCTGATGGACCCTGCCCTAGGTCACAAGAATACTCTTAGATACACTCAAGTTCCACTTGTAAAGAAGTAAAAGTAGTAGCCAACTTGAATGACACTAAACAGCAGTAGCAGAAAGATGAGAAAAGAGGCTAAAATAGTCTTTGTCACCAAATCACCATGGTTAGGGAAACCATGGGCTTGCCCATTTTTATAACCATAATTTATGGATAATCTATGTATCATCTCTACTAAGTCTAGGGATGACATAACAGTCAAGAGAGACTAGATCCTTTCCTTCAAGAACTTAACCATCTCTGAGGAAGACAGTCATGAAACAAATAAGTTCCCAAACAAACATTTAATTTCAAGTGTGAGTAGTAGTAAAATGAATGTAAATATTTAGTTACCATAATACCCAAAGTGTACAAAACAGCTGCTAATTTTTCCAAAATAGCTGTATTATTTTTAATGTAAAAAGAATCTAATTTCAATTAATGTTCTACACCCTTATACCCAAATGGGATTGCCTGCTGTCTTTGCCCTGGATTTTTACCGTTCTAAGGGCTTCCAGTGCACTTTAAGACTCTGCATTGAAGGGAGATAGAATTGTGGGTAGTGTTACCATAAGGGAATAGTAAACCAGATGTCAGGAAAGTAGCCTGAGAGGTTGAGTCAGGAATAAGAGAACTGTGGACCCTGCCATGTGGCCTGGCTCAATCACCCAGGGAATTAAGAGGTCTGGTGTCAGGTCCTGGACAACCCTGACCAAGAACAAAGGGACTTCTTCTCCTGAACCTGTAGGTGAAATGAAATCTACAGGTTGATCTCAACGGCACTGTTCTTCAAAATGGTCACTATGACCACAGGAATCTCCTTACCACTCACTCAGCATTTGAACTTGAATACTGGAACTGTCTTAGCATTTGTAGATAGCAAGTGTGTAGGAGCTGAGACTTCTTCATTTGTTTGCATAGGTGCCTTGATTTTTAGAATATTCTCCCTGTTAAAAGTCTGTTTAAAATGGTCTGTTAGGGCTTCCCTGGTGGCGCAGTGGTTGAGAATCTGCCTGCCAATGCAGGGGACACGGGTTTGAGCCCTGGTCCGGGAAGATCCCACATGCCGTGGAGCAACTGGGCCCGCGAGCCACAACTACTGAGCCTGTGCATCTGGAGCCTGTGCTCCACAAGAGAGGCCGCGACAGTGAGAGGCCTGCACACCGCGATGAAGAGTGGCCCCTGCTTGCCGCAACTAGAGAAAGCCCTCGCACAGAAATGTAGACCCAACACGGCCAAAAATAAATAAATTAATTTTTTTTTAAAAAAAAGGTCTGTTAGAGGTGTTACAGTCTCTGAATTAAGCTGTCTCTTTCTGTACTGAAGAACAGCATTATATCCAGTGCACTGCCCTGCGTCAGCTCGAATAATGGGGTACAACAGCAATATAATGGGATATTATAGCAATTCCTAACCCATTCCACACCTGACTGACCCCAGTAATGAGTCAATAAGGTCTGTAGCTCTGTAATGGGAGCTTACGCAGTGGAACATTGAGGCAGGACATTGCAAAACAAAACCTAGGAGCTGTACTAGACCAGTTACTGTGGCTCCTAATATTTATAAAAGGCAATTCAATCTGTAATCTGATCTCTGTGTGGTACCTGGAGCTTCTTTTGCTTCCTTTTAAGAATCACTTCTCTTTATCAAGTTCCTTATGCCAAAATAAATGAGGTCTTCTTGCTAAAATGAGACATCTAAGATTTACAACTTTGGGAATTCCCTGGCAGTCAAGTGTTTAGGACTCTGTGATTCCAGTGCAGGGGTTGCAGGTTCAATCCCTGGTCAGGGAACTAAGATCCCACAAGCCATGTGGTGTGGCTGATAATAATAATAATAATAAAACAAAAGATTTACAACTTTGAGTTCTTAAAAGGAGGAAGTAGAATGAATGAAAACAAGACTCATCACATAAAACTGAGTGTCCTCTGCTGCTGACCTCTCATTCTAAGCTCAGATTTCGAGGATGTGTATCCAGAAGGGACATATTAGTCAGGATTATGGCCTTCTCTCTTTGGTTCTACCAATACTTTTCATTATTTTAATTCTTCAACAGTTTCTGATGGTACACATCTCTTAATCCTAAAAATCATTTGAGGTAACTAAAAGTTGGATGCTTAGAACACCTGCCCCATGATCTCAGATTGATTAATTATGAAAAGTTCAGCAGGCACCTCTTAAAACCTAAATGATATTGTAATTGGATGGAGAATAGTATTGCTGGGAACTGAATTATGTACTCCACTCCACACTCATATGTTGAAGCCCGAACCCCCAATGTGACTGTATCTGGAGATGGGGCTTTTAGGAGGTAATTAAGGTTAAATGAGGTCATGAGGGTGAAGTCTTAATCTGATAAAATCTTATAAAGCCACTTTATAAGAAGAGAAAGAAAGAGAGGTCTTTCTCTTTCCCAGCACACATATCAAGGAAAGGCCATGTGAGCACATAGCAAGAAGACGGCAAGCCAGGAAGTGACCCTCACCAGAACTTGACCATACTGGCACCCTGATCTAGGACTTCTAGCCTCCAGAACCGTAACAGAATGATTTTTTATTGCTTAAGCCACCAGTGAGCTGGCAGAAGTTAGGGTTGTGAGGATTGAGTCGGTGTACCACCACCTTCTCTCCACCCTGTCTGCGTCTCAGCCAGGTGTCCAGGACGACCAGCTGTTGACAGATGTAAAGACCCATGGGAGTCTGAAGTCCCAGTCTGTCTACCACTTGATCTTTGTGTGCCTAACTACAACCATCAACCTCACAAACTGTTGAAGAATATTCTTACATGACTGAGCAATTTCTTGGGGAAGTAGTGATCTGGCTCCTGATTCAAACTAAGTTCTCTGGCCTTCTCTCAGCCTATATGAGAAATTTAGAAATGACTGTCACTCCCAAATGGGACATGGGGATGGGCTCTGCCCTTTCTCTCTTAGAAATACCATTCTAGCCCTCTTCTTTCTTTGCCCCCAAATTCTGTTATTCCACAAACTCCAGTCAAAAAATAGTCACCAGTTCCCTAATTAAAGACTCACCCCCAAATTTCACATGCACATAACTTAGGGGCATCCAATTGTATGAGAAGAGGAGTCAAGTACCACCAACCCCCATAATGAGGAGGGTGGACTGGAGAAGTACAGTACACCTCTCCTATACCTTTCTCCAAATCTCTTCTCTCTGATGCTCTTCTCACTCTCACACTCTTTCTTCACCTCACCAGTGGAGAAACAAACCAGTTCTTCTAGCTCTTATAATCTCTTCCCCAAAGGCTTTATTCTGACACCTTGCCTTCATTGAAATGTCTTCATTGAAACAGCAACCTTCTGTCTTTCCTCCCTTCCCATACTCCCCCTTCTTCCATGGGTGCACGCATGCATGTGTTTTGTAATTTTTTTAATGTTCCTGTGTCGGGAGTGGAGGAGTGAGAAAAGCAATAAAACTCATTGTTCCCTTTTTCAGTGTACTGCCACACGTAAGCACTTCACCGTTCACCCCCTTCCACGTAATTTGTATTGCCTCACTGCAGATAAAGGAGCTTCTATAGATACCCAAGACAGCACAATTGAGTTCCTGATGAAACTTTTTCTGCTTGGCTTTGTAAATAGATTTGACAACAGCTTCCAGGAAATTGCATCTGATGTTTCAAGGCTAGACCTGGCTGTCAAGCATGCTGAGTCATAATCACTGAGTCAGAGTTTCATGCTGTAAGAGAACTTTTCTAAGATTAGACAACCTCCTTGCTTTGGGATAAGGAAAGCAGCAGAGTTCCCTAGTAAATGATGCTGAATAGGTAGAAAATACCTATTTTTTTAATATTTCCTGTTTTTAAGGGGTTGTATTATTTGTTTGTTTTTTCTTCAAGGTCTTATTAGTGTCTCACAAGTCAAACACAACTCTGAGCTCAACTACCTGGGAACTAGAAGCTTATAGCTTGTATTATTTTTTTCTAATAAACATAATTATGGAAGAAAGTAAGAGATGTGACATGAATAGCTTAATTAAGCTTTTTTAGGATTAAAATAAACACATAGCTAAATGCCATGAGACTAATGTTAGAGACCTCAATATTGCAAAAGTAAAATATTAGTCACAGAGCCATATTATCTTTGCTCTAATCCTTAGATGTTCAAAAATGACAAAGAATCTGCTGATTTGTTAGAAATGGTGGCCTATTTATGACAAATTCACACACAGGACCCAGAAGTTCCAAATTAATTGGAACCCACAAAACAAGGTGAACTGGCTTTCATTTTTAGAAGAGGCCATCTCTCAAGAGTTGAATATGGGGCTTCCCTGGTGGTGCAGTGGTTGAGAGTCCGCCTGCCGATGCAGGGGACATGAGTTCGTGCCCCGGTCTGGGAAGATCCCACATGCCGCGAAGCGGCTGGGCCCGTGAGCCATGGCCGCTGAGCCTGCGCGTCCGGAGCCTGTGCTCCGCAACAGGAGAGCCCACAACAGTGAGAGGCCCGCGTACCGCAAAAAAAAAAATAAAAAGAAAACAGTTGAATATGATATTGATACTTCCACGTAGTTTAGGGTTCACAATCAAATTAAAATACATATTAAACAGAAAAATTAGTTACCCTTTCTTAAATGGCAAATATCTAAGCTAAAATCATTACACTAGTGCTGATCACACTTCAGAAATTCAGGGACCTCTTGTAATAAGTCTGCAGTCTCCATAAACAGATCTTAATGGGGAAAGGACCAAAGAACTTGCAGCCTTGTTTAAAATCACACAGAACACTACAAATCAAATAATCAAAACACTTAGGCTCACATTCACATTACATTCATACATTTCTCAGTATGTGATGCCAAGGTAAGGTTTTAAATTAAATCTTTTTTTTTTTTTTTGCTTTCTATTAACTGTTGAACAGAAACAAATAAAACTTGATTACATCCCAATAATATGATGTCAAGAAAACAGTTTACAGACTTGTAATTTTTTTCCAGTAATGTAAAAAGTTTTCCTAACAAAAGCATTACTGAATGAATGATGATGAATATAGGGTAAAATTATTGCTACTACCTTTACTTTCAAGTTTTTCACTAAAATTCCATAATTAAACTTCATTTCAATTCTACATATACACTATGCTATTCATATAGAAGATAGTAAAAGGTTTTATGAATGCTATAAAATGACTTTTATATATTTATGCTGGCTCCTAAAAAACCTATAAAACATTTTCTTTTCCCAAATAAAATATATTTGAGGCAGAGACTAAATATAGATTGCATTTTAAAAACACTCATTACTTATTCCTTCCTCTCCCAGTTCCTCTTTATCCATTTGAACAAGAAAGGATGTATAGAAAGAAGGGTAGAAAATTCTTTACTATTAAGGAGTAAATGTGTGACATTCACAATAGTGATAAAATAACACTTGCCCTAAGAGACATAGGTAAGGGAATGTTGGTGGCTCAGCTCTACTATCCATAAAGCATATTCCTGGGACCTGATGAAGAATTTAAGGAGTTTCAGGCAAGGTTACTGGATCCTCCAAATCTTCCCCATCACCTACCTAAGCTATTAAAATCCATTATCCTGGATTCTGAGACATTTTGATGACCTAGTCTTCCATTAAGGCGCACAAAGCTGAACAAGAGGACATGCTTTTGTAGGAAATAGTTTTGGGGAGAAGTAAATAAAGGTGCAGTTAGATACTGGTTGAAGAGGCAGAGTGAGACAGAAAGGACTCTGTGATTGGGGAAGGGGCCCATGAAAGAGAAAGCAAGCGAGCAACAAAGCCATACTCTGACATCTAGAAGCCCTCCTGTGTATGCCATGCACTGGTTGTGATAACTTGAATTATTAGACCTGATTTTTCACGCTTCCTTATATTCACCTTCTTTTCCACATGCCACTGAAGTTCCCTTTACTAATGGCAGAGTGTCCTTTCCTGCCATTGACTTTGGGCTTCATCATGTGATTATCCCAAAGAATACTAGCAGACAGGACTCAAATATGCTTGTACATTCTATTGCCTTTCTGCAATAGCTATGAGTAGAGCGTAATCGAGCTAGTGCACAGGTCCAGGGAAGATTAAAGAGCCACGTGAAGCGGAGGTGGATGCAATCCACATCTTGGAGCCAAACCCAGACTAGCCAAACCCCTGCAGACCTGCAAATGCACAAGCAGGAATAAACAATTGTCTCTTTAAGCCACTGAGTTTTGAAGTGCTTTGTTTTGTAGTCTCATTGTGGCAACAGCCAACAGATACATTGATCCAGGTGCTGGGAACAAGACAGTAAACAAGACACAACCCTTGTCTTCAAGGGATTTACAATGTAGTAGATGATACAAATTAGTAATTAGAAAATAATTGCTGTCAAGGATACTATGAGACATCTAACTTGATTCTGGGGACTCAGGTGCCCTGGACTGAATGACATCTAAGCTCAGAAGTGAAGGATGAATAATGAGCAAGCTAAGTGGGCTGGAGGGGAGCTGTGATTTGACAGAGCACCACAAGCCGAGGAAACGTATAAAGATGTGCAAAGACTTGGGCATGTGAGAGAATACAAGACTTTAAAGGAATTGTGAGCAATAAGAGCATGGAGTTTGAGGTACAGAACAACAGTCAAATGATTCTAATCAGAGTGTACCGCGTAAGGAGGACAGCAAGAATGGGTGTGAGGTTTTGGTACGATTACTGTAGAATAATTATCAGGCTACTGAGTCACAAGACCAGAGTTTCACTTTATTCCTTTTCTAGCTCTGTTTCCTTGTATATGTCACATCTGAGACTCTATTATTTGGTTGTGATTCAAAAATAATCAATTCCACCTTAAAGTGTTGGGAACAGTCTTCGTAAATTATAGAATTCTATGTAAAAGCTATTATTATGTTTGATAATAACAATGTCCATCTATAATGTTCTTTGTTGAGAAAGATAAAAATAATGACTAAAATGATATAAGATGGTATGTGAATTTCTATTTTTCAATTTTTAGTATTTTAAAAGTAATTTTAAGTGTCTATAGAGATATACATAGTTTAAAAAAGTTTTTTTAAAAGCAAGAGAATATTCATAGTACTCATGTTATTCTCCCAACCAAAATGTTCCTCTCTCCTCTCCAAACATAAACGCAATGCTGGATTTTGTGTTAATAATTCTCTCATTCTTCTTTATAACTGTATCACTTGTGTATGCTTCCTTAAATGACCTACTGTTTAGTTGGTGAATGTTTTACTTTCTTACTGCGTTTATCCTTGTATGGCTTACTTCTTCACTCAACATTAGGTTGTGAGAATCATCCATGCTGATGTTTGTAGAGAATTCTGTAAAGTCTCCAGCATTTTTGCTATTACACCCAGGGATGCCAGGAACATTCTTCACTGTTCTGCTGCACATGTGTAAGGATGCCTTGAGACTGTTCCAAGGAGTGCAACTGCAGGGTCATCAACTATGTACATTTTCAAATCCACTAAAAGTGTTCATTTTTTTCCAAAATGGTTACCACCAGCAGTGCCTAAGAATTCACACTGGTCGCTTCCTTGTTTGCATTTGTTATTGTGCATTTCAATTTTGCAAGTCACCCTGGACCCATCTCTTCTTTTTGTCTCTCCTTCCTTCTTTCCTCCCCACTCTCCCTTCCTCCCTCATGTAGTTTCTTCTTTACCCTCCATCACTGACATGGAAAAGAGATACTCATGGCTGATTTTTCTAGGGTGGAGAGTGGGGGCAAGGGACGGGGAGCTAACGATGCTTTGCAGGCTTTATAACCTAGGCTTTGCTACTTCAAGTTCTATTGCGAGACTACTGTCAGCCTGGCAATCCTTATGGTATTTTCCTCCAGACTGCTTTAGCATCATTGTTTGAAGAATGACATTTAACATATGACAGCCTGAATCAGAGTTAATGGTCAATGTCACATGCTCTAGAAGCAAGGCTGCTGTTTTGAAAATCTGCACCAGCTATGTTTTGCACCAGCTAGGTACGCAAATAGATGAAATCTTTTACTAAGGACTGCAACCGCTGACTTCACTGTTTCCATGGCAACCTATCCTCGGCAAGGCATTCCAAAGACTCTTTATTTAAGAAATATCAAATAGCCCCAGGGAACCACTAGTCATGTCAGACCACCATATCCACAACAGCAAAGATTATCCCTTGCCCAGCAGAAGGGGATAATTCTTTTCCAGATTTCATGACTTTCTGACACGTCTTGAGAGGAATAAAATCCCATCCCAGAGCTTTTCTCTTCATTTTGCTTTCTTAGAGCTAATTGAGTATTCAGGGTACAAAGCAGGTGGAAATGGGGGTTGGGCAATGGATTCATTCTGCCTCCAGTGGTTCTATTTATGCAAGCTGTCTGGAAATATTCAATACAAGGATTCAAAAGGCCTAGTTTTTAATCACTCCTGCTTACGGCTTGATATTAATATTTGAGTCTTGGGTTCTTCTCCTTTAAAATGACAGGATTGAACTGGATTACTTCAAAGTATCTTCAAGTTATCAACTGAAAAATGTGATGGCATGTGCTATCTGTCATATAAGACCTCTATATAAACTTATTCCTCTCTCAGAAAATGAACAAATAAGAGTAAAGTTGAAGTCCTAAGAAACTGGTCAGTACTGTACCACAATTTTTTTGTGCATTGTATAATATTTTCATTTTGAAACAAGCTAAAAGATATGTTTTTATCCTGTACAGACCTCTCTGTTGGGATTTAGGAGGATCGGCTTTTGTAATTCATCATGTTACAAAATGTAGCTCTTTTCAGAGCTAATCACTGCATATTCATAATCTCCTTTGACAAATGTTAGAAGGTTAGAGTGCCCTGGTGCATATTCTAACTTTATGTAGCAGGAATGACATTAACTCTGAACTTCTGTGCTCATTTTCTCACATCACTGACTTCACTCACCATTTGAGAAGGTGTTGCACAGTGAGGACAGGCCTTTGGGAGCAGACAATTTGGCTTCCATTGCTGGATCAGTCCCTTCCTGGCTCTGTGACTGCAGGCAACTTCCATACCCTCTTCAACCTGTTTCCACATACATAAAAGAGGAATAAAAATGGTACTTCTATCACAGAGTTGTGAGAAATAAATAAGCCGATACTTGTAAAGCATTTAACAGTGCCTGACATAAGCACTCAATAAATATTAGCTATTATTACTTTATCATTTCAGAACCATTCATTAGGGTACCATTCAGTACACTAAAGTGCTCATTTAATTGATAGTAGTGTAGTTGCCCACATGTTTATTTGCCTCCAAAGTAAGCATTTCATTGCTTAATTGCCTAACACACTCTAGCCTAATAATAACAAACGTCTATTATGGAGTTCTGCCTGAAAATCCACCACAGGTACTTTCTGCTGCTGCTAAGATCACCTTGGGTACAGGTGACACTCCTGGTTGCTCAGTGAGGCTGTTTTTCTCCGTTTGACTTGGACTTCTACCTCTGGGCCAAGGTGGAAGAGCATTGGCACAGGGGCATGCTATTCTCCTGCTGCAGGAAGGAGCACAGGAAGGAGCTTCCTACACGAAGGATTCTGAATGAAGCTTATGGTTTCTCCTCTGGTCAAGGTGGGGTGGACTCAGAAGTCTCTATGGCTGTCCTGTAAGATGGCATGTCTTGAACAGTTGTTCAAGAATGTGTCCAGAGACCCTCAACAGAGCAGAGGAATAAGACATGGAGATCACCTTCTTCCCCACAAATACATCAGAAACACATCTACACGTGGAACAACTCCTACAGAACACTTACTGAACGCTGGCAGAAGATCTCAGACTTCCCAAAAGCTGTGTGACTGACAGGGTCTTGGTTCTCTGGCTGTGTGTCAGGCCTGTGCCTCTGAGGTGGGAGAGCCGAGTTCAGGACATTGGTTCACCAGAGACCTTCTGCCCCAAGTAATATCAAATGGGAAAGCTCTCCCAGAGATCTTCATCTCAACACTAAGACCCAGTTCTACTCAAGGACCAGCAAGCTACAGTGCTGGACACCCTATGCCAAACAACTAACAAGACAGGAACACAACCACACCCATTAGTAGAGAGGCTGCCTAAAATAATAATAAGGTCACAGATACCCCAAAACACACCACCAGATGCAGTCCTGCCCACCAGAAATACAAGATCCAGCCTCATCCACCAGAACACATGCACTAGTCCCCTACACCAGGAAGCCTACACAACCCACTGAACCAACCTTACCCACTGACAGCAGACACCAAAAAAAAATGGGAACTATGAATTTGCAGCCTGTAAAAAGGAGACTCCAAACACAGTAAGTTAAGTAAAATGAGAAGAAAGAGAAACACAGAGCAGATGAAGGAGCAAGGTAAAAACCCACCAGGCCAAACAAATCAAGAGGAAATAAGCAGTCTACCTGAAAAAGAATTCACAGTAATGATAGTAAAGATGATCCAAAATCTTGGAAATAGAATGGAGAAAAGAGAAGAAACATTTAAAAAGGACCTAGAAGAACTAAAGAGCAAATAAACAATAATGAACAACACAATAAATGAAATTTAAAAATTCTCTAGAAGGAATCAATAGCAGAATAACTGAGGCAGAAGAACGGATAAGTGACCTGGAAGATAAAATAGTGGAAATAACTACTGCAGAGCAGAATAAAGGAAAAAGAATGAAAAGAAGTGAGGACAGTCTCAGAGACCTCTGGGACAACATTAAACACACCAACATTCAAATTATAGGGGTTCCAGAAGAAGAAGAGAAAAAGAAAGGGATTGAGAAAATATTTGAAGAGATTATAGTTAAAAACTTCCCTAATATGAGAAAGGAAATAGTCATCAAGTCCAGGAAGCGCAGAGTCCCATACAGGATAAATCCAAGGAGAAACATGCCAAGACACGTATTAATCAAACTATCAAAAATTAAACACAAAGAAAAATATTAAAAGCAGCAAGGGAAAAACAACAAATAACATACAAGGGAATCCCCAGAGCTTAAAAGCTGATCTTCAGCAGAAACTTTGCAAGCCAGGAGGGAGCGGCAGGTCATATTTAAAGTGACAAAGGGAAAAACCTACAATCAAGATTTCTTTACCCAGCAAGGATCTCATTGAGATTCGACAGAGAAATTAAAACCTTTACAGACAAGCAAAAGCTAAGAGAATTCAGCACCACCAAACCAGCTTTACAACAAATGCTAAAGGAACTTCTCTAGTCAGGAAACACAAGAGAAGGAAAAGACCTACAATAACAAACTCAAAACAATTAAAAAAATGGAAATAGGAACATACATATCAATAACTACCTTAAACGCAAATGGATTAAATGCTCCAACCAAAAGACATAGACTAGAAGATTGGATACAAAAACAAGACCCATATATATGCTGTCTACAAGAGACCCACTTCAGACCTAGGGACAAATACAGACTGAAAGTGAGGGGATGGAAAATGATATTCCATACAGATGGAAATCAAAAGAAAGCTGGACTAGCAATTCTCATATCAGACAAAATAGACCTTAAAATAAAGACTATTAGAAGAGACAAAGAAGGACACTACATAATGATCAAGGGAACAATCCAAGAAGAAGATATAACAACTGCAAATATTTAATGCACCCAACAAAGGAGCACCTCAATACATAAGGTAAATGCTAATAGCCATAAAAGGGGAAATTGACAGTAACACAATCATAGTAGGGGACTTTTAACACCCCACTTTCACCAATGGACAGATCATCCAAAATGAAAATACAGAAGGAAACACAAGCTTTAAAAGATACATTAAACAAGAGGGACTTAATTGATATTTATAGGACATTCCATCCAAAAACAACAGAATACACTTTCTTCTCAAGTGCTTATAGAATATTCTCCAGGATAGATCATATCTTGGGTCACAAATCAAGTATTGGTAAATTTAAGACATTGAAATTATATCAAGTATTGTTTCCACCCACAAAGCTATGAGACTATCAATTACAGGAAAAAATCTGAAAAAACATAAACACATGAAGGCTACTACTAAGTACTAAATACACTACTAAATAACCAAGAGGTCAATGAAGAAATCAAAGAGGAAATCAAAAAATACCTAGGAGCAAATGACAAAGAAAACACAGTGACCCAAAACCTATGGAATGCAGCAAAAGCAGTTCTAAGAGGGAAGTTTATAGCAATACAATCCTACCTTAAGAAACAGGAACCATCTTGAATAAACAACCTAACCTTGAACTTAAAGCAATTAAAGAAAGAAGAACAAAAAATCCCCAAAGTTAGCAGAAGGAAAGAATCATAAAAATCAGATCAGAAATAAATGAAAAAGAAATGAAGGAAATGATAGTAAAGATCAATATAACTGAAAGCGGGTTCTTTGAGAAGATAAACAAAATTGATAAACCATTAGCCAGACTCATCAAAAAAAAAAAAAAAGGGAGAAGACTCAAATCAATAGAATTAGAAATGAAAAAGGAGAAGTAACAACTGACACTGCAGAAATACAAAAGATCATGAGAGATTACTACAAGCAACTCTATGCCAATAAAATGGACAACCTGGAAGAAATGGATGATTCTTACAAATGCACAACCTACCAAGACTGAATTAGGAAGAAATAGAAAATATGAACAGACCAATCACAAGCACTGAAAATGAAACTGTGATTAAAAATCTCCCAACAAACAAAAGCCCAGGACCAGATGGCTTCACAGGCAAATTCCATCAAACATTTAGAGAAGAGCTAACACATTTCCTTCTCAAACTCTTCCAAAATATACAGAGGGAGAAACACTCCCAAACTCATTCTATGAGGCCACCATCACCCTGATACCAAAACCAGACACAGATGTCACAAAAAAGAAAACTACAGTCCAATATCACTGAAGAAAATAGATGCAAAAATCCTCAACAAAACACTAGCAAACAGAATCCAGCAGCACGTGTGAAGGATCATACACCATAATCAAGTGGGGTTTATCCCAGGAATGCAAGGATTCTTTAATACAGATAAATCAATCAATGTGATGCACGATATTAACAAAGTGAAGGATAAAAACCATATGATCATCTCAATAGATGCAGAAAAAGCTTTCAACAAAATTCAACACCCATTTATGATAAAAACCCTCCAGAAAGTAGGCATAGAGGGAACTTACCCCAACATAATAAAGGCCATATATGACAAACCCACAGCCACCAACGTTCTCAATGGTGAAAACTGAAATCATTTCCACTAAGATCAGAAACAAGACAAGGTTGTCCACTCTCACCACTATTATTCAACATAGTTTTGGAAGTTTTAGCCACAGCAATCAGAGAAGAAAAAGAAATAAAAGGAATCCAAATCGGAAAAGAAGAAGTAAAGCTGTCACTGTTTGTAGATAACATGATACTATACATAGAGAATCCTAAAGATTCTACCAGAAAACTACCAGAGCTAATCAATGAATTTTGTAAACTAGCAGGATACAAAATTAATGCACAGAACTCTCTGGCATCCCTATATGCTAATGATAAAAAATCTGAAAGAGAAATTAAAGAAACACTCCCACTGACCATTGCAACAAAAAGAATAAAATACCTAGGAATAAACCTACCTGAGGAGACAAAAGACCTGTATGCAGAAAACTATAAGACACTGATGAAAGAAATTAAAGATGATACAAACAGACGGAGAGATATACCATGTTCTTGAATTGGAAGAATCAACATTGTGAAAATGACTATACTACCCAAAGCAATCTACAGATTCAGTGCAATCCCTATCAAGCTATCAATGGCATTTTTCACAGAGCTAGAACAAAAAATTTCACAATTTGTATGGAAACACAAAAGACCCCAAATAGCGAAAGCAATATAGAGAAAGAAAAACAGAGCTGGAGGAATCAGGCTCCCTGACTTCAGACTATACTACAAAGCTACAGTAATCAAGACAGTATGATACTGGCACAAAAACAGAAATAGAGATCAATGGAACAGGATAGGATGCCCAGAGATAAACCCATGTACATGTGGTCACCTTATCTTTGATAAAGGAGTCAAGAATATACAATGGAGAAAAGACAGCCTCTTTAATAAGTGGTGCTGGGGAAACTAGACATCTACATGTAAAAGAATGAAATTAGAATACTCCCTAACACTATACACAAGAATAAACTCAAAAAGGATTAAAGGCCTAAATGTAAGGCTAGACACTATCAAACTCTTTGAGGATATCATAGGCAGAACATTCTATGAAATAAATCACAGCAATATCCTTTTTGACCCACCTCCTAGAGAAATGGAAATAAAAACAAAAAGAAACAAATGGGACCTAATGAAACTTAAAAGGTTTTGCACAGCAAAGGAAACCATAAACAAGACGAAAAGACAACCCTTAGAATGGGAGAAAATATTTGCAAATGAAGCAACTGACAAAGGATTAACCTCCAAAATTTACAGGCAGCTCATGCAACTCAATATCAAAAAACCAAACATCCCAATCCAAAAATGGGTGGACACCTAAATAGACATTTCTCCAAAGAAGATATACAGATTGCCAACAAACACATGAAAGAATGCCGAACATCACTAGTCATTAGAGAAATGCAAATCAAAACTACAATGAGGTATCACCTCACACCGATCAGAATGGACATCATCAAAAAATGTACAATAAATGCTGGAGAGGGTGTGGAGAAAAGGAAACCCTCTTGCACTGTTGGTGGGAATGTAAATTGATACAGCCATTATGGAGAACAGTATGGAGCTTCCTCAAAAACTAAAAATAGAACTACCATACAACCCAGCAATCCCACTACTGGGCATATACCCTGAGAAAACCATAATTCAAAAAGAGTCATGTAGCACAATGTTCACTGCAGCTGTATTTACAATAGCCAGGACATAGAAGCAACCTATGTGTCCATTGACAGATGAATGGATAAAGAAGTCATGGCACATATATACAATGGAATATTACTCAGCCATAAAAAGAAACGAAATTGAGTTATTTGTAGTGAGGTGGATGGACCTAGAGTCTGTCATACAGAGTGAAGTAAGTCAGAAAGAGAAAAACAAATACCATATGCTAACTCATTTACATGGAATTAAAAAAAAATGAAAAAACAATAAAACTCGTTCTGAAGGACCTAGGGGCAGGACAGGAATAAAGACGCAGACATAGAGAATGGACTTGAGGATACGGGGAGGGGGAAGTGTAAGCTGGGACATAGTGAGAGAGTGGCACGGACTTATATATACTACCAAACGTAAAATAGCTAATGGGAAGCAGCCGCATAGCACAGGGAGAGCAGCTTGGTGCTTTGTGACCAGCTAGAAGGGTGGGATAGGGATTGTGGGAGGGAGGCGCAAGAGGGAGGAGATATGGGGATATATATATATATATATATATGTATAGCTGATTCACTTTGTTATAAAGCAGAAACTAACACACCATTGTAAAGCAATTATACTCCAATAAAGATGTTAAAAAAAAAAAAACTTTAGAAAAAATAAAATAAAAAAAATTTTAAAAGATAATATACTAGAAGATATTGTAAAGCAATTATACTCCAATAAAGATGGTAAAAAAAAGTCTATTATGAAGCATTAATATTATCATGTTAGAAATTACTAGAAGAAACTAATGCATATAATGAATGTAGGAAGTTTATTAAATTTCATTCTTTGGAAATATTGGCAAACCACTGTTAACATTTATGTTGCTTAATATTTAAGAAGCAGTAAAAATAAGCCCTTTTCATGTTTTCTTTAAACAAACTTATTTTTTAGTCTATCCAGAGTCAATTTCTCTGTATATCTCACTGCAATTCAGCCACAAGATTTTTACGTTTCAGTTCCCAAGTGAATTCCAATTTTATTAGACCTTCTGGTCCCCTTCTTTTCTTCCTTCTTCCTCTCCCTCATCCCCTTCTTATTGTCCCCCCCATTCTAAAGTCTCCATTCACTAAGACTAAAATGGTTCAAAAGTGACTTCAGCAATCTAGGCCCTGGGTAACTGCAAGTGTTAGGAATCCAAAGGAGAACTATATTCCATAAAACCATCAACCACAGCAATATTTGTATTTTTATTTAATCATTTTTATTATCTGTTTAATTTTGGTACTTGATTATTTTATAAATAGTTCAAAGGTAGTATTTTGTTTAACAATACATTTTCTATGTAAAAACTTTTTTTAAGTTTTTGCAAAGCGAATCATCAGTATCATCTTTTTTGGGAGGATATATATATATATATACATAATGGATTTCTTTTAAGAGCATCCCGTCTATATTTTTCCATCTCCAATAAGGGCACCATCAGATCAACTGCAGCAGGAATGCGGTGAGATATTTGGAAGAGGATTTCTACCTTGTTGTGGCTGGCAAACCCTGGGGTACTTTACTAAGGCAGAAAGCTCTTTCTCTGAAGTTTTTAGGAACTGAATGAGTAACTTGTCTGGGAACAATGCCGTCTTGAAATCTGAAGGACAGGGCTGAATTTCCAGATCATTTAATATAGTTCTATCTCACCAGATGCTTATCAAACTTTCAATGTATTCACTGATGGCCAGCCTCATACAAAACACTGAAATCATCAACATGTGACTTGCTTGCTTTTCTCTGCAGTGCAGTGTTACTCATAGAATTACCTGAATCCTTACCAGGCAACTGGTGCTCTCATCTCCCAAAGCCTGTGAGCCATCCACTATGGGAAACATTAAGTGAATTAGCATCACCCTACACAGCCTTCTCTAATACACAAATACTTACATAATTACACTGAATTCTCACAAAACAACCTTTGAGGAAGATATTCTTCCCATTTTGCAACAGGGGAATAAAGCTTATTCAAGGCAAACCAGCTGACTCCCAATCTGTTCCTCTTGCTAACAAACTAAGTTTTTCTATATTGTCCAATAACTCCCATAAATTGACCACAAAAGATGGCCAATTGGGATTTTACAGACACGACTGCAGAGCAAGGCAGGGAAATTGTTTTAGAATTGGGGGATAGGAAAAACTTTTCCCAGCACTCCTCTGACCGTGTCTGAGGCCAGGATTTCAGATTTCTCTGAAATATAGTAGTCTCCCCTAATCCATGGGGGATACTTTCCAAGACCCCCAGTGGATGCCTGAAACTGCAGATTGTACTGAACCCTATTTATACAGTTGACCCTTGAAATCAGGGATCTGGGGCGCCAACCCCTGCACAGTTGAAAATCCACCTATAAACTTACAGTTGAACCTCCGTATCCATGGTTCTGCATCCGTGGATTCAACCAAGCAAGGATTCCGCTAACCATGTAGTACTGCAGTATACATTTATTGAAAAAAACCCACGTATAAGCAGATGTGCACAGGTTAAACCCATGTTGTTGAAGGGTCAACTGTACTATGCTTTTTCCTATACATATATACCTATGATAATTTAATTTAAAAATTAGGCCTGTAAGAGATTAACAATAATAACTAATAATGAAATAGAACAATCATGCACCGTCACTGTAATTTTTACAGTTTGAGGTCAACAGCAAAACTAGTAAGAATTTTTTTCCTTCTTCACAATTTCACAACTAGAAGATTCATTCTTTCTGTAGATCGTAGCAACTTCAGCATCTGATTTTTTTCTTTCCTTATTAAGTAGAGAACTTTCACCTTTTCACTTAAAGGAAGTACTTTGCAGCTCCTCTTGGGCGTATCTGAATTGCCAGCATCACTATTCTTGTGCTTTGAGGCCATTATTAAGTAGAATAAAGGTTAGCTGAACACAAGCACAGCAGTTGTTGAGATCTGCTAAATGACTAACGGGGTCATATGCTGGACAAAGGGATGATTCACATACCATACAGGACAGCACCAGATTTCATCAAGCTATTCATAATGATGTGCAATTTAAAATTAATGAATTGTTCATTTCTAGAATTTTCCATGCAACATTTTCAGACTATGGTTGACCGGGGGTAACTGAAATCATGGAAAGCGAATCCATGGATAAGGGAGGACTACTGCAATGGCCTTTGTGCTAGGTGGTTCACTTGCATGGCAGTCTGAATCTTGTAGAAAAACAGCAGCTATTCTTACCTCAGTAAGTTACTCTCCCCCCGATCCCCTGCCATTTTGCTCACGACCAAAATAGATCATTCCTTAAATCTCATCACTCACTTACTCCACAAATATTAAGAAATATCAAGAAAGGAAGAGTCATACTATTTTACTTAGACTTTATAATTACTTTGAAATTTCTGCCTCAGCGTCTTTGCTAGCACTTGTAAAGAAATATGGAGTAAAGTTTCATCAACCTTTGAATCATGCTTGTGTGTTTGCCTGATGATTCAAAAACCATTTTTCTGGAATGAAACTCTTTAACATTATGTATGAATATACACTTGGACAAATTCACTGATAAAAAATTTAGCATTTGTTGAACAGTTTTGCTTAGAATTTAAATTACACTTTTAAAATAGTTCAAATTAGTAGTCAATGTTTATTAAATGATGTGTTATTTATTTATTAAATATCATTACTAACTGATGTCATGTATCGTAAGTGCTTGGCCCAGGGTCTGACACAGAGTAATAGTAAAATAAAAGTTATCATTATTTTTTTAAGTCTACAGAGCATAATCCTATGTACTCTTTATTTTGTTAACTTTTATATTTCTGTGCTCATGGTAATTTGATCTATTACTATTTTTTGAAAAGACACTTTGCAATAGTAAAAGAACTGAAGTTAAAATACATATAAAGTAATATTGCAGTATTAAGATATGCTTACTATCTGTTTTACTCTTAGATCCTATCTATTGCAACTCCGTTGTAGAATCTTCATATTAATCTTGATTTTAACATTAAAAAAGATTTATTAATATTTCCAAAAGACCATGGGGATTAATGGATTGAGTGAAACCCTTTGCTTATTCTGTTCGAGTCACTCAACAAAAATGATTTTTTAAAGTAATTCTGATTATAATTCTGTAGATGTGTCACCAATATTAGATTATGTGTTACTGGAGGGAAAAGATTTTATTTTAGTAATTTCTACAGTCATTTACTCATTTATTCATTTAATAATTATTTATTACAAACTTATCATGCACTAGCTTCCAACTACACTGGAATCCAAGCATTTATCTATATTTTCTTCATGACCACAAGGCTCCTATTAATCAATATCTATTGCATAGACTCTCACAACAGACTCCTAAGTGTTCTTCCTACCCACAAGAAAGCTTTGGGTTAATTTATGCCTATCTTTAGCAGGAGATATGTTAATAGGAAGTTGATTCATTAATTTTCTCAACCACCTTCCTTGTAAGAAATCAGTCTGTTAATTTCTTTGGATATAGCTATAGGTATATACAGATATTTATATATGGAAAGAGAGAGGAGAGACAGACAGACAGATAGAGAAAAACACTAAGTGGCAAGAATTAAGAGAAAGGAGGACCATTAAAGTTATTTGAGTGAATAAAACATTTAACAATCCTGAGGGAAGAAATATAATAGAGTTCTAGGTTAATTCTCTTTTTTTTTAAACATCTTTATTGGAGTATAATTTCTTTACAATGTTGTGTTAGTTTCTGCTGTATAACAAAGTGAATCAACCATACGTATACATGTATCCCCATATCCCATCCCTCTTGGGTCTCCCTCCGACCCTCCCTATCCCACCCCTCTAGGTGGTCACAAACCACCGAGCTGACCTTCCTGTTCTATGTGGCTGCTTCCCACTAGCTACCTATTTTACATTTGACAGTGTATATATGTCAATGTCACTCTCTCACTTCGTCCCAGCTTACCCTTCCCTCTCCCCGGGTCCTCAAGTCCATTCTCTATGTCCACGTCTTTATTCCTGTCCTGCCCCTAGGTTCTTCGGAACCTTTTATTGTTTTTTAGATTCCATATATATGTGTCAGCATACAGTATTTGTTTTTCTCTTTCTGACTTACTTCACTCTGTATGACAGACTCTAGGTCCATGCACCTCACTACACAATAACTCAATTCCATTTCTTTTTATGGCTGAGTAATATTCCACTGTATATATGTGCCACATCATCTTTATCCATTCATCTATCGATGGACACGTAGGTTGCTTCCATGTCCTGGTTATTGTAAATATTGCTACAATGAACATTGTCGTACATGATTCTTTTCGAATTATGGTTTTCTCAGGGTATGTGCACAGGAATGGGAGAGCTGGGTCATATGGTAGTTCTTTTTTTAGTTTTTTAAGGAACTTCCATACTGTTTTCCATAGTGGCAGTATCAATTTACATTCCACCAACAGTGCAAGAGGGTTTCCTTTTCTCCACACCCTCTCCAGCATTTTTTCTCTGTAGATTTTTTGATGATGGCCATTCTGATAGGTGTGAGGTGATACCTCATTGTAGTTTTGATTTGCATTTCTCTAGTGATTAGTGATGTTCTGCATTCTTTCATGTGTTTGTTGGCAATCTGTATATCTTCTGTTTGAAATCTCTATTTAGGTATTCTGCCCATTTTTGGATTGGGTTGCTTGGATTTTTGATATTGAGTTGCATGAGCTGCTTGTAAATTTTGGAGGTTAATCCTTTGTCAGTTGCTTCATTTACAAATATTTTCTCCCATTCTAAGGGTTGTCTTTTGGTCCTGTTTATGGTTTCCTTTGCTATGCAAAACATTTTAAGTTTCATTACATTCCACTTTTTCTTTTTGGTTTTGTTTCCATTTCTCTAGGAGGTGGGTCAAAAAGGATTTTGCTGTGATTTATGTCATAGAGTGTTCTGCCAATGATTTCCTTTAAGAGTTTGATAGTGTCTGGCCTTACATTTAGGTTTTTAATCCATTTTGAGTTTATTTTTGTGTATGGTGTTAGGGAGTGTTTTAATTTCATTCTTTTACATGTAGCTGTCTAGTTTCCCCAGCACCACTTATTAAAGAGGCTGTCTTTTCTCCATTGTATATTCTTGACTCCTTTATCAAAGATAAGGTGACAATATGTGCGTGGGTTTATCTCTGGGCTTTGTATCCGGTTCCATTGATCTCTATTTCTGTTTTTGCGCCAGTACCATACTGTCTTGGTTAATGTAGCTTTGTAGTATAGTCTGAAGTCAGGGAGCCTGATTCCTCCAGCTCCGTTTTTCCTTCTCAAGATTGCTTTGGCTACTCGGGGTATTTTGTGTTTCCATACAAATTGTGAAATGTTTTGTTCTAGGTCTGTGAAAAATGCCAGTGGTAGTTTGATAGGGATTGCATTGAATGTGTAGATTGCTTCGGGTAGTATAGTCATTTTCATAATGCTGATTCTTCCAATCCAAGAACATGGTATATCTCTCCGTCTGTTTCTATCATCTTTAATTTCTTTCATCAGTGTCTTATAGTTTTCTGCATACAGGTGTTTTGTCTCCTTAGGTCGGTTTATTCCTAGGTATTTTATTCTTTTTGTTGCAATGGTAAATGGGAGTGTTTCTTAATTTCTCTTTCAGATTTTTCATCATTAGTGTAAAGGAATGCAAGAGATTTCTGCGCATTTATTTTGTATCCTGCTACTTTACCAAATTCATTGGTAAGCTCTAGTAGTTTTCTGGTACAATCTTTTGGATTCTCTATATATAGTATCATGTCATCTGCAAACAGTGACAGTTTGCCTTCCTCTTTTCCGATTTTATTTTATTTCTCTTTCTTCTCTGATTGCTGTGGCTAAAACTTCCAAAACTATGTTGAATAATAGTGGCGAGACCAGGCAACATTGTCTTGCTCCTGACCTAAGTGGAAAGAGTTTCAGTTTTTCACCACTGAGAACGATGTTGACTGTTGCCTTGTCATATATGGCCTTTATTATGTTGAGGTAAGTTCCCTCTGTTCCTACTTTCTGGAAGGTTTTTATAATAAATCGGTGTTGAATTTTGTTGAACGCTTTTTCTGCATCTATTGAGATGATCATATGGTTTTTATCCTTCAGTTTATTAATATGGTGCATCACACTGATTGATTTCTGTATATTGAAGAATCCTTGCATACCTGGGATAAGCCCCACTTGATTATGGTGTACGAACCTTTTCATGTGCTGTTGGATTCTGTTTGCTAGTATTTTTTGAGGATTTTTGCATCTATGTCCATCAGTGGTATTGGCCTGTAGTTTTTGTTTTTTGTGACATCTTTGTCTGGTTTTGGTATCAGGGTGATGGTGGCCTCATAGTATGAGTTTGGGAGTGTTGCTCCCTCTGCTATATTTTGGAAGAGTTTGAGAAGGATCGGTGTTAGATCTTGTCTAAATGTTTGACAGAATTCTCCTCAGAAGGCATCTGGTCCTGGGCTTTTTTTTGTTGGAAAATTTTTTAATCACGGTTTCATTTTCAGTGCTTGTGATTGATCTGTTTATATTTTGTATTTCTTCCTGATTCAGTCTCAGATGGCTGTGCTTTTCTAAGAATTTGTCCATTTCTTCCAGGTTGTCCATTTTATTGGCATACAGTTGCTTGTAGTAGTCTCTCATGAGCCTTTGTCAGTTGTTACTTCTACTTTTTCATTTCTAATTCTGTTGATTTGAGTCTTCTGCCTTTTTTTCTTGATGAGTCTGGCTAATGGTTTATCAATTTTGTTTATCTTCTCAAAGAACCAGCTTTCAGTTTTATTGATCTTTGCTATTGTTTCCTTCATTTATTTTCCATTTGTCTTTGATCTGATCTTTATGATGTCTTTCCTTCCGCTAACATAGGGATTTTTTTGTTCTTCTTTCCCTAATTGTTTTAGGTGTAAGGTTAGGTTGTGTATTTGAGATTTTTCTTGTTTCTTGAGGTAGGATTGTACTGCTATAAACTTCCCTCTTAGAACTGCTTTTGTTGCATCCCATAGGTTTTGGGTCGTCCTGTTTTCATTGTCATTTGTTTCTAGGTAGTTTTTGATTTCCTCTTTGATTTCTTCAGTGGTCTCTTGGTTATTTAGTAGCATATTGTTTAGCATCCACTTGTTTTTATTTTTGCAGTTTTTTTCCAGTAATTGATATCTAGTCTCATAGCGTTTGATCAGAAAAGATACTTGATATGATTTCAATTTTCTTAAATTTACCAAGGCTTGATCTGTGACCCAAGATATGATGTATTCTGGAGAATGTTCCATCTGCATTTGAGAAGAAAGTGTATTCTGTTGTTTTTGGTTGGAATGTCATATAAATATCAAGTCCATCTTGTTTAATGTATCATTTAAAGCTTGTGTTTCCTTGTTTATTTTCATTTTGTATGAACTGTCCATTGGTGAAAGTGGGGTATTAAAGTCCCCTAATAGTATTGTGTTACTGTCGATTTCCCCTTTTAAGGCTGTTAGCATTTACCTTATGTTTTGAGGTGCTCCTATGTTGGGTGCATAAATATTTACAATTGTTATATTTTTTCTTTGATTGATCCCTTGATCATTATGTAGTGGCTTTGTCTCTTGTAATAATCTTTATTTTAAAGACTATTTTGTCTGATATGAGAAGTGCTACTCCAGCTTTCTTTTGATTTCCATTTGCATGGAATATCTTTTTCCATCCCCTCACTTTCAGTCTGTATGTGTCCCTAGGTCTGAAGTGGGTCTCTTGTTGACAGCATATATACGGATCTTGTCTTTGTATCCATTCAGCCAGTCTATGTCTTTTGGTTGGAGCATTTAATCCATTTACATTTAAGGATGTTATCATTATGTATGTTCCTATGACCATTTTCTTAATTGTTTTGGGTTTGTTATTGAAGGTCTTTTCCTTCTCTTGTGCTTCCTGCATAGAGAAGTCCCTTTAGCATTTGTTGTAAAGCTGGTTTGGTGTTGCTAAATTCTCTTAACTTTTGCTTGTCTGTAAAGGTTTTCTCTATCAAATCTGAATGAGGTCCTTGCTGGGTAGAGTCATGTTGGTTGTAGGTTTTCCCTTTAATCACTTTAAGTATGACCTGCCACTCCCTTCTGGCTTGCAGACTTTCTTCTGAAGATCAGCTCTTAACCTTATGGGGATTCCCTTGTATGTTATTTGTTGTTTTTCCCTTGCTGCTTCTAATATTTTTTCTTTGAATTTAATTTTCGATAGTTTGAATAATATGTGTCTTGGCATTTTTTTCCTTGGATTTATCCTGTATGGGACTCTCTGTGCTTCCTGGACTTGCCTATTTCCTTTCCCATATTAGGGAAGATTTCAACTATAATCTCTTCATATATTTTCTCAGTCCCTTTCTTTTCCTCTTCTTCTTCTGGGAACCCTATCATTCGAATGTTGGTGTGTTTAATGTTGTCTCAGAGGTCTCTGAGACTATCCTCAATTCTTTTCATTCTTTTTTCTTTTTTCTGCTCTGTGGCAGTTATTTCCACTATTTTATATTCCAGCTCTCTCATCCTTTCTTCTGCCTCAGTTATTCTGCTATTGATTCCTTCTAGAGAATTTTTGATATCATTTGTTGTGTTGTTCCTCATTGTTTGTTTGCTCTTTAGTTCTTCTAGGTCCTTGTTAAACGTTTCTTGTATTTTCTCCATTCTCTTCCTAAGATTTTGGATCATCTTTACTATCATTACTCTGAATTACTTTTCAGGCAGACTGCCTATTTCCTCTTCATTGGTTTGGCCTGGTGGGTTTCTACCTTGCTCCTTCATCTGCTGTGTGTTTCCCTGTCTTCTCATTTTACTTAACTTACTGTGTTTGCGGTCTCCTTTGCACAGGCTGCAGGTTCATAGTTCCCATTGTTTTTGGTGTCTGCTCCCAGTGGGTAAGGTTCATTCAGATTGGCAGGGGATGTCCAGCACTGGAGCTTGCTGGTCTTTGAGTGGATCTGGGTCTTAGCATTGAGGCAGAGATCTCTCTGAGAGCTCTCACTGATTGATATTATGTGGAGCCAGGAGGTCTCTGGTGGTCCAATGTCCTGAACACAGCTGTCCCACTTCAGAGCCTCAGGCCTGACACCTGGCTGGAGCACCAAGACCCTGTCAGCTGCACGGCTCAGAAGACAAGGGAGAAAAAAATGAAAGAAAAAAAAATAAAATAAACTTACTAAAATAAAAAAATTATTAAAATAAAAAAATAATTAAAAAAATAAAGAAGAGAGCAACCAAACCAATAAACAAATCCACCAATAATAACAAGCGCTAAAAACTATACTAAGATGAACATAAAAATCAGAAAATAGTCAGTCACATACAGTAAACCCCAAGTCTACAGTTGTTCCCAAAGTCCACCACCTCAATTTTGGGAAGATTTGTTGTCTATTCAGGTATTCCACAGATGCAGGGTATCTCAAGTTGATTGCAGGGATTTAATCCGCTGCTCCTGTGGCCGCATGGAGAAATTTCCCTTCCTCTTGTTTGTTCGCACAGCTCCTGGGGTTCAGCTATGGATTTGGCCCTGCCTCTGCATGTAGGTTGCCCTCTGGCATCTGTTCTTCATCCAGACAGGAGGGGATTAAAGGAGCGGCTGATTAGGGGGCTCTGGCTCACTCAGGTTGGGGGGAGGGAGGGGTATGGAATATGGGTCGAGCCTACAGTAGCAGAGGCCAGCATGATGTTGCGAAAGCCTGAGGCATGCCGTGTATTCTCCCAGGGAAGTTGTCCCTGGATCATGGGATCCTGGCAGTGGTGGGCTGCACAGGGACCCAGAAGGGGAGGTGTGGATACTCACCTGTGCTTTCACACAGGATCCTTGGTGGCTGCAGCAGCAGCCTTAGCGTTTCATGCCCTTCTCTGGTGTTCGCACTGCTCTCAGCAGCTCACGCCTGTCTCTGAAGCTCGTTTATGTGGTGTTCTGAATCTCCTCTCCTCACACACCCCAAAACAATGGTCTCTTGATGCTTAGGCAGTTTCAAACATTTTCCCAGATTCCCTCCCAGCTAGCTGTGGCGTAGTAGTCCCCTTCAGGCTGTGTTCACACAGCCAACCCCAGTCCTATTCCTGGGATCTGACGTCCGAAACCCGAGCCTCAGCTCCCAGCCCCGCCCGCCCTGGTGGGTGAGCAGACAAGCCTCTCAGGCTGGTGAGTGCTGGTCGGCACCGATCCTCTGTGTGGGAATCTCTCTGCTTTGCTCTCTGCACTCCTGTTGCTGCTCTCTCCTCTGTGGCTCTGAAGCTTCCCCACCCCCACCGCCCATCCCTCGTTTCCACTAGTGAAAGGGCTTCCTGGTGTGTGGAAACTTTTCCTCCTTCACAGCTCCCTCCCACTGGTGCAGGTCCCATCCCCACTCTTTTGTCTCTGTTTCTTCTTTTTTCTTTTGCCCTACCCAGGCACGTGGGGAGTTCCTTGCCTTTTGGGAAGTCTGAGGTCTTCTGCCAGCATTCAGTAGGTGTTCTGTAGGAGTTGTTCCACATATAGATGTACTGTTGATGTATTTGTGGGGAGGAAGGTGATCTCCACGTCTTACTACTCTGCCATCTTGAAGGTCCTCTATATCAGTTCTAGGTTATTTCTATTCACTTTTGTAAGAAAGATCTCAATTAAACAAATACATATAGGAATGCTCAATAAAAATATCATCATCACTTAATTGGTTAGAGTGTACCTATAAAATGTACCTGAAGGATAATTACAGTGAATTTTGAAAAGAAAGAGTGGTTACTGAGTCCAGTTATGGTCAAGAGAAAATAACACTGGAGGATATATTTTACTTTGTTTGCTTTAAAGCAGAAAGTGTACTTGATGTATGTCCAAAGAGGTGTCTAGCTGATTGTTATAAAATGGGGGACATAGTTGATAGGAATGATAAATATTTATAGTGTTGAACAGATATGGAAATGGAAAACTACATTCATGGCACTGAGCCCTTTGACCATATGACAATATCTCTTTTGAAAAGAATTTAAAAACATCATGACTTTAAAGAAAGTAGTTAGGGGAAGTATTTTATATTTACATATAAATTTCTATTAAACAATATTTTGTATATTTTTTTCATACTTTTAATTCAGTGTGTACTATTTTATTTTACAGTAATTTATGTAATATGTGGGCATAGAAAATATAAATAATTAAAATAAAAATCCTTTTTATTGCATGAAATAAATCTTATATATCATGAATATTTTTCCCTCTATTACAAATTCAAGACAGACTACAAGTCAAGACCCTGAGCTCTGAAGTCAGAAATTCTGGAATTAAATTCTGCTGCTTACTACTTGTATGCTCTTACTTACTCAACTTCTCTAAGATTTAATTGCCTTATAAATATAGTGAGATAATCAAAGTACCTGCCTGATAGGACTGATGTACAAACTAATGGGATTATGCATACAATACCTAGCACTGTGCCTAGTATATACTAATGCTCATTATTTTTTATCATTTTAATGGCTACATATTATGTCATTATATTGTTATACTCAAATTTATTTAATCAGTCCACCTGCATTGTCACTTATGTTGCTTCCACATTTTGTCATTATTACCAAAGCTACAATGAACACTCTTATTGCAAAATATTTATCATTCTTATTTTGTATGTACTCCTATGTGTAGATGGAATTGCTGGTCAAAGGCATGTACATTTGTAGAGTTTTTAGTCATTTATATTTGGTTCAGGAAAGAACAAACAAGAGAGAGAAAAAAAAAGGTCCCTCAGTTGTATAAAGATATATGCCTGATAAAATTTTAACTCCAGAGACCTTCAAGATGGTGGAGGAATAAGACATGGAGATCCCCTTCCTCCCCATAAATACATCAAAAATACATCTACATGTGGAACAACTCCTACAGAACACCTACTGAACCCTGGCAGAAGACCTCAGACTTCCCAAAAGGCAAGAAACTGCCCACGTACCTGGGTAGGGCAAAAGAAAAAAGAAAAAACAGAGACAAAAGAATAGGGATGGGAACCTCACCTCTGGGAGGCAGCTGTGAAGGAGGAAAGGTTTCCACACTCTAGGAAGTCCCTTCGCGGGTGGAAACTGCGGGTGGCGGAGGGGGGAGCTTCAGAGCCACGGAGGAGAGTGCAGCCACTGGGGTGTGGAGGGCAAAGCGGAGAGATCCCCGCACAAAGGATCAGTGCTGACCAGCACTCACCAGCCTGAGAGGCTTGTCTCCTCACGTGCCATGGTGGGTGGGCCCTGGGAGCTGAGGCTCAGCTTCAGAGGTCAGACCCCAGGGAGACGACTGGGATTGGCTGCGTGAAGACAGCCTGAAGGAGGCTAGTGCGACACAGCTAGCTGGGAAGGAGTCCGTGAAAAAGTCTGGACCTGCCAGAGAGGCAAGAGACCTTTGTTTCGGGGTACGTGAGGAGAGGGGATTACTTCCCAGTGTGCCCACAGAAGGCAGAGCACTGCCTAAGGAAGCTCCAGAGATGGGTTCAAGCTGCAGCTATCAGGTCGGACGCCAGAGACAGACATGAACTGCTAAAGCTATGGCCGTTGCCACCAAGAAGCCTGTGTGCAAGCACAGGTCACTATCCACACCCCCTCAGGGAGCCTGTGCAGCCCGCTACTGCACGGTCCTGTGATCCAGGGACAACTTCCCTGGGAGAACACATTGCACGCCTCAGGCTGTTGCAATGTCAAGCCAGCCTCTGCAACCTCAGGCTCACTCCACATTCCAATTATGACTACCGTACACCCCCTCCCCCACAGCCTGAGTTAGCAAGAGAGTTCTAAACAGCTGCTGCTTTAACCCTCTCCTGTCTGGGTGGGGAACAGACTACTGAGGGCAGCCTACACATCGAGGTGGGGCCAAAACCAAAGCTGAATGCCAGGAGCTGTGCGAACAAAGAAGAGAAAGGGAAATTTCTCCGTGCAGCCTCAAGAGCAGCAGATTAAATCCCCACAATCAACTTGATGTACCCTGCATCTGAAGAATACCTGAACAGACAACGAATGTTCCCGAATTTGAGGTGGTGAACTTTGGGAGCAACTGTAGACTTGCTTTCTGCATCCAATTTGTTTCTGGTTTTATGTTTATCTTAGTTTAGTATTTAAAGCTTATTATCATAATGGATTTCTTTAGTGGTTTGGATGCTCTCTTCCTTTTTTTTTAAAAAATATATATACATATTTTTTTTTCTTCATTTTTCTCTTATTCCAAGTCTGTATGTGTATGCTTCTTTGTGTGATTTTGTCTGTACAGGTTTCCTTTCACCATTTCTCTGAGGGTTCTGTCAGTTTCTCTTTTTTATTTTTAATCTTTCTTCCTTTTCTCATGAGCCATGTGGCTGGCAGGGTCTTGGTGCACTGGCCAGGTGTTGGGCCTGAGCCGCTGAGGTGGGAGGGCCGAGAACAGGACATTGAACCACCAGAAACCTCCTGGCCCCACGTAATATCAATCGGCGAGAGCTCTCCCAGAGATTTTCATCTCAATACTAAGACCCAGCTCCATCTAACAGCCAGCAAGATCCAGTGCTGGAAGCCCCATGCCAAACAACTAGCAAGACAGGAACACCACTCCACCCATTAGCAGAGAGGCTGCCTAAAGTCACACCAAGTCCACAGACATCCCAAAACACATCACCAGATGTGGCCCTGCCCACCAGAAGGACAAGATACAGACCCACCCACCAGAACACAGGCACCAGTCCCATTAACCAGGAAGCCTACACAAGCCACTGAACCAAACTCACCCACAAGGGGCAGACACCAAAAATATCGGTAACTACAAATCTGCAGCCTGCAAAAATGAGACCCCAAACATAGTAAGTTAAACACAGTGAGAAAATAGAGAAATGTGCAGCAGATGAAGGAGCAAGGTAAAAACCCACCAGACCAAACAAATGAAGAGGATATAGGCAGTCTACCTGAAAAAGAATTCAGAGTAATGATAGTAAAGATGATCCAAAATCTCGGAAATAAAATGGAGAAAATACTACAAATGTTTAACAAGCACCTAAAAGAACAAAAGAGCAAACAAACAATGATAAACAACACAATAAATGAAATTTTAAATTCTCTAGAAGGAATCAATAGCAGAATAACTGAGGCAGAAGAACGAATAAGTGACCTGGAATATAAAATAGTGGAAATAACTGCTACAGAGCAGAAAAAAGAACAAAGAATGAAAAGAATTGAGGATAGTGTCATAGACCTCTGAGACAACACTAAACGCACCAACATTCAAATGATAGGGGTCCTGGAATAAGAAGATAAAAAGAAAGGGACTGAGAAAATATTTGAAGAGATTATAGTTGAAAACTTTCCCTAATGGGAAAGGAAATAGTCAGTCAAATCCAGGAAGCACAGAGAGTGCCATACAGGATAAATCCAAGAAGAAAAACGCCAAGACACATATTAATCAAACTATCAAAAATTAAATTCAAAGAAAAAATATTAAAAGCAGCATGGGAAAAGCAACAAATAACATACAAGGGAAACCCCATAAGGTTAACAGCTAATCTTTCAACAGAAACTCTGCAAGCCAGAAGGGAGTGGCAGGTCATATTTAAAGTGATGAAAGGGAAAAACCTACAGTCAAGATTGCTCTTACCCAGCAAGGATCTCTTTCAGATTTGATAGAGAAATTAAAACCTTTACAGACAGGCAAAAGCTAAGAGAAAACTACTAGAGCTAATCAATGAACCTGGTAAAGTAGCAGGATACAAAATTAATGCACAGAAATCTCTTGCATTCCTATATACTAATGATGAAAAATCTGAACAAGAAATTAAGGAAACACTCCCATTTACCATTGCAAGAAAAAGAATAAAATACCTAGGAATAAACCTTCCTAAGGAGACAAAAGACCTGTATGCAGAAAACTATAAGACACTGATGAAAGAAATTTAAGATGGTACAAACAGATGGAGAGATATGCCATGTTCTTAGATTGCAAGAATCAACATTGTGAAAATGACTACACTACCCAAGGCAATCTACAGATTCAATGCAATCCCTATCAAGCTACCAATGTCATTTTTCACAGAACTAGAACAAAAATTTTTTTTACAATTTGTATGGAAA